>NC_090934.1:527335633-527643211 GCF_040938575.1 Ambystoma mexicanum
GAGGTCAATTAGGACATATATACGGGGGGAACCCCACAGCCCCCCACCCAAACCAAAGCCCCCCCGCAACCCCCCACCCAATCCCCTTATATTATTTATAATCCAAAACCAACCCAATACATATCTGAAATAACTAAAATAATATAAAGGGGAATTGTGCAGAAGGTCAATTAGGACCACTATAATTAGGTAAATTGTGCAAAAGGTCAATTGTAAAAGGTCAAGTTGGGTAATACCAAACTCTACCTTAAGCAATTTGAGCCATCCGTTACATCGTTAGCTGCTCTATTCACTGTACTTTGACAATGCTTTGGTCCCTTCAGTGAAAGGACTTTCCTGCTGCGGCATACAAGCAGCCCTGTCCTCACCTGCCTCCAATTTCTGGTACTGGTAACAGGGAGCTGCTGGAGAGATGGACTTGGGCTGCACCCTAAATTGTTTGGCTCGCTTTGCCCTGTCTCCCGGGTTTCTGCTATCATCTGTTTATGTAGGCGGACAACACTATCTTTGATGCTTGATATTTTAACTTTGCTGTTGGCCTCTAATTGAATTACATTTTAACTTGTGGGTTGCGAGATTTTCTCTCCCACGTGCATTTTCTGATACATGTATATTTCCTTTTCTATGTCTTCAGGGGCTGTGAATACTATCTCCCCTGATTAGGTTAGATGTATTTTAATAATTGTTCTTAGTTTAACCCCATATTTGTATTTTGTCATTTATTTGTTCAGTGCTATTGTGGAAACTCATATTTATATTTATATATTTACTATTCTGAATGGTATTCCTTACAGTGTCAGCCAGTGTAGCCTATGCCACAGTTAGAGTGAGGTGGTGTTCTAACTAACTGCACACCTACTCTGCCTATTTTTTTAGGCCTCTGCAAGTTTGGGAACCCTCAACAGCAAGTGTTTTTTTTTCTTTTCTTTTTCTCTCCTCAGAGCTAAGTGTGGGGACCTATTTGATTGTTTTTCCCTAACCCTTTGGTCTGTTCTCTTCTTTGAATTTTTCATTTTTTGGGTGTACTTAAATGTGGGTCTCTACCTAGGAGTTAGGCCTTAAGAATCAGTCAGCCATGGAGGCTTCAGCTGATCCTCTTAAATCTACAGAGGAGTCTAATATACTTGATATTAAAGAAGGCACACTGGGTCATCATCCTAATAATGATTTGACTGATAAAGATGAGGCCCAGTTGGAGGAGTTGACTAGGGAACCAAGTTCATGTTCAATGATCCCTATCAAATTGTGAACTATTGTCTAAGCCCACATACATTCCCAGGATAAGATGGAGGTCTTCATTATTTTGGGAATTACTCCCCTGGGGATGACTGATAATAGCTGTATACACAATGGGAAAGATGACATCTCCATTAATGCCCAGGGAAGATCGATTAGCAGCCACCTTAGCTCATAACTTGGGTGCAGGTGCAAGCACAATGAGGGGGGACTCCTTTTATAGGGAAGTTGATAAAGTAGAGGAGATAAATATACAAACTGGTCTAAACTGCCCTCTATTGAAAACTACTCTGCCTACTTTATTGACAGAAGACAATGGTTCCAACTCTCAAAAAGTCCTTGATGCAAGAAGTTATCTGTCACATGTTCCTACTAACACTGGTGGCAGTGATAATAATAATCTCTCCTCTATTTAGTTGCCAATGGAGGACTCTATCTTCAACAATTCAAAAAATCTAAAGTCAGATTTGGATATGAATCCACCCTCTTCTAAAGAGGTGAATTTGGATAGCTTCTTACATGGAGTTCCCCTATTTAAAACACATATGATGAAGCCCCTGCTCAGTGCCCCTAAATACAAATTATCTAAGGGAAGACTGGGGGAACCAGCCGGGTAAAAAGAAATCCAATTACTTTGGCAAAAGAACCGCCAATAGTACCCTAATTAAATCAGCCTTCTCGGCCTTACCTGTTGCTACTTTAGACCACTCACATTTGGCGGAAGTAGTAAAAAAAATTAGATACCGAAGAGGCCTCACATAATGATATCAATGATATCAGTATTATTGAGTGTGCTGATAAGGCAATTGTGGAGAGCAACTTGGAACCTAGATACTCAGATATTAACAGTGTCACCAACAGATTTGTGACGCCTCCTATATGGGCTCCCCCTCTGAACTTACAGATTTTATTGACAAATATACAGAGAAGCAAAACTGGCTAAGACAAAAGAGGCCTATTGCCTGAACCTATAAAAGAAAATTCTAGTGATCCAATTCTGCAACATACCCTTAGGGAAGTTGACGAAAGCAGAAGACTTACTCAACCTACAGTTTCTGCACTAAATATGGTGTTGAGCGCCTTTGTCAGTCTCTACGACAACATTTGGGCTGAAGCAAGATCCCATTCTCAACTACTTTCAGAAATGTATGCCAGGCTAGATGGGCTGGATAAGTTTGAAGAATTAGTGAGGTTATTAGGGAGGATAACCCTACTATATCTAAACCGGTATTGCCTGCCTCCTCTATACCGTTATTGTCACAGGCGGAGCAGGAAGGTCGACCCGGTTTTCTGGCCCCAGGATTGGCAATAAAAATGCATTCTAATCCTGTCATAGATAGAACGTGTCCAGCTACCTCCTGCCCATCTGCATTTAAATGTACAGTTGAATCTGCAATACTTAAAGAATCTTTATTGGGCAAGTGAGTTGACCCGGCAACTACATCTGTGGAAAAAGCTAAGCCAAATTTAGAGAAGGATCCTGTAATTATAGATTTAACTAAAGATGATCCCCTAGATAAAAGAAACAACACTGTGGGGAAAATATATCTACAACAAATTAAGAAAACCAAAAACCAGAAAAAATATTTAAAAACTGAACTCATTAACAAATAGGGAAGATCGTGCAATCCAGGGGGACAGTGGTCTCTGATTTGGTGGAGGTGCCTACTGTTGCTGATTCAGGTAATCTTATTGCCTGTTTGGGGATTCAGGAGGATAAAGGATTGCAGCTCACTCCCATTCTTGGGACTATGGCTGAGGGGGAAAAACCTTTTTCTCTGAAGGCTGCCATAGGTATACAGACTGATTCACCTTTACAAATCTCTGGCCTGAGGGACAATAATGACCATCCTCCATCTGTCCCCGCCACTGAACAGTCAGGTTATCCTGTATCTGAAAATTCCAATGATAAAATAAAGGTGATCAATAGGGAAGAGGGAGGGCTGCCACTAATCAATGCTCTAAAGGAGCAGTTGGTAGATAATGCCCAAAATGAGAACCCGTCAACTAACCCTACTGCATCAGACACTCTGATCCCCACAAATAGTAATATTCCGATCCTTGTTAATATTGTTTTCTCTAAACAACACATACAGGATCTTTATAGGGTGCAGTCTACTTTAGCAGAAGGTGTTCCCAATATTCTAGGCGTTAATAAGGCAAATAATGACGACACTCGAAATCCTCAAAAAGTCAGTCAGGTGAGATATGTTTCAAGGGTTCATTCGAATATACCCCAATCTCTCTCTGGGGACCAACTGACTGGTCTCAAGATAGTGAGAGAAATATATGTTCCAAAGATCTTGGAATCTACTCAAACAAGGTTTTCTAACCTGGGACATTTGGTATTCAGGATAGACAAATTTTGGGCCCACACCCCGTACAAAGGGAGACAATCTTAAGGGGTGTTAAGAGCCCTGAAATCCAAGATTACTCGACAAATCAATTTAATGGGGACAACTCTAATACTCCCTTACATAATTTGGGAATTAAAGAACCTCTTGAAACTTTAGAGCTTATTAGTCTCTGGGGGGGCGATATGCCCATATGTCTGAACCTAGGGAATATTTTTAAAATCTTCGGCCAACTACCAGCATTGTCCTTGGTCTCTAATTATGACTTAGAAAGGATTTATTTCCCACTTAAGGAACAAGTTGACTTGAGTAATATTGACCTTATGTCCAGAGCGGTTCTCGATTTGATACTGGGAGAAATTGGTGGCCTGAGAGAATTGGCTTTTGAAATTAAGTCTGTGAAACCCACTCAAACTGGAACTGAGAATTATAGGGAAATCTCACAATGGTCTTTCATCTAGAAAGATTTCCTCAACTCCAACAGAGGCATTCTCCAAGAAGAAATTATGGAGTTGCACGGGACTGGGATCAAGTTACCTCAGCCTTGTGGAACTGACCAATATAAGGGAGGATTGGTTTCTCTGATGGAGCTATCCAAGACTAATATTTTGAGGTGCCTTTTCTGGAATTCTAAGGGGAATTTACATTTACTCACTAATATTGATACAGTTTCTATGCTAAAACTCACTGAATGTTTCTTTCTTCAGGAAACTTGGTTGCTTTCGAACCCCTTTATTGATGGCTTTGAAATCTGTTCCCAACCCGCAAAACCTAGTTTGGGTGGTAGAGCTTCTGGAGGATTACTCATTGGTTTGAGGTCTACTTTAGGACTTCTGACTAGGGTGATTTCCGATATACCTCGAGGAATTCTAGCGGTTGAGGCCCCTTCACAGGATGGCTTGGGGGCTATTCAATTGTTTAATATTTACTGGCACCCAGGGTTAGCACCTTTAGAACCCTTTTTAGAAAGGATCATGGAAGCGATTTTGGCTTGGAAAACTGTAAATATAAGTGGGAAAGTGATCATAGGTGGGGTTTTAAATTCAGAGTGCACTACTACAACTGAAGATGATTATGGGGATTTGGACGAGGACATGGGTGACCTCTCCTGTAGGAACCCAGAAATATCTTGGGGTAGACTATGGAGTCTCTCCCTGGAATTCGTGGGGCTTTTCTGTCTTAATGGTACCTCTGAGTTGGCCTGCCTGCTTCTTCCTACTTGGCCGAGGGGTCTTTCTACCTCAACCATAGATTATTGCTTTGTAGACCAATCTTTGGTTCCATTTTCCTCTGAAGTACAGGTGAACTTCAATAATTGGAGTGATCATGGGACCCTGACTGTCCATTTCTCTTTACCATCTAAACAACTTCTTATATGGGGCCCTCATAATCGTAGAACTGTAGGCCAAGGTACAGGTCTCAGTTGGTCTCCAGCAAATATAAAACTCAACTGATGGCCACCCTCAATAATACATCCTTCCTATGGAAACAAGTGGTGTTTAATGTTCCACACTATGATCAATTCTTGAAGGATTTATATGGCACGGTCTATGACCATTTAAGAAAGTTTCCCTCTAAAAGAAAGCACCTGCATATGTTTGATGAACAAGAAAACCGCAACTTAAATACTGATCAATAAGAACAAAATGCTAGGACCAGATCCATTCGACAGAAATATAAAAATGTGTGTATTGCAAAAAAAAGCAGCATGCTCCAAAAAGATGCTGAGTTGATGCTACGTGTCCTGGTAAAAAGAGACCTCAGGGCCTTCTGGGCTCTCTTTGCTCACCAAGATACCTATTCTGTTACTGATCAACTGAATAGTGTATCAGAGGCGCAATGGGTAGAATTTTTCTCTGAGCTATTTGTTCAAGGGGTAGAAGGATACCAAGAAATAGCTATAGGGGATGGTGTAAATACTATCCCATGGGATCCGACCATGGAATATGGGGAGGTACTTAATCTAATTATTAAAGCCAAAACTCAAGGGCTCCTGGTCCAAATGGACTGACAAACAACACACTGAATGTGCTACCAAAATTGTGCGCCCAAATACTCACTATGCTTTTTCAAAATGTAGTAAGGAGCGGCATAATACCTACTAGTTGGCAGACTGCACATATAATCCCTATCGTTAAGAGAGGTCAGCGGAATATTGCTGAAAACTATAGGCCGATCACATTGATTGATGCAGATTGCAAGTTATTTGCATCTTTGTTGCTATCATATGTTAATGAGATAAGGATAAGGATAAGGAAGAACCATATATTAAATACATATCAGACAGGGTTCAGGGCTGCGTAACTGGAGGGACTGCTCAAAGAAAGTGGTAGGACTTCAGAGCTGTAAATTGTTTGAAACAAAAGGGTGGCGTCCTGCCACATACATTTACATCAATTACCCTTTATATTTTTATTTGTTGCAAAGGTTATAACATTTCGCATGCATCAAAGGAACTGTATACTCAGGGTTAGTAGGGATAAGAATACAAAAAGAATATCACAGGTGACTATTAGCTTATTTATTCAGCTGATGTCACAAAGGATATGGGTTCAGTTTCCCATAGTGTTTAATAGTTTTTTTGAAACAACACTTTCCTAAATTGGCAGACATATTGAAAATAGAACAAATAGAGAGCAAACTGAAGCCACAATTCAAGTTCTTAAAACATGGTCATAGATTTGCTAATACAAGTACATAAAAGCAGAGTAATTTTACAGCAATTATGGTAAAAAAAAAACATAGAACGTGGAACTGTGAATAGTGAACCAGAGTTGAGTCTTCACAAAAACATCCTGATAGTTGTTTCCAAGGTGTACTGGATATTTTGGGGAGGTAACCAAGTCTTTGGTCTACGTCTAGATATTGATCAGATGGTGTATGGGGACGGGCATGATTGGCCCTGGTGGAAAAATGGTCCCGTGACGTTTCGGCGTGGAACGCCTTCTTCAAGAGTCTTGACCCGGTCTCCCCATATGGAGGAATCAAGTGAGGACGTGATTAGTGTGAATAAAACACTGCGGTGTTGTGGCAAAAAACGTGATATTAGCATGTAATAAAACCAAATTAAAAACCCCCTAAGGGTAGAGAGTGTGTCAAACATACTCTAACTTGTGGGCTTGTGCTGACCAGTGACTGACCTGGATAAATTAGAAGTGGATGATGGAGATCGACTTCGAATGTCGTTGTGGTAAACGGAGCCTTGCAGCAAGTGTCTGAAGAGCAAGGCTGTGCTCAGGGCATTTATCTAAACATGAGAGGAAAAAGACGTAGGAACAAATGATTGTGCAGAATCAATAAAATGCTGAAAGTGCATGTAGTTGCACGAAAGAGTGTGCTGCCTATAGGGGCAAGCATCGCAATGAAGGGGAGCTCTGCGTTTTTAAACTGGTAGCTGCAGTGATGCAGATGGTGCAAACACAAAAGTGTGAATGAGGGACGTGCCGCTGCGTAAAGAGAAGGGAGAGAGTCTAATGTCAACCAAAAACAGCCGTGCAATGGGAAGTGCACGAAAAAGGGAGGGCTGGAGTGGAGGGCACGGCGTGGCCATCAATTTACCTGGTAAGAAGTAGGGATGCAGAGGCGGTTGAGTCAGCTTTGCGGAGGCGAAATAATTCAGCGTCTGCTTGCCGTGTCAGCAGACAGTGTAATGCTGGAGCCGGTATCTTAAACTGAGAGGAGCTGTGTACTGGGTGTTCGGGCGCATGCGTGGGTTGGAAATGGGACCCGCGAGCTAATGCGCATACGCGGGTGACAAGTGTGAGTACTAGTGCGCATGCTCATTGATGTGCCGTTTAGTTGTTGCCTAGGAAATGTGCAAGGACGCGGCTGCGTCACTAGAATGTATGGATAGGAGCGTAGGTAAATTGTACTCGGTGGAGGTATCTACTGTCATGATGTACATACATGTGGTGTTGGCATACTAGTAACAGTGTACATAACGGCAGGACAAAATAAAAGAAGAGTACGTAAGTTTGTTTTGCCGCCAACATTAAATAATACTTAAATAGTGTGAAACAAAAGGGTTTATCTTCCCCTAACGAGAGGAAAACATCAAGAACACCAAATGGTGTGTTCTAACAGCAGAGGGAATACACTCCTTGTTGCACATAGTCAATGAATTTGAGTTCAGATGGCACAACCAGTTGTACAATTGGCATTGGTCAACAGCCAAAGTCGCTCCAGTACAGTAAAAAATGCATGAAAGATACATGAAAGATACAGACAACATGTTTTGCCTAATATGGTTAATTATGGTGTCACACCATTAGGATATTGTATTCAGGGAATTGAAGTTAGAGGAGCCTAGGCAGCAGGTTGAATAGTATCCGGGACCGAGGGAGTGTTGTGAAGCCTGATGGACCCCTAAGGTTAGTGCTGCAGGGGTCCTCAGCTGAAGGTGATGGGCACCGCTTCATTGAGACCCCTAGTAGTGGATTTTATTTTAAAGATCCACCAGGCTTCCTTATGATTCAGGGCGTTGGTCGTGTTGGTGTTGTTAAGGATGGTGTCATTTCATGTCATCCACTCCATGTTGGTGTTCTATATAATGTGTGACCAGGGGCGCTGTGTGGACCCTGCAACGGATGTGTGACCTATGTTCCCCTATCCGTTTGTTCACTTGTCGTTTCGTCTGGCCCATGTATCTCATTCCACATGGACATTCAATTACATAGGGTTCAGGGCTGGACACTCCACTAATTTAAATGGTTTCATCTTAACTGCTCTTCAAGACTCAGCAAGGAGTAAATATGGGGCTTGTCTGTATGTTACCTCTATCCATTTGCCAAATGCATTTGACTTGGTCATTAGATCCCGACTCTGGGTGAAACTTTCCAAGTGTGGCATCCCAGAAGGCTTACTGAAACTTATAATGGCTATGTACAAGAATTTGGGGATACATGTGCGCCTGAATATGGAGGGGAATCTGTCCAGAAGAATAAGAACTCGGATAGGTGCAAGACAGGGCTGCTTCTTGGCACCCTGCCTCTTCATCCTCTATCTGGCAGATATTAGCAAATTTCTCAGGGATGCCGGGCTGGTGAGTGCCAAACTGGAGGATATCAGGTGGTCGGATTACAACGATTGATCTATACGTTTGAACAGTATGCTGAAATCACTGGGTTAAAAATTAATCCAAGTAAAACCCGCATAATGGTGATTTCTAAGGGAAAAAAGGGGGAAAATATTGGATTGGAAAATTGGAGGGGAATCCATTGTAAGAGCTAAAAAAATGGTGTATTTGGGATTCTTGATTTTGGCCCAACCATCAGTGTCTGAACTTAGACGGTTCATTAGACATAAGGGTATCCCACTAATATCCCAGACTATTAAACTGAATAAAAAATATGGAAGATTTTCCCTAAAGTCAGTGGTGGACTTCTTTGAGGGGAAAGTCATACCAAGCTGATATATGGCATGGAGCTCCATTTCATGGATATTCACACCTTATGGGACAACGTAGATGGTATTATCTGGATAAAAGTGTTGAAACTGCCCAATAACATTCCAGTTGTTGCCATAAGGTTTGAACTAGGCCTTGTGTCATTAAGAGCTAAATCCCTTTGGCATGTAGTTGCTCTATTTCATTCTTTCCTTTGTCCAAAAGATGACTCCCTCTATAGTGATCTTGTGAAAAAAAAAATTCTTTCCAGGGATGTTCACTTGAGAATGTATATTTTACTAAGTTCAGAGACTTCTGCGACAAGACATTGATGGATCTGTCTACTGGCAGGTTAACATTAACGACTAATCCAGCTGAGGTAAAAATCTTCTATACACTCAAGACTGGAATAATTCAATCGAAAAATTACATTCCTATCCCTCCCTTATTGATATAAAATTTGATCATAGGAAAAGAGCAACATTATCGTTCATTACGACACAATTTCCAAATTGTTACTATGGTTCCCTTCTTTTGAAATATTCTTCTGACTAAAGTGGTTGTGAAGAGAAGGAAATTGATTGAAGAAACCAATATTCTGTGCAGATTCTGTCAAAGCCAGGACCATAGAAACTGCTACCCATCTCTTCTTAGATTGTGCTGAACTAAAAGGACCCAGGGCTTTATACCTGGAGAAATTTGCTATTCTAGGACTCCTGTGGGCAGATGACTATATCTGGCTAAGATGTCTCTCTATTTCTAATGTCATGGAGGGTCTGGCGGTTGCAGGCTTCATAAAATCTTTAGATCTCTTTGCACCCTTGAATAGACCAGGGACCCTTTTACTCAAGTGATCATTCTAATAACATATTTTCCTAAATGTTATACTGATTTAATTATCAATTTAGATGTTATCTTGCTATTGTAGATTATGGGTTATGGTGATGAATTTTGCTATGTATGAAATTAGAAGTGATTTTCTTTTTCTGTAATATGAGATATTATTTTGTCCTACTTTGCACTGGCTCTGTATAATGTTTCATATGTATGTATTGTGATAATTATGAGATGTTTGCAATCCAATCATCTTGAATTTTCCATCATCTGCTCCCTGCCAGTGTTTACTGCACTGTCCTGATGCCACGTTAATCAGGGGATGCCATATTGTGACAATGGGAGTGCTTCCAAGGAGTTCCTGGGTTTCCAACCTCTCTGTAATCTTTAGTTGGGGCTCTTCTCACTGTCATGCTGACTCCAACTGGATCAGTGTGTTCACAATGCCACTTCATCAGAAGAAGGGGTAACTGGCACCTGGTCCTTCACTGCAGAGAACTCAGGGGGGCACTAAGTGTAAGTGTTGTGGGTGGGGAAGGTATCACTGTGTGTGCTTGTGTACTTGCAATGGCCTGAGGTGGGCTGGGCTGGCCTGGCTGCATGTTTGCGGAGACATGAGCTGAATGGTGGCTGGAGAATTATTGCTTGCATTTGTTGCATGGCACTAAGTGAGGCACATGTAGCAGTGTAATTGGATGCGTGGATCTGTTTCTTGCTCTGACCAGGTGTTGTTTTTGTGTACTTAGGCATTCTGTGTGGGAAGATGTTTGCTGGTATTGTGGAGGACAGTGCAATTAGATGCCTGCGTATTACATGTCAGCAGAGTAGGCTGGTTTGTGAGCGTACAGAAGGGCGGAAGGATTCACTCCAGGGTGAAGCGGCAGCAGGCTCACAAGGGAAATGGTGTGCCTCTTTCTTGTAGCAAACCTGTAATTTTCACATTCTGTGTGACTATTGTGATGTATATGGGAATTGTGGGCATTCTTGTTGTGAGGCACTGGGGTGGCCATTCAAGCTGTACATTGTTGGGAGTCACACATAGGGTGGTCCACACAAGTGTTAGTTTGGGATTAAATTGTGTGCTGTGCCTTCCTACTTGTGTTCTCCTGTGTCTTGTCATGAGTCTGTGTGCACTATTGTTGGTGGTGACCAGGTGACTGTGGTCAGGGATTTAATTGCTTGTGTTGTGTGCTTTGGTCACTGTTGATTACAGTCACTATGACTGTGTCAGTGTTTGTTGCAGTTTATTTTATCGCTATGGCCACGCACAGTTTTCCTCTCCCAGACACACATTATCAGGGTTTTGTTATGGACATGTAGAATTGACCCCAAGTCATCATTGAATGGCACCAATGGTGTGTCTTCATTGTGTGTGCACCACAGGAACTGATTTCCATGAGAAATATGTTTCCACAAGCTGATTGCATGCAGCCTCTCCCTGTTCACTTTGACCGATCAAGGGCAAGGGTGGTGCCTGGGTCCGATGATTCTCCTGCATATCAACTGATATGCCATGCTGTGTGGCAACATTGTGCAGGACACATTCTGCCAGGATGATTTTCCATACTACTGATGGTGCATATAGCAATACCCTACCAGAATGGTCAATGGGACGGAAACATGACTTAAGCACCTTGAATGTGCATGCCACTATGCCCCAACTGGCTATATGTGCAGCATTGTATCTTACATCAACTGGTGTTACCGGATTCCTCAATGCCATGAGCAGGAATCTTGATAGCAGGTACGCACTGTCCCCTGAAAATGTGTTGATGGTTGTTAGTGGCATTTATTGTCATGGTCAGTTCTTCACTGTATCACATGAGTGACAGTTGATACTCACCTAGGAACTTTCATGATGCCTGAGTCGTTAGAGTGGGGATTGGCGGTAGATGTAACTTTCATGTATGCTGCCGGGAACATTACCGCTAACTTGCATGATGACTCCTTTTGCATCACAGATGACCTGCACATTGATGGAATGTCAATTCTTCTGGAAAAGGTGCTCAGTCAATGGGGGTGGGCATAGCACAACATGTGGGGAAAGTGCTACTGCATAGAACTCCTGGCACACTGTCTGCCTTTCTGTCACTGTGCACGGCATGTATATTTGGCTGTGCACACTCGCATGTGATGTTATGCAGGCCAACACCTGGTGGAGACAGTGATTGCGTGGCTTGAGATATGCCACCCACAATATGATATGATATGGCATTTATAACGCACCTATACACAAGTATAGCTGAGGTGCATAGAAAGGAGCTTGTAGATATGAAATGGAGTGCTGTCAGCAGCTATTCTAGGAGGGTCAGGGCATGGGAGCAGATGGTGTGGGATGCAACCTCTTCTTCCCACTCCCTGACCAGTTCTAGTATGAAAGGGTGTAGGAACCGGTAGCTTGCATACACCTGGTTGTCCAGTATCCCAGGGCATGGGAGCAGATGGTGTGGGATGCAAGCTCTTCTTCCCACTCCCTGACCAGTTCTAGTATGACAGGGGCTGGTAACCGGTACCTTGCATACACCTGGTTGTTTGGTATCCCAAACAGCGTGCTGCGTGTTGAGGTTTCACAATCCTCCTCCTCCTCCTCCTTCTGTGCCCAACTATGATGGCTCCCAGTATTCCTGCATTCCTTGTGGATGACCGACGTTGGAATGGTGTGCATTACATGCTATATGCTTGTTTCCTTTGCACGCTGTACACGCGATGTACTTTGTGTGTACTATCATGTAGCGGTGAGATCAGGAAGTCTGCTCGTGATGTTTCCTTACGTGACATTGCACAGTGAAATCCATAAATGTGGTTGTGTTTGTGTTTGTTCAACTATCCATTGAACGGCGCCGCAGTCTTTTACGGCGCCGTTTAACCTGTTCCACCAGGGTCGTAATGAGGCCCCGTGTCTTTCCCCACCCACCAGCCAAACAAAACATAGCACATAATTGATTTAACTTTTCTGTTAAGAGAGAAACATATCTCACAAATGATGGTGTTGTGCGCACACTAGGGGTCAATCACGCATGTGTTGTTGTTTATATATAATAATAGTAGTGTTATTATTATTAATATATTAATAATATTTAGTATTATATATGCAGAAACGTGTGTTAAATTATGAATGTGTGCAGTTTTTATTTTAAAATACACACTTAATAGAATGACTTCTAGGCAATCATAATTTTGACAACTGAAGAAAATAAGAACCTCATTCTGCATTGGGATTGGAGTATATACATGTTCTGCTACCTATTTATTTCCTTGCGTAGGCCCGTCCTACACTTTGTATGGAGTCTTGCGCACTCGACTTCACGCAGAGATGTGACGTGCCCACGCGAAGCCACGGAAAGGCACGCAAAGTCGATTCCATGAATCTACGAAATGATGTTTGCATGCTGATTAGTGTGCAAAGTCACTATTCAGCACGCAAACAATTCTATATATGAGGCCCATAATGTTTACCAGGGTGTAAATTGGTCGGTTTCTATGCAGCAATGCACTGCACATTTCCCATTCGTTTATATGTACCATTGCTAATGTGCCCTGCATTAAATCTAATGTTCACGCAGACACATCATAATTCATTCCTTATATTGTGCTGCTGGACATATTTATAGGGGATCATAGGTTACTTTTCACTCCCACTGGATAATACAGACACTTGTATTCAATCCATATTCTTTCGACAACCACATCTAGAAAGGATTGCAGCTGGCTTCAGTGGGGCAATGCCATGCAGAGACTATCCATTCTACAGTTTGGCAGATAGGAAAATTATAGTCTAGCCATGCATGTCTGTGATAATGTCAGCCAGGAGGTGGGCGAGAATTCCTATCTGCTGCTGAGAACGTGTAAGCTAATCTTCCAACTTTCTACCCTTTAGATCTAAGAAGATATTCATTGAAGAAAAACATGTGTTACCATAAGCTTATCCAAATTGGCATGTAAAGCCCTGACTCAGGAGGAACATTCTGCAATCTTTGAACATATAGCAACCTAATGCATTCCTAAATATTCTCTCTCTGCTAAGTATCGAGAGCACACCTGTTTGCTTTACCGTTATGAGGCCAAAGAGATTGCCTTGTTCCATCATTAAATGCACATATTACATATAGGTCTCTAGACAGAATTTCAAAAGGCAGTTTGGTGATAATGTACAATAAACATGGCTATCCTGAGAATCAGGGGTGCCAACTTTTCAATCCACCAAGGGAAAACGTTTGGCTTTGAATTCATCATAACACTGGCATTGCGTTAAGCAAACTTCTATTGCATCAAATACAAATCATGTTTGGTCTTGCAACAAGTGTGATCATTCTTGCCGACCTGCTAGTTCACAAGGTTGAATAATGGCCGCAATATCTTGTGTTCCCATGCAGAGGAACATGACTTAGCAATTTGGACTGGACTGTCTCTATTTGTGGCAGGAAAAAGACTAAATCGTCTATGTCTGGTCACCTTCTCGCCTTCTGTAATGTCTTCAGTGGGCAAAAGAATGAGAGTATTGAAGGCTGCCCAGAGCGATGATAATTGCTATGATGAATTAATGCATGGGTGTAATTTTAGGGGGGGCAGGGGTGTTTGCCCCACAACCTTTGTGGCACACCATTGTGTCTAACTCTTTTGACAGGGCCCCTTTAATTTAGATATCATGTCCCCTCAACATGTTCAAAGAATTTACAACACTGACTCAGAACTCTGCCCCAGAATTGCAGTTTTCATGAACTTTGTTCTCATGTCAATATGTTAAAAAAAACCAAGCAATAGACGCATTTACATTGTTTTAAGGTACCTCGGTGGATTGATTTGCCTGTTGCAGAGATGTATGTGTAAGCTGCAGGTCACACGTTGTTCCCTAGACGATCCAGCAAAGCATGTTTTCTTCTGATGCTGATACAATGCGAAAGCATGAGTTGTCTCGTGATCTCCTGGCTGGAGAGTGGTTGGAGGAGAGCAAACGAGAGATTTGCAAACAGAAATGCCAAAAGTCTTCTATGCCACAGACTATCCAGGTGGGAGCAGCAGGTGGCCCCCACACGTTCTTGATGGTGGGAGAGAAGAGAAAAAAACTAAAGAATTGTGTGGCATGCGGTGGGCAATCCCAGGCACACAATCAATTAGCCCATCAACACCACTCTGCTCTTCAGCAGGGTATAGGTGGAGAGTGCATGGACACAGCTCCTAATTGATGGCAAAGTGCAATCATGTGTGCTGGTGGACTCATTGCACAGATAAAGTCCGTGGCCCTCATTACAAGTTATGACGGTAGCCATGCCGCAATTTGCGGCATGGCTGCCAGCAAAACCGCATCCGTGTCCGTGTCCTCGGAATGAGGACTTACCGGACCATTCCGAGTTCGGATGGCCCGGTAATTCCTCACTCGAGGACACGGACATGGGTCATCCCCATTCCCATTTCAGCCCCCGTAGGGCTGAATGGAAATGGGAGAGGGAGTAAACAACGGGCCATTACGAGATGGCCCGTTGTTTGCTCCCTCTACCCCTCGCGGGACCCGGTATGCACGCCTGGTTTTCCCAGGCGTGCTTAACGTGTCCCGCGAGGGGACCTCGTAATGTGGCGGAACGGGTTAAACGGCGCTGCACTCTTTTACGGCGCCGTTTAACCTGTTCCGCCAGGGTCGTAATGAGGCCCCGTGTCTTTCCCCACCCACCAGCCAAACAAAACATAGCACATAATTGATTTAACTTTTCTGTTAAGAGAGAAACATATCTCACAAATTATGGTGTTGTGCGCACACTAGGGGTCAATCACGCATGTGTTGTTGTTTAAATATATTAATAGTAGTGTTATTATTATTAATATATTAATATTTAGTATTATATATGCAGAAACGTGTGTTAAATTATGAATGTGTGCAGTTTTTATTTTAAAATACACACTTAATAGATTGACTTCTAGCCAATCATAATTTTGACAACTGAAGAAAATAAGAACCGTGTAGGTACAGTGATCTACAAAAGATCACAAAATGGTATGGGGGTGGGGGAAGCTGTGAATTGAATCCAGTTGTTCTAGTTGCACAGTTAGAACTCTCATCACATGACAAAAAGTGTTAGGGAAAATTCTTTGTTTAGGCTGAATTTCCTAACCTAGTGAGTCCCCCAGCAGCTTTGCTGGATTTTTGGGGTTTATTTTTTTCTCTTGCCAAGAGTGAGACTCTTTTACCCTCACTCTTGGGCATGATTTGAGTGAGTTTCTTTGAATCTAGATGTGTTTAATGGGCTAAGGGGTCTTTTACTCCATAGGGCTTCATGTGTTTTTGTGATATGTGTTACACAGCACCCTCAGTGCAGTGACACAGGGGTGTCATAGTGACCCCCCAGTATAGACTCCATACCCTGGGACTGACTACTGTCTCCCAGGGCATGTAAAGTCACTATTGACTTTACTAGTCTTAAATTCTGAACAGAACCAGTACAAACCATCATATTGTGGACGTACTGGCTGGGGCAATTCGATTGCCCCAGGGTCTGTTAGTCGAGGGGGCATGTCTCCGTCCCCCCTGATCGAGTTTTGGCTGGTGGCAGTGGATACTACTTTTTATATTCAACCGCGAATATTTTCCTATGGGATTTCCCATTGTTTTAGGCTACTATCTTTATTTAATTATTTACGGTAAGCTCGAAAATACGGCTGGTTTATTTAATTAATATTAATTCTCCGGTTGGTATTTTTTGCCAAAACTTGATTCTAAAATGGCGTTTGTGTTCTCTTCTGTGACTCCAAACCAAGTCGAGCCCTTTGTTCCACTTTTTGGCGGGCTTCTCCACAGAAGTGTTTGAGTGACAGCTAGGCTGAGTGAATGGGGGTTTTCTGCATAAAAGCAGGGCTTTGGGTACTGGAACTTCAGAATTCGCCACAGGACCTAAGAATCCGACGAGGGAGAAGCTGAGCCGACCTGCCACGACACCACCACCGGTGGAGCCCTGCTGGACCGTATCACCAATTTTCCCAACAACAGAGGAGATCTCCCGCCGGAGAGTCTTCTTCCTTTGACTGGTGGGGATACCCAGTTTCACCGTCTTTTCGCCTTCCCGAAGTACCTCGTGGCCACCTTGCCTGTGCCAAGCACCCCGGCAACCGGGATACCACGTTTTACCACGACCACGAAACAAAGGTACAACCTTTAACCGGAAAACTCTGCAGCTGGTTTCTTCCCTGGTAGTGCAACAACCTTCATCTTTCCTCCAAGTCGAGATCTTCTCTTCCCCTGGACGACGACGCAACTTGCACCCACTACCAGGAACAACTGCCACCGCTAGAGGATCCTTCCCACTTAAGGTACCGTGTCCCCCATGGCTTCCCTTGCTACCGACTGTACGGGGTAGATTTAGCCCCTGGCTTTTGAACCTGGGTATGCCTGGGACACCCTGGCTAAACTTTCCTAAAGCCTCTCTAAACTCTTTGTGAACCCTCTGTGGTTGTGAGAAATGCCAGAAACTACATCATTTGTAAAACTCCCCACAACCACGTTTCCCTGGGGAGCAAGATCAGCAGGGGAGACTATTCATACTTAAGAGGTTAATGCTGATATAGACGATGGCATGGTGTTTGATTCAGGATCAGGCCCTTTGGTTCTTGAATATGGTCGGTGGGAATATATGTTTAACAATGCATAATCCACCAATATTCCAGAGAATTAGATTCCTTGGAAAGGTTAATCCTAAACACAGACACTTTCCTACAACAGAAAATGGATTCTACCACCCGAAGCAATAGGGTAGGCTCACCGGTAGTGGGCACTATAGGGTATCCACCTATACTTTTGGGAAACCTTGACATCCTGAAAGGTAACCCAGCATAAAAACAAATGTATTTGTATTTGGTTATGGAGTGAATGATAATAATGCTTTTTCATTTTTTGTGTGAATGCAGCGAATGGTGGTTCCCCGAATGCCCAGCACAGCATTTTGCATTGAGAAAGAACAAAAAATAAAAGGTCCATGTCGTCAATCATACAGCAATCTGTGAAAGCATTGAGGAGACCATGAGTGATGTCTTGATGTTCATAATTGTCTCTGGAGGATAGGTCAGGGGCAACATGCTCACCTTGGAAGCAAGACTACACGGACCAACACAGGTTCAATCTCCAGGTCCGCGCTTAGAACCCTCTGGGTATTAAGCATGTTATAGAAAAATGATTGTATAATAATCCCAGAAGGAATCTTAACCCTTCCCTCTGCCCGCCTTTATGAGTGCTTGGGAGGTCACTATCTAATCCAAGACCAAGAAGGAAGAGGGTTTGGTGATGCCTGGAGGAAGCCCAAAACAAAGAGAAGATCATTGCTGAGACTCAAGTATGTTTTGAAACTAATAAAAAAAGTGCCTTGGAAGTGTCTCTACAGTTTGATGGAGTTTGTTGTGTTTACCTCTGTGACTGCAATTATCTGGGCTGCTGACTGGTCACGCCTCACACACCTAGGCAGCTATACAATTGGATTCTGCTGCGCTTTAGTGTGCACTTTTGAAGTGACTTAGAAATGTCTCTACAGTTTGGCAGATTGCGGTGCAGCAGGACCAGTGGTCGAAGTGTGCGGGAGTAGTTGGGAGCACTGCTCCTCTACTTTTTTTTTATTATGTTTTAGTGTTCCGGAAGGTTTTGTTTTACAATAAAAGTGTAGAAAAAAGTTGAAACTTTCACTTCAGTACACTCCACCAAACGTTCCCTAAAACAGCAGGTACATTTGTTTATATTAGTGTACATCACACGGGAGGGGGCATGGCAATGTTTTTTTGGGTAAGCAGGGACATGCCAGCAGGGAACATAGTTCCACTACTTCTTTTCGTACACTTTGACCACTTAGCGGGACAGTGAAGAGGGAGTGACAGAACTAAGAGAGAGAACGGTTTATTATACACTTGAAAAGTTAGCACAACAATTACTAAAACATTATGTTGTGGGATTGCCAAGAGTGCAGTCTGCAGCCTGCATACATATGGTTGAAGTTTAAATGAATGAGAGCAGTTTGGCCAGCTTAAAGTCATTACATCTATTAGTCAGATCGGAATGCGTTCGGTTATATACTGGTGGCGGTGCTCTTATGATATGGAGTGAATCGTTCTGTTATTATTAGGAGGCAACTTTCTAGAGGTCACCGTTGTTTTCGGTGACCTCTATGGTTGGGAGCTCTTCTGCACTACCTTTTATCTTATGTCAGTCCTCATTACGTGGAACACTAGTTTGGTTCCTGTGCTCTCAAGTTTTGTTCATAGCTGACTAGATGCTGTTGACACTGTTCTATCAACCTTATTTTGAGAGTCTCTGTGTATAAGTGGAAAAATCTTTGGGGATTACTAAAACCAGAACGGAATGTGTGGAATTCTTGAGAAATCAGCTCAATCTTAGTGTTTGATTGTTTAAGTGTCATAGCTTGGTTAACTGCTGACATTGCTATAGCTTATTTTAATATTTTGTAATACCTGCTTTATATTAGGATGAATTGTGTGTGATTATAGAGTTCTGAGTATTCTTGTCTATATGTTCTATCTTTGATGAGTTGCAATAATAAGAGCTATGCAATGAGAAGTAAAGGAGGAACTGCAGCAGCCTGCCTATTTAACATGCCGCATAAGTAGAACAATAATAGTAAAAGGTACACAGTGAAGAATCTAGTAACTTCTCCTGTTGCCAGTGTTGTCAGTATGGCATTTCAAACACCTTTCTGCTTACATAAAGGAACACTTACAGACTGTTTTCTGATGCAACATCTGCAGTGATGGATGAATTTAATCAGATGCCCGATACACAAGGCCTGCCTGTACCTGATCAAGAGAATAATCAACATGTGGAAAAAACTAATTCTGGCAGGCGAATTGTAAATGATGTTGTAGTAGCTGACGATTTGATTAATTTATTTGTACCTGACACTGATGTGGTTGAATATCAGGAGCTGGAAAGACTTACAGCTGTGTGTAGGTCTGATTACTGATGGCTCTTTGCCTGAGGATGTTTCTGACTTGTCAGATGCTCAGCTGTTCTTCAGGATGATGGGACTGTATCAACCCCAATAGATAACAACTCACTGTTAAAGCCGTGCTATAGCCTACAAAGGCATTCTGTGGGACATGGTGTTTTAATAAGACAACAGACTTGCCTGGATGGGATGATATTGTTATAGAAACTGGTTTGTCAATATCTTCTGTTCTTAAAAAAATATCAAATGAGTTGGATAATGCAAATAAAGAAATCAACCCATGCAATATATTAGAAGTTAATGAGGATTGTAGTTATATCAAAGAGATGCTAGTGATTGTAAAAGCACTGTTAACTTTCTGTATGACAATGTCTCAGAAACAAAGCGATCGAAGTAATTCAGTTGGTAGAATAATTATATAATATTAGAAAATAGTGTGTGGTTGGTTACAGCTATATTAGATTTTAGCCAGGTAGAATAATATATTACAAAAGGTAAATCAATGATACATCTGTGTAATACAGGGCTGATAACAATGTCTCTTGTGCCTGTGATTGAGGTTGAGGCCTTGGTAAATAACAGTATTGAGCGGCATGATTCTTTACCTAATGATACATCATTTATATTGGAAAAAGTAAAAAAAGAGTTCTAGTCCTGTTAGAAAATGTAAATGTCTGGTAGATCGAGCAAAAAAAAAGTAAGAGGAGATCTAGGGGCAGAAATTACCCGTGTGAAGATAATTTGACTAATGGTAAAATGCCCAGAACCGATTCCTTTGGCCTGGTGAATATTAGTACAAAAATATAGATTGTATTGCCTCCATCTGTTTATAATTTAGTCACAAGCAGGGGTTTTGCTAGATCTGGAAAAGATACGGGCCTACACTAATTTTGGGACTGCTGGGACTGGGGACTAGCTAGTCTTTTTGGTTGTAACCCCTGAGCTTCTATCCTGGGCTACAACCAAAAGACCCAGTGCTATAGCCCTCTAAGCCCCCCCAGCAACGCTTCTGGTCGCAAGTCTGGAAGGAGGTAAGGAAGGTCTGCCTGCAAAATTATCTAATAAGTCAGGCCGTTTGGATAAGTGGCTTAAGGATAATTTAACCCATGTTGAAGAAGGGCAGTTGATAGATACCAGTGATTTGGATGCCACTGGTCTTGAGATATTGGGAGATAGTATAGAGATCCCCACAGAAATGCCTATGGAGACTACTGCTAAAAATAGACATGTTTTCTTTTGAAGATAATCATATTTTAAATGCAGGGATAGAAATGTTACCTATAATACAGGTATCTGATCAAGGAAGGGATATTGATGGAAATATTGTCTTCTCAATCTAATGAAGATCACAGTATACCAGTTCGGAAAAACTTAAAGGGGAGAAGTAACAGTCCTGTGTTTACTGAGATATTTGCCTCGAATCAAAGTCATAGACAAAATATCCTGAAGTTCATACATACTGTACCGTCTCTTTCAACTGTTTCAGCTAAAGATATTGATATGGTCGAAATACCAGATGATCTTGATTCCTCTAAATGGGCTGTTGTATAGTTTATTTCCCCTATAATTGCGTATGTGTTGTATAATTGTGAACAGGAATTTCTCAAGATGGGATACAATTGTGAATACATGTTTCCGTATATTATACCGAATGCGATTTCACTGAATTAAACTTTTTCAAATTTGATTTATTCGAAACATGCATTTTCGAATATTCATCTCCTTCTCACCTGCTCTCCTATTGAATTTTTTAACAGTGTTTATATTATCCCGTTTAGAAGGATGAAGGTGGAGCCATCACAGCTTCTGTTAAAAGTGTGTTCTGCAAGTTAAACAGATGTTTGATCAAAAACTCAGTTCACTGTGGTCATATTATCTATGAGAGAGTTTTTTTTTATTTGTAACAGTTTTGAAGTTCTCTTTGTTCACTTGATTTTCAAGAATCTGCAGACTCCATTATTTGGTGCGGATTTCTCTTATTTTAGCATAGTTTATGGGTCATCAGCTCTGAATTGGCTGACAAGGGAAAAAGCCAGATAATCAGAAAATATCTGGTTCCCTTCACAAGTGCTTGTCATTCACTGTGCTAGTGAGGAAGATAGAAAGGATTGAAGTGAGTCAGAGAGACTGGAAAGTTTATCATTTACTACTTCTGAGAACCATGGCAATTGTGGCAATGGCAGAACAGCACAGAACAATAAAAAGTGTTTGCCAGCATTAGTGCTGGGGAACCTTATATAGGGGGGACAAATTATACCATAGCAGCTGCTTGGGACTGAGAATTGTGTCTACGCTGTTTCCCTCACAGCTCAACGCCATTGACAGGATGTGAATTTATCATTTCTGTATTTAAAAAATAAGTATACAGTAATTTTTCTATATTTTGGGCAATTTTGAAAATGATCATTTTTTTCGATCACTTATTCATGCTCATTTTCGAACACTTTGCATTTTCGAACACTTATTTTCGGTAAAATCACCTACATCCAAAACACTTTTATGAAGATTTTGGGATTAATATGGAGGAGATAGATAATAATAATAGTTTTATATAGCGCTAAAAACATGCATGCATGTAAGTGCTACATAAAAGTTGAAGTTTTTATCCCACTGAATGGTTTTCAATTTGTCGACGTCGGAAGGAGGAAAGGCTGATGGTTACCAGTCATTTGGTTGAAAAAAAAAGGTTGACAGGACAAATGGTCGACACCATTTGGTCGAAAGACAAATGGTCGAATTTTTTTTTTTTTGTATTTTCACTTTTTTTTTGGGGGGGGGTCCCCCCAACCCCCTCTTTTTTCTAAAAAACCCTTTTTTCCCTAAACGAAAACCTAAAAAATATATATAAATAAAAAAAAAATCGACCATTTGGTTTTCGACCAAATTCCGTCGACCATTTGTCTTTCGACCAAATGTCTTTCGACCAAATGACTGGACAGCAGGCTGATTTGGCCCTCCTCGGATTTGAAACTGCATCAGCAAGTTAAGGAGCACAAATGTCAGAACGAGTGCTCAGCTCACTGTGCTATTTGACCAGCTTACTTGCCAACTGAAGGAGGATAATGAATGTAATGACATGGAAGGAACATGATTTCAAATGATGAGTGTTCTAATTAAACAAACTAAGTGCTGTGGGTCAACAAATTGAAATATACTCTCAGATGGTCTACCTCGTTATAACCATAATTCGGGATTTGGCATATCTTCATGAAATGCTAAAGGTCACCACTCTTTTCTTGATATTAATTATGGATGTAGAAACATTTAGAACAGTGATCTTTTCAACTTCCAGGAAACATGGCTTAATGAACAGATTTTGATTGAAAGGTATACTGTTGTTCATCAGAGATATGCTGAGAAGGGTGTAATTTTTAGACCACCAGGAGGGTTACTTATTGCCGCCAAATCAATGAATACAAGCATAGAGCATTCTGGGTATGAGCACCCACATGTTTTGCCTATTTTAAAATTTGTATATACCATGCTACATATCCAAAGTCCTTAGAGCGCACATAGGGACAGACAAGACGGGCATGGCTGACAAGTAGAGCAGTAAAAAGGAATTCCGATAGTCGGACAATTTTAACAAGGCAGCGATAGTCAGATAATTTTAACAGAGCAGTGGGTTACATTCAGGGAGAATATTGAAGAGATCGGTCTTCAACCTTTTCTTAAACTCGGTTGCCGTTTCTGTAGTTCTGAGAATGTTCGGAAGGGCTTTGCAGGCAGTTGGCCACAGAACGTCGAAACTGCAAACTCTGGCTTTTACTAGCCTACACCTAGGCTGCACAAGTCTGAGTTGATCCTTGGATCGCAGGGTGCATGAAGGTACATCCGACTGAAGGTGGTCAGTGAGGTATTTTGTAGCTATATTGAGTTCACACTTGTGAGTGAGTGTAAGACTCTTGTTTGTGACTCTATGCTTCACGGGAAGCTAATGAAGTTCCTGCATTGAAGCTGTTATGTGAGCCTGTTTGGATAAGCCAGTAATGGCATAAAGAGCTCCATTCTGAGCTATCTGTAGTGTGTATAAGTTGTACTGGGAGAATCTTCTCAGGAGACTGTTACAGTAGTCCAGACGGGAATTGACAAGGGCAGGGGCTAGAATGGAGGCATCATCATGTGACACAAAAGGCTCGATATTGCAGAGCAGTTTATTGACAAGGCCACATGAGGATCGAATCTGGGTGACATGCTGATTCATTGTCAGTTTGGCATCCGGTGTGACACTGAGGGTCTTCACCTTCTTGGCCACCAAGGATGACAGTATTCAGGATAGTAAAGCTGCTGTACTCCAACGGTAGGGATTTAAGTTTAGGGCCAGAGGCTACAGTCAGTAGTTTGGTCTTTTTATTGTTGAGGATCAAATAATTGATTTCCATCCTATCATGGATAGCATCATAGATAGTATTAAGGTTGAGTAGGACCTGGGCATGCAGGTCAGAGAGTTTTATGAAGACCTGAGTGTCATCAGTGTAGTTGGTATACATGACACCCAGGCCATCTAGAAGTCTCAAAAGTGGAATGATGTAGATGTTCAACAAAGAGGGTGAGATACAGGACCCCTGAGGGACGCCACATGTGATAGGTGCTGATCTGGGACATGGCTCAATGATGGTCACTCTAGCATTATAGGGTCCAAGAAAGGAGGCAACCCATTGTGAATCTAGGCTAGAGCAGCCTACTATGGATTGCAGTCTGTCCACCAATAGAGCATGATCCACCAGATCAAATGTGGCGGATAGATCAAGGAGCATTAAGAGTGCTAGTTGGCCATGATCAACAATATTTAAGAGGTTCACTTTGAGATCCATCATGGCAGTCTCAATGCCATGTCTGGCTCTGAAGCCTGACTGATGTATTCCAAGGATATTGTTCTGTTGAA
Source organism: Ambystoma mexicanum (assembly GCF_040938575.1). Lineage (NCBI taxonomy): Eukaryota > Metazoa > Chordata > Amphibia > Caudata > Ambystomatidae > Ambystoma > Ambystoma mexicanum. The sequence goes on from NC_090934.1 coordinate 527,360,255, forward strand.
TAAAGCTCTGCAATTGTAAATAAGCAACCTTATCCAGAATTGTGCGGAGAAACAGGAAATTGGTTATGGGGCAATAGTTTTCCGCAGACATAGGATGAAGGTTGTCTTCCTTTAAGAGAGGGGTGATCCATGCCTCCTTAAGGAAGAGCGGCACGGACCCTTCAGCAAATGAAAGGTTAACTAGCTTAGTCACCCAAGGGGATAGCACTTCAAAACAACCAATGAAAGGTCCACAAGCACAGACATTCCCCCCCGGCATGAGGTGGGTTTTATGCTAGTGACGATCAGTGAAATAACAATCTTAGTGCAAGAAATTGATTGTGTGGGGTATCCCTATTGGCCTTTTATCTATGATTCAATTGTTGTATACCAACATGAGAGTCAAAGCGCATATGAATGAAAAAGGCCAAGTTACCGACTGGATAACCACTGGGCGAGGGGTCACACAGGGTTGTATATTATCGCCAACATCATTAAATCTTTAACTTGCTGATTTGGATGATGCCCTGAAAGGATTTAGGGCCTGCCCAGTTAAATTTGGGAAGGTAACAATACCTTTGCTAGGCGACCTGGATGATCTTTTTATATTAGATGATACAGTGAAGGGTCTACAAGAACAAGTCAATGCCCTAGGGATATATGCAGCAACACAAGAATTAAAAATAAATTTAGATAAGACAAAAATAATGGTATTTGCTCCCAGAGGCCGACGGTTCATGTTTTCCATTGGGAATTATTTACTACGACAATTGAAGTAGTCCAGTCATACAAATATCTGGGCATTCTTGTTCACAATAAACTCTACTAGAAAGAACATTGGGACTTCATTGTGGGGGAAGTAAAACAGTTATTAGGAGCCATGAATACTTTTTTTGGTGCATAGGGAGGCTTTTTCATCTGAGACTATTCCAATGTTGTCTAGGACCATATTGTTTCCCTCCCTTCTTAATGGTGCCGAAATCTGGGCTCCTCATGAGACACTTTAACATTTGGGGTTCAACATATTAAAATATTTGTTGAGAAAGTCTGGATCCATGCCTGTGGGTTACATCCATGTAGAATTTAAAATTCAGACAATAATAAAAATTGTGCTGCATAAAAGGCTGATGATTTACCCTATGATTGCTGGCCAGATTGGAAGTGTGTTATTGAAGAAACTCACAGGATTGCATAGGGATATTAGGGTCACTGCATATGTAGATTTTTTAGGAAGGATAAAGTCCCTGTTGGAATTCTGGTTTCCAGAGGCACCAACACTCTTAATCCAATGTGAGGCCTGCATTTAAGACCTTGGTTAAAGTGAGACTATAGGAATTGGATAAGGAGAAGGGGTTAGTCGTACTAGCAACTAAGGCAAATAGCGTTAATTTCATCCAGCATATTCTCCACTGTAAAGTCTACCATCATATATTAAGGCCTTGACGAAGATGTTCCAGGGGTGTGCACCTGGGATACTGGGGATGTTCACAATGCAGGGAGTAAAGGAGGAAAAGGTGAGCAGAGAGGGCGGGTGCAGCACACCCGGGAAACAACCCAGTGCTGAGGAGAGTGAGGAAGAATCAAAGGGATCGTTCACGGTTGCAGAGGTCAAGAAGGAAGGTGAGGAAGAGACACCTATAATTAAAGAAGTAAATAAGGAAACAGAGGGGCTGTATCCAATGAGAGAGTTGAGGGAAGCAACACGAGCACAACTAACAGCAGCTGAGGGATATTCCAACCCTGCATACAGCCCACCACCCTACGTGCCAGCAGACAGTTACCAAAAGGGGGTGGGCGCAATGAGTGCAGCAGATATGAAAAAAACACAGGTAAGCACCAGAGGTGAAAAAAGGGTGCAGCTAGACTTAGCAAGTATAGGACCAGACGAATGGATAGCAGCATAGGTGCTACTGAGGCTTCCAGGGACATTAACAGGGAGGAGGACAAGGCGGTAAAGAAGGTAAGTAAAAAGGAAACAGAATACACACAGGGTGCGAGGTAAGTAGAAATGAGGAAGGGAGAATGACACAGGAGGAAGAGGAGATGTTGGAGGTAAGGTTAGCTGAATTGAGGGAAGCACGGAGCACGCTGATCAAACAGTTCGAGCAGGAAGAGCGGGAAAGGAAGAAGAGCAAGGGAAGCAAGGGGGACAAGGTAGGGTTAAAACAGCAAGAGGAAGAGTGAAGGAAACGAGAAGAGGAACGCATAAGGGGAATTGCAGAAAGGGTGGCACACATGTAGCAGCAGGAGGCCAGGAGAAAAGAAGAGGAATGAGAAGAAAATTACAGGGAAATGGGACAATGGAGGAAGAAGATTATATCGGAAAGTGCATGAAAGTATGAGGAGGGGAGAATTATAGAAAGTATACTGGCAAAGGAGGGCGGAATATGGAACAACAAGGAGGAAGAGGAAAGGATACTAGAACGGGTGAGTCACACAATAATGAATGAACTTTGTATAGCAAGAGCGGAGGTAAGTGTTGAGGCGAGTAAGCAAAGCGATACAGCGCTAGGAGAGACGAGCAAGGTACATGGAGTAAAGACATATGCGTGTAGTAATAAGGAGTTAGCGACAACAGGAGGATCCAGCAGGATGCGCAGAAAAGAGGTGAGTACACAGACATAGACTTAAGGACAGTTACAGTGGGGGAAAAATGCCCAGGTACAGGGTTGACATTCTCAGGTGGATTTTGCAGTGAGGAGGAGGAGGGATCTTGCGGGGGACTAAGTGATGGAAGTGGGGAAGGGCTAAGCAAATTATACATAACATGCGCAGACTGCTGGTCATTGTGGCAATGTGAGAGATGGGAAGAAGAAAATACAGGGAGCTAAAGTAAAAGACACATAGAACAAAGAACGCCACGACCACTGACACCGCCAGCACAACACACGCCATATGTTAGTAGACTCAGAGACCTCCCAGGATGCAGAATGGAAGAATCAGCTGAAGTACATAGGAGGGGTCAGGTGAGTAAAGAGGAGGAGCAAGAACATAGGAGGTGATAGAGTAATACAACACATTACTGACTTTATTGAAGAACTTTCTGTCATTGGAGAGGAGAGTGAATACACGCACACATCCCCGCACAGACGAACGGCAGGGAAAGTGAAGGAGTACACTATAATGCCATTACTAGAAAGATGGGGAGCAAGGCCACAATATGTCCCATGGAAACATGCAGACAAAGAAAACATCAAATGCACACTTCCATCCTTGAGTGGAGGGGCCGGGAAATGGATATATAAAATGGAAAAACAAACTGCAGGATAAAAAGTAGCGGTGGTTGATGTAAAGGGGTTGTTAATTTCACTACTGGGTGATGCAGCAAATGACATTTGGAAGAGGATGGGATTCCCAGGGGTAACTATAAGTGATACATCACATGATAGGGCGCCATTTGCAAATTGCAGACACACACTGTGTCAGGCGCTGAGGGTGCAATACCCAGACACTTCAGATATAGGAGCAATAACGTCACGCAAAATGCGTGAGAATGAAGATCCTGTTGGTTACAACCAGGAAATTCAGGATAAGTGGTGCATGGAAACGCAGGAACCGTGGGACGAAACACTAGCAATTTTTTAGCACATATTGATTCAAGGCCTCCCCGAACCAGTGCAGAGACAATTAAAGAAGTTAGTAGGGATGGAAGCAAAGGAATGGCCCTAGATAAAGCTGACAATAGTACACCATTGTAGGATATGGCAAGAAAAGATGAAGCAGAAGAGGAAGACAGAAAGGCAGAGGAAGCGAAACTTGTCCAAAATAAACTGTACACATATGCCATGGAAGGTGCACTGATAACAGGCCCCACCCAGGACACACCAACACCAGTCACTACATCAAGCACAAATGACGGCCCAGCAAATGCCACAACCCCCACCATACACAGCACAATACACAACGCAGATGGGAGGTGGATACACTCAAATGGGAAACGGATACATGAACAACTACTGAGGGTGGGGATTTGGGCAAGCAGCACCACCGCAAGGGGGATGGTTCTGGGGGCAGAACCAATATGGGCAGCAGGGATACTCAGATAGCACTGGGGGATACCCATGGCAAGCACAGGAACTACCGACATGCTGGACATGCGGCCTGATAGGACACATGTCACACACCTGCAGGGTAAGACTGACACAAGCAGGATGAGGAGAGCAAGGGCAACAGGGATACAATGGGGGACAACAATTATACCAACAACAGTTGCAGCAGGAGACAGAAACACTAATACAACAACAAGCAACACTACCACCGCCTCAGCAACAACTACAAGCATACACACCACCGCAACAGGCACAAAAACAGGCAGCAACAACACAACAACACGTCCAGACAGTACAACAGCTCACACAAATACAAGACAATAAATTACTACCCGTAGGCACACCAATACAACCAACACATCTGGGGAAGGTGACAATATTGGTCATAACCGATACACAGGGCATGAACAGTGACTATACCCACAATAGGACAGCCCACAGACGTCTTTGATGTGTCCCATCCTATCGGTAACACCTAACCCTGCGGTGGAACCACGCATAAAGGTGGCGATAGGTGCCAAAACATTTTCTTTCCTAGTTGACACAGGGGCCACTCGGTCGTGTATTATGGAGGGAAAGTTCAACTTGTCAGCCGAAGTTATGCACAATCAATGATTCTCTGGGGCTCGAGGACTGGTTCCTCTCACTGATTACATATCCTTATCCGTTGGAGATCACGACCTGTCTCTACTACCGCAATACTCAAAGCAATCGCCAGTAAACATACTAGGGAGAGACATCATGAGCAGGCTGAATATGACTATATCCTTTACTGATAAGGGAATAGTGTGTTCCACACCAGGCATCAACATTCTCACAGCACGACACAGTAGCAAGGGCAGAGGCAGTGTATGGGGACCTCTTCCATATGGGACGGACAGGGCACTAGCATGGTTACCAGGAATTGAGGGCACGGTGTGGAGGAGACCAGCAGCTTACCTTTTCAGACCAGAAACACCGACCAGTGAAGGGTAAGGGGCTATAATATCATTTGACATAGAAAGCACTGTGGCAACCACAGACTACATTGCAGTTCACACACAGGACGGGGAGGGGAAAGCAGGGAGAGCAGTAATAGAACTGGCAGAAGGATGCTGGCTAACACAGGTGTCAGATGAGGAGTTGTTTTCAGATGAAGCAGGAGATGGGGAGATGGTGTTCCGGATGAACGTCTATATTTGGTTGAGAGTGATATACAAAGAGGTAGCACAAAAATGGCAATGGCACTAGACGCACCAACCACTACCCAGGTACCCTTCTACGAGGAACTTTTAGCAGCAGAACCCACCTCTGTATGGACTACTAGTCCATATGACGTAGGCTGCATAAAGAGCATTGGGGGAGTACAAATAAAGCTAAAGAAAGGTGCAATGCTACCCATGGTGAAGCAATACCCCCTATCCAAGGAAGCTGCTGAAGGGATAACTACCCTAGTGAACAGAGGATTATTAGTACCATCAGAATCGCCATGCAACAGTGCGGTGTATCCTGTGCACAAGGCAAAGGGATGGTCCTGGCATTTCATACAAGATCTCAGGCCTCTCAACCACATAGTAGAGGCAGAGTACCCAGTAGCAGCTAACCCAGCCACCATACTGTGCGGAATACCAGCTGAGGTGTCAAGACTTAACAAGTTTCACATACCTCAACACAAAGTGGAAACACACTAGACTGCCACAAGTGTACTGCGAGCCACCAACAATCTTTAACAGAGTAATACAAATGGATCTAGGAAACATAGACATGGAGAGTACGGTGCTGCAATATGTAGATGACATCATCAACTGCAGCACCACTGAGGAGCAGTGCAGAAGGGATTCTGTAAAGATGCTCACAGTGCTAGCTGAGAAAGGATACAAGATTGACAAGGGGAAGCTGCAGTACTGTCAAGATCAGGTGCTCTATATCGGGCAGATCATTTCACAAAAAGGAAGGAACATTGCACCACTACAGCTCATACATAGGACCATTGCTCGAGGGTCTTAGAGAAGCACAGAGGGGAGAAAGGAAGTTGGGATGGACCAGGGAAATGACAGAGACATTCAACAAATTAAAATACACCATTTCAACTGCACCAGTACTAGCCACCCCCAACTACAAAGAGCAATTTTACATATTCTCACATTGTGATACTGCAGTAATGAAAGCAGTACTGACACAAAAAACAAGCATGGGACATAAGCCAGTGGCATTTTACAGTGGCCATTTGGATCCTGTAATGATGGGTCATTTCCTGTGCGAACAGAGCCTAGCCACAGCAGCATTTGTGGTAGAAAAATCCTCCTCAATAACCATGGGATGCCCCACCATGCTATACGTGGAGCACGCCCTTTTTGCAATATTGAACAAGCCAAAATCCACATTGACCACTCAAAAAGCTACAGGTTACGAGATCATACCATCGAGACCGGAGCTGAAAATAGTAAGATGCAGTAATGTTAACCAAGCCGAATATATAGCAGAAGAAGTGGAAAAAGGAGAGCACACACATGACTGCACACAGGAAATTGAAATGTACTCAAGTACCAGGAGAGTGGAAGAAAATGCCCTGGAGGGGGGAGAGATAATGTACATTGATGGGTCATCAACAATTGATCAGAGTCATGGGGTAAGAAGGACAGGAGCAGCACTAGTACGATTGAAGGAAGACTAGACTTAAATTCCATTAAAATGCGTACAATTACCACAACACTATTCTGCGCAAGCAGCAGAGCTAGTAGCACTCATTTTGGCCTTAGAAGAAAGCAATGAGAGAAGAGTAACTATATATTTTGACAGTGCATATGTTACATCAACAGTACACTCAGGACTAATACAATGGCAAAGAAGGGGATCCAGAAGAGCAGACGGTACCCCAGTACAACATGCTCTCCTACTGGCTGAACTAATTGAAGTAATTAATTACCCAGAAGAGGTAGCATTGGTAAAATGTCAGGCCCACACTAATTGGGATGACCCAATATCAAGAGGTAACAAAACAGCAGACGCATATGCAAAGCATGCTCCGTATCTTGGTGAGATATGGGCCCTCCCAGAGAAACAAAAGGATAAGGGGTGGTTTAGACAGATGTTATGAAGGATGGGTACACACACATCCCAGAGACACAGATCATGGAATTACAGGCAGCAGCACCTATGGCGGAAAAGGAACTATGGTTTAAAAGAGGATGCACCATGTCCCCCGCATTATGGCAACAGAATAATACCGGAAAAGTTGTGATGCCGCTGGCCCTATTGAAAACAGACCTGACCCAATTACACTGTCCCACACATACAGGGAAAGAAGTAATTGCTGCACGAATAAAAGAATCATTGTTCTGTCCCGAGTTAAACTCAAATGTCGCAAATTGCATTAGCAACTGCCTCACATTCCAGCAATTTACGGCCGGTCACACACTGCAAGTGATCAAAGGTACAATACCCCAGCCTGAAGGACCCTTCCTGCACCTACACATTGACAACGTTGACATGATTAATGTATTGTAGTGATTGTAGTGGTGTGCCCATTTTTAAGGTGGGTCGAGGCTGGTCCCTGCTCCCATGCAGATGCGTTCAGAGCAGCCAAATTCTTGGTGAGGGAGGTGTTCCCCAGGTGGGGGATATGCAAAGTGTTGCAGTCAGACAATGGCCCACACTTTGCCAATGAACTCTTCCAGCATGTAACTGCCATTCTGGGAATAAAACATAAGTTTGCATGCATGTATCACCCACAAGCAAATGGCATCTCCGAACGTCTCAATGGCCTCCTAAAAGAAGAGATAGAAAAGTTACAACAAACAACCAAAAAGAGTTGGTTGTACTGCCTCCCTTTGGCCTTATTTGAGTTGAGAAATAGGCCAGTGTCGGACCACCACCTCACACCCCACGAGGTGGTGACCGGATGTCAAATGCACCTCCCACTCACACCACCATCTAGGGCCACAACTGACTGCCATGCCACAAGTACTGTTTTTGGTGAAGAAATGCATGAGTATGTCTCTTCCTTGGTTACTAGTGTCACTTTTATCTCTCAACAGATCCAAGGGACACAGGGCGGGTCGAACAACAATCAACAAGGAGAAACAACCAACGAGGAACAAGAACAACCAGCACAGTGGACAGTGAAAGAGGGAGACCAGGTTCTCCTGAGAAATTTCCGCTGAACTTGGAACAATCCTAGATTTACAGGTACGTACTCGGTGGACAAAGTACCCCTTAGAGCAGTGAAGCTCAGGGGTAAAGACATGTGGACGCACATCCATAACATCAAGCCCTACAAAGCACAGACCCTCCCTCACCTCAGTAAAGGGGCCAACAATTCAGCAACAACAATTGATAACAACGACACAGTAAAGACACCGGATACCCCAAAGAACATAAACAACCAACCACCCATAGCCCACCCTATGGTCACGAGATTCCAGGCAAAATAAATAAATGAGCTAAAATTAACCCCTACCAGCCCCACCAGCCACAAGTTAATAAAGAACATTGTCAAACAATCTGCAATATACACCACACTGTGTAAACATGTGCATGTTTTCTTCTTTTTTGTCTCTCACATGCAGGTATTGTGCATTGCTATTGTGTATGTAATGAAAAGAGAAAGGAATATTCGTCATTGAAGCATATGTCACTGCCCAGGATCAAAGGCATACAACAGCTTGCCACCGTTGTGGAATGGGGTGTGCATCATGGTACACATCAACGTACCATCACTGGTAGGACCACAAAAACACGCTAACATGGAGAGCTTCCCTAAGATGGACGAAGGAAATAAAAGGGAGAAAAGGTCACTGAAGGTGGGAGGAGGAAAGCAATGGAACTACACTGCCCATCTATCAAGAGTAAAAAGACAAGGAGAACCACTGACATGGAACTACCTGTGGGGAAATTCAGAAACTGCCCTGAGTGACATCTCACCAGCACACAGATTATTTAGCCAAGTGGCTATGTTTTTTTCCTCCATCGTACGTCCAGGGGTCCAGGCATATGCAAATGCAAAGTGGCTTCAGATTACAAGATGGGAGCTAATGATGACAATGAATTCCATGGTTAACGGATTCAACGCGATAAAGGAAGAGCTAAGGGCGATCAAGATGGTGGCCCTACAGAACAGATATGTGCTGGACCTCCTAACAGCAATGGAAGGAGGCATTTGTGCAAAAATTGGAAGCTTGTGTGGCATGTTTAATCCTGCCAACGACGAAGACAACGGCATGCTATCTGAGGCAGTATCACAGCTGGCCGAGATGCACGCCAAGATGGAAGAAGAAGCAAAGGGAGTGAAGAAAGATGGTAGCTGGTTCTCTTACGTCTGGTCCTGGATGCCATCTTGGCTCTCAGATGTTCTTAAGGTTATGGCAGGATGCATAATTTTAGAAATGGCTTTTGTGATGGGGATAAAAGTATGGAAGGAAAGGTCCAAACGTACTACTGAAGAAATGATTGGTATGCATGTCCTAATGCCAGCTGAAGATGACCAGCACACAGACGTCATTGTTAAGGAACATGAACGACTGTGCCAGCAGATAGTAGAAGTAGACTTGTACCCACCATCAATAAAGGTTGAGAACCCAAGGAACCTGAAAAGCTATGTTGGGAAATGGATTTATTGCAAACCCGGTGGCAGATGTGTCTATATGTACTGGTCATTTGAAGTTTGTGTAGACACTTGGACGGAATAACGAAGGTATGGCGAGTACGAGGAGACAAGAGAGTGGATAATTTTGTGGTCGACAAGTCGACGAGAGGGGGTACTGAAAAGGGAAAATGGGACGATCCCTTCCCCCGATTCTCATCCAGACCATGGCCTAGGACATCATGACCTAATCACCCACTGCGAGAGGAATTCGACCTGCTCACGGTCACCCCAGAGTTCAGGATCCGCTGTGGCCACGCCCCACACAGCCACGGAAGCTGCCTGTCAATCAAACCACGTGCCACAGCCTCAAGTGGAACTGACATCGTCCATATGGATCAACTCGATTAGACAGTAACCACAAAATACCGCCATTGTTAGAGATGCCACAACGACATAGCCAATGGACAGGAACACACGTGCCACCAAGCACATTGGACACCCACACACCAATCCACACGAAGAACATACTCAGTGCTATGACGTAGAGGACAACTTACACCCACACATGCATTGTTGTTATGTTTCACATAGGCCACCTACAGCACCGCAGAAACGCAAGACGCCAGAAGAGCTTGTCTACATGCTTCCAGACGCTTCCTCGCCACTACAACTAGGAAGACGTAACCCTATATATGGACTAATGCATATGAATCTCTGTCGCCCCTCGCGTACCCATAACATGGACTATGTACCACCACCCTTACACCAGGCCAGGGTAGGCCGCAAAGCCAGAGTCCCCAGGCCGGAGCAGCTCAGACAAAGCTGCAAGGTGCTGATCACGCAGAACGAGCCACGACAAGAGCCCACAGCCAAGGCCGCAATGTTGCAATCTACACGCCGCACTCCCCGCACCAAGGTCACACCTGCCACTGCTAAAACGCTCCCCAGAGCCGAAATACAAATCAAATGCTCATAATTCTGCTCCAGCCACGGTCTCACAACACGTGACCGGGCTGACCTGATACAATACCAAGCCCATGGACCAGAGAATCGCTGGGGTCTCACGTCTAGGACACAGACTGCAACAATGAATTGACAAATTGGACACTGACAGCGATGGGAAAGGTGCGCACACCAACTAATAGTCAGACCTGTCCATTGTCTACCACTGACACATAGTCATACTTTATTGCCAGCACCAGGTACACCGCGAGCTGGGAACAACGATGGTCCCAGGCTTGGGGGCTCGCGGGTGAACCAATCAGAATACGAGGGGCCCACCACTGACACCAGTATAGGTTAGCCAATCACTAATCATCCCCTTGTAACAATTGTCTTGTAGCAATTATTAGGGATGGCCCAAGCGTACCACCTGACCCTTCCTCCACCACTAACAAAATTTCCTATATGTATCTATACTGACCATACCACTGGGGGAGCCAAAAAGAGGTGGCGTTAGGTTTTGGGGCCAGTCTTCCTAGGTGACGCACGTAGCCGCGTCATACAGCTAGAAAAAGGGCCTGCAAGCCCACCAGGATCGAGAGGTCTCTCGGACACCTATGACCTGTGAGCCCGTCCCTGCATGCTTTATGTAATAAACAGCAGTAACTCTTTGCTCTTGTGTGTGCCTCATACTCTGTTGGGATGCGGGAGGAGTTGGGGCCTCCCCAACCCCAGAGGTCTGTGGACGGCCTTGCCGGCCCTCTGAAATTTACCCCGACAAGTTGCAGTTCATATGTTACCTACATGCACATTTCAAAACACTACCTAACATAATCACCCATCTATATTAATACCAACAACACACTCCCCTCAATCATGGTTTTGAAAGGCATTAGACCTATATAAAGTGTGCCCCCAAGTCAAAACCAAACTCAGTGTTTATAACAGTGCACCACATCATATATAAACTGTTTACAAACATTACATTTTACCTCACTGTTGATATGTGCACTCTGCACGAGATCTGAAGATATCACACGGATAAAAAACGTGCTTTACACTTCTGAAAACCACATTCTAAAATGAGTGGTCGTTGCCTCACTGCCCCTCCAGCCTCTAAACCACATGAAACAAAATGTGTGATTTTTTATGCCAACCAATGTAGATTTTTTCACACCAAAAAGCCATGTCCCATGATTCCAGAACATTTGCAAATGCAGCAATCTGTGGTGGGAAAAATGATTTTAGGTGAGTTAAGGGTTCCACAAAAAAAATTGACATTTACAAAAGTTGCGATTTCCAACATTAAAGAAAAATACTTAGTACAAAAGTAGCCAAATGTAAAGTATTCAAAGGCTAGTAATAAAAACGTTAAGGTACAAACACTCATTCCAAACAAAATATTTACCTTGTAAAAAGAATGTTCAATATACAACAAATGAAAATTTAACCCAGACCTCACCACCTCTTCCCAACAGTCGCTGCATATATTAGATAGCTGAAATCTATGCTATAGCTGAACCGCAGATATGGTTTTCTAAAGAAACCATAACTGCAAGCACTATACTAAAATACCCATCACACAGCCGCCATCATGCACTAGGTCATGACACCTCAAGCTATGTGAACATGTAAGCAGGTATTGTATTGTATTTTATGTTACACTGTTTAAGTACGGTGGTGGCCTTTGCATGGGCAAATGTAGAGCTTTGGGTAACGAGACTAAGCCCAATGGCCATGACCAGTTGGCTTGTTGGATGGTTTGTGGCATCCTGTGGCATGTCTTTGGGCATCTCCCATGCTGCGACTGGGCACACAAAGTTGACAATGACTGAAGTCCATAGTCTGTAGTCCCTTCGTCTAGCTTGAATGGCTGGCCATCGCGTTAGGTGTCTTGGATTTCCTGGAGCATAGCCAAAAGCCAATACCCGGGCACAATAGCTCGAGGCCACATCAGTGTGCCTCGGGGACCCAGTGGATGGATCTTGCCCTGGGTGAAAAGGTTGCTTGGCAAGGCAAGAAGCAATTTAAGCAACTTGATGGTGAGCACAAGTCATGACCGAATGCCATGTCCATTGGCAACTTCAGCTGGCTTGGGGGCCTGAGGCATGGTCAACGGCCTTGCCCTGGGCAAAATGGTAAGGGGTCACTTGTGGTTGCCTATGGGTACTAAGGGCATGGCCAAATGACTTGCGCTGTGTGACATGGCATTGTCATTTTCAAAATGACCACTCTAGGGTTGAAGTCCATGGACAGGGCACACTGTGTGTATCGTTCTGCAGGCCAGACTTCATCTACATTTCAGGTCATAAATAGAGACAGATAATGATGTGTTAGACTGCCCATTGGAAGAGTATTTCTACAGGTGCTATTCACGTTGACGGTGATGCCGTATGCTGATATTGCTCGAAGCTTTCTAAATAAAATATAAACCCAACCCTGAATAGTGCTGGAAAGCCTTGTAAGGTTCTGTCAAGAGATTGCAAAGATGTGTAAGGGCACTGCATTTATTTGTGCTGCTGGTGAATTAAACTGTCCCCGTTAAGGCAAATGGCCATGCTCTGTGGAATACAGTACAAAAGTTTGTTATGATATACGTTACAAAATATTTTACTTAACATTATTTTATAACTGTGTAACTAATCTCCTCTAGTGCATTCATCAAATTGTCCCCACAGAAATTTAGGATTCTCTCTAAAAAAACACTTCCGTTTGCACATTTTGAAGAATGCACAACCGGAAATGTCTCTTTTCTTGTTCTGCTCCCATCCCAGACTGCGGAACCAAATCCCAAAGAAAATTGAACAATATTTCAGATGAGCAGTAATGTAGGAAAACACATGCTGTTTTTAATTGTTATGGTGCTCCTTTTGTTAAGCATCTGAGACCAATGTTGCTTCCACCATAAGGAACTAAGAACCGCCTGGTGTTCATGCTGAAATAAATTAATGACATTCGTTTGGGATCCAGGGCTCTTCAGGGACCTGTGGAAGAGGAAATGGCCATTAACGCCTATGCATACAAATCTCATAAAGCCCTTTTGAGACCTAAGAGTGTAGTGTTTGGAGGATGTAAGATCTTCTGTAACATCTGTTGGGTGTGGAACCAGAAGAACACAGTTTTAATCCTGACTTCCGTTCTCAATCAAATTGGGTGATCCTTGACAAACACCTTTAATTCTCAGCGCCATAGTTATCATGCATACCCTCTATGACTGTAAAGCTCTTTACAAAAAATGAATGCAAATGAGTGTGCCTCGGTATAATATACTGCAAATGAATGTGTACGTTTGAACATTTTGGTGCCTTTGTATGGTACAAAAGTGTGTCTAAACATTATTTTCCTTTACAACAGATACTGGTGTAATGAGTACTATTCGAATCCTGATGTTTAATTCCCACTTAATATGGAATGAACCTGGGAAACAGTCCTGCAGTAACAATCACATGTGAATAGTCCCTATATATGGGCCAAAGTGAAGAAAGGAATTCCTTCTAAACAACTAAGCAGAGTGTCATTTATTATTAATATTTTCTCTGATCATGCGTTTCAAGTAAATCATGTTTCAAATGCAAATGTAAATGTATTAAAAAATGAACACACCCTTTAGTTGCACAGTGCTGTTTACCCAACTCATATCTTTGCTAGGAATGGGAGTGCAGATCTTGAAATGCTACAGCAGTTGCAGTAAAAAGCCGGACATTTCAGGGCATTTTCACAGAGAATGAAACCCTCTTTTAGAGATCAATTTGGCAAAATATCAAGTGATGCGAGGTTAGAATGTACTTTCACAAACACAGCTAGCATCTTGAAATGCTAAGGAGGTCATGTTACAGGCTTCCTGCAACGTTAGCACGTCCATGCTCTAGGGTTGCTTGCATGCAGTTTTCAAAAATTGCAAGGTGGTTTGCAACATTAAAGGGTAAACCATGGTGACAATGCATTTACTCTTTACACTTATTCTCTGTTTTTAAATGTTGCCTGAAAACAATGCTTTGCAGATGGTGTTTACTAATAGATTCCTACGGAGTCCACGTGCTATACAGCAGGTGCGTAACCGAGGTGGATTCCACAGGAATCCATTCGTTTTATACCTGCAACAAAGTCTAATGCGGGAATAAAACAAAGCGCTCATCGAAGATGGTGGAGGAAAGTACGGCAGAGATTTTAAGTCCACTCCACTTGTAATTGTGTGCCTCAATTTCCCACTCTGTCTTGCACAAAACACCCCACCCCCTCAGTCTTTGCCTCTGCGCATACAAGGGGCAGAACATAACCAGTTTGTTGGCTAGCATGGTCTGTCTTACCTGGGCCATTTCATCCCAGGATTTTTGATGGGACCTTTATTACCCTGCCATGTTCTGCGCTGCTGAACCATCAGCCAATGTGACACATCTTTTTAACTCAAACGATTTCTGGCATAATGCAATGAAGAGGAACTCCACATCACCTATTTTCAATACCTACCCCTGGCCATGCCCCATCCCCTCATGGCGTCCACTCAACCACATTGTGTCACACCCTCTTGGCTCTGTTGTTGAAATCTGAAGCACAAGAAACAGGGAGAACCCCATGATGTATTTATTGTAAACACTCACGCTCCTGGACTCAAACTCAATAGCACAAGATATAAAGGCTGTGTTCCCATGCCCTCATGGAGATTGAATTCATATGTTGGCTCATAGAATCCAAACGAAACTCAGAGATTGATTAGTTGTTCAATTACCCATTTTGCCGTGTCCGAACGAGCACTACCCAGAGGTCAGAGCTCAACACCAGTGGAACAAATAACAATGTTGGTCAAATCCGGTGTGTAGTGCCATGGTGTAGTGCTTCCTGAGGGCCCAACCACGATGCTTCTGATACTTGGTTGCAGGAGATCTACACAACGCATAGTATTCCAGTATTGTGATGAGGGAACACATTGGACCTAATACTAAGATTGGGTTTATTTGCCACGTCATTTGCCACGTCATGGAAGAATGCGTAATCCTGTGGGCGCATAATGAACAGGTCTCCACCACAATACATGTTTTTGTTCCTGAAGAATGTTCTGCATCAATGGCACGGAAACAGAAATATGTCAGGTAGAGCGTTTTTTGCTACCAGTAAGATGTGCAATAGGAAGTTTGCAAATACATGCTAAAGAGATGGGATCGTCCACAAAGCCTCACAGACATCCTATAAAAATAAATACTGTTTTCAATGAATGGCTCACTTTGGTGCACAGGGGTTTAAGGAATGTTCGTTTTTGACCTTCCTTGTGGAGGTGAGAATGCAATTATAAAGTGGGGATTCCAGCGTAGAAGTGGGGTCCCGAGATTTGTTGACAGAACCATAGTTGTACGTATTAATGTATGCAATCATGTTGGCGCCGAGTAGGATTATATAAATGTTTTTATTGGCACTTATGATGTTTTTAACAAGACATTAATTCAAATAGATTTTTGTACCAATCAATCACTGAGTTTCGTGTAGGATTCTATAAGCCAACATGTAAGCTGTTTAAATCGAAGCTTCATAGCATCCCTGTCCCACAGCACTCTCAAGCCCAGCGAGAAAGTCAGTGTTAACAAAATGTGGCACCATCGAAGTAGTCCATGCATGATGACCAAGGCACTGATACAACACTGCCACACTGTGATGGAATACTCTGACAATCTCTTATGACCCAGTCGCATATTGGAGCAACAGTTCCAAAGTCCGTCTCGAGCATGCCATTGCTACTCAAGACTAAGGGCCTCATTACACGATTGGTGGAGAACCATGGCGCTATTAGCGCCATGGTTCATGCCGGAAAAGGCATGGTCCTTGGCAGAAAGGGAAATTACCGCCCCATTCCAAGGTTGGCGGGGCAGTAATTCCCCCTTCCACCATTGCCCTTCCCCATTCCCATTTTTGCCCCATAGGGCTTAATGGGAATGGGGAAGGCGCTAATTACGGTACCGCAAAGTGCGGTACCGTAATTAGCTCCCCGGGTCCCTTTGCGGGTTGGTTTTTAACGCCTGCAAAAAGCAGGCGTTAAATTCCCCAACCCGCAAAGGGACCTCGTAGTAAGGCAGTAAGGATTTACCGGTACCGGTAAATCCTTACCGCCATCCGTGTAATGAGGCCCTAAGAGTGCGTGTCTCCCACCAACTTGACCTTATGGTATTATCCGAATACTGGATTCAATAGTCTCCATCTCTGTGAGTTTTTAGGGGCTCCACCAGCAATATTGTACAATCCAACACGTGCAATATGACATTCAAGATATGCATTGCCAGCATTATCAGAACCACTGAAGGTCCAGCAATTCCAGCAATTCATCAGTAGACCAATTGGTGCCCTTAATTCTCTGTGGATGTTTGCTGGCCTCACATAAGGCTTTTCCTGTTTTTTTGTCGGTTTGAATAACTTATATGGAGGAACATGGCTGAGCTACAAGCAGAGGAAAGTTTGTGACGTAGCCACTGTTGCTTTTTTGAGTTTTTATCCTATTTCATTCCCTGATTATTTCATGTTGTTTTTTGAAGTGTCTTAAAGTTGACTCCTCCCGTGAGAAACCCACTGTGAATCCCATTCTGAATGTTTGTTTTATATTCCATTTCTCTCCTCTTTCTCCTTCTGTCCCAGAAAGGAAGACAAAATAAATGTGATCCCATTCTAAAAGCCTGTTTTCAAGCCATTGTGATTATTTGCTTTTTAAATCCCTTCCGCTTAACTCTCTTACTTGCACCCCAAAAAGGGAAAAAATACATTTTTGGTTCAGAAAGAGGTTGAGCAGTAGCAAGTTGAACATGAGGGAGCAGATATGCCACGTCATCAGGAGGTGGCAGAGTAGGAAGCTGAAATGGAGGAGTAACAGCAAGGAGAAAGCATGGAAGCCGAAATTTAGGGCCAACATTATGGGGGCCATGAATAGGGTGAGGGGGATCAGCATTTGGTACGTGAGGTGGTGGAACAGCAGGAGGCAGCTGCGATCTAGGGGGAGTAGGATGACAGAGAGGAGAAGTAGGTGGATAAAAGGCAGGTGGAGGATAGGGTAGGAGGCAGGACAGGATAGGCTGTGGATGTGGTGCATGAGGAAGAGGGCCTGGAGCTGAAGGCATTGCAGTCAGAAGAAAGGGAGAAGAAGGAGGATTACAGAGCTGATGCTTCTGGCTCCTGTCCCGTGGAGAGGGCACAACGAGCAAGAAGAGGTGACAAAATAAATCAATGGGTACTGCCCCAAACATTAACTGGGCAACTCCTAAGAATGTCAGTCCTTCACCATTTCCTGCAGAGAAGGTCCAGGCTGAGGTATTCTTATGGAATGGAAGCTCTGCAATAATGAAATGTAGGTTGAGGGAGAGGACTATGCGGGCAGAAAAACATTTGGTGATGATATAAATTATAAAGCGACATGCCCTCCCAATGCAATGTTAACCTCCTCTAGTTGTGCAGAGGATGAATCTAGTAGCTTTTCTGGAGATGCTGGTTGTTGCCCACCATTGCATAGTGACATAACACATGACAGCATTAGAAATATACCAATCCATAGGCTGTTGGACCAACTTCAATTGTATAATTCTTTTGTCTTGGTTGACTCCCTGACACCTGGTGGCAGAAGGATTAACTTTACCGACACATAGAAACAACCAGCATGAATGTCTGTTCAATCATATGTGTGCTTTTTTCGTGAATTGTGGGTGGTGGTTAGCTTGGGGGAGCTGGAAGACACTGCTGTCTAAAATGATTTGGCGGCTCACCTCATTGGCCCATTACCCCAAAGTCTCAACCTACATTGATCAAGGGGGAAAGACTTACATGCATTTCATATTTGTACATGATCTAACTTCCACCTGACCTTACTAGTCCTATCTATCTCCACCCTTCGCCTGGAAACATGCTATGTCATACCCTCTTCAGTTTATCTCCCCTTTATCCACCCTTTGCATCCTTTTGCTTCTGTTTCTTATTCCTCATTGTCCCTACCCCACCATTGATACTCCCTTCACCTTGACATCAAAATCAACACAGGCATATTTGCCTCCAAGTTTGCCCTGAAGCTCCATCTCCTACCCTTCGAAGGAGCGTGCACACTTTCCAAAGAAATTAATGCCCCCCAGATCATTATTCCCCAACTACCACTCTCTACATGCTTGATGACACCTCTATCAATATACTCCTCTTTGTTCACCTTATGATCCATTCTCTGCCCACCTTTCATTCGAGAGCACCAGAGAGATCCCATCACAAATTGAAAGAAACTGTTATGTTTGGGTATTTCTAGTATAACATGGGGACAACCTAAACAATTCACATGTAGACAGCACTCAGTTAGAGGGAATAAAGCAAAGAATCCCCATGTTGACTTTTCTCATGTTGTGGGCAAAACATTAGAAATGGTCTAGTTGGTGTGTATTAGGTAGTGGTGAGAACCAAAAGAATTGCCCGTTCATAGGTAGCAGGGAGAATGTGAAAAACATCTTATGTAGAAGGCACTAGGATAGTGTGTACAATTAAACATAATCTCATGTTGGCAGCTCTCAGGGAGCTGGGAAAAAAACAATACATTATCATATAGGCAGCACTCAGGACAAGAAGCACTAGCCAAATGTGCATGTTGTCAGCTCTTGGCATTGTTCAAGCCTGCTCTACCTGCCATTAGTGTGGTTCTAAAATAGCAGCATCAGAAACTATATGTTGTAATTAAGCGCGAAATAAAAAGTAACACAAATACTAATCGCATCTCATCCTGATATGAGAGTCACACCTCACCCACACAAGCAGTCAATCATCAGAGCCGTGTTTTAAACAACCACTTATCACTCTAAAAAACAATACTCCACTTTTCAGTGTGTAACCTGAAGCAGGGAAAACATTTTCATTATAAGAGCTGGTGAGCAGGCTATCATCATTCATACTTGTGTGAGCTGGCACAAGTAGACATTAAAACAAGTGGCAGGTGTGGTTTAAACAGTTAAAATTACAAGAAGTAATAAGTGCTATACAATCAAATTCAATATTGACATTAAATATTCAATTGACAATTTTCTTAGTTCAAAATAGAAAGTATTTATTAGTTGAATAGCCGAACGTGTTTCCAGTATGTCACTCTTCATCAGGGGCAAGACGTTTTTTCAAAAGCGTATTCTACAAAAGACATTGAAGAAATAAGCTTAATTAGATAACGATTTTCCAACCGTCATTCTGACACGTACAATAATGTACTAATAGAATATGCAAAACAGAGGGGGTCTGGGAATATCTCTACCAGCACAAACACAGCCCAATGACTTGTTCTTGGGTGAGTAACCCCTGGGAGAGACTCTACCAAGTCTTTAGCTCACTGTCCCTTTCACAGAGAAGAAATTTCCCATCATATCAGTTTTTGTCCTGCCCAGGGGCAGTCCAGCACCAAAATACTAGGCAATTCTCCTCTGAACAACAGTACCAACAGCAACCACATACATGTGTTTCAGCCTTGTTGGGCATCATCAGTGAGGTGAAGCTGCGCTTCTCTAAGAACAGTGAGCAAGGGGTCCATGTCTGGATTGCCCTTTTAACTTAGGGTGGGACCCAAAGTTAATTTATGCAAAACAAGGGGGGGTCTGGGAATCTCTCTACCAGCACGAACACAGCCCATTGACTTGTTCTTGGGTGAGTAACCTCTGGGAGAGTCTCTACCAAGTCTTTAGCTCACTGACCCTTTCACAGAGAAGACATTTCACAGCATATCAGTCTTTGTCCTGCCCAGGAACAGTCCAGCACTGAAATGCATTGTTCACTCAACTTGTCCAACATGTGCAAGGTTGAATTGCTAGTGTTGGCAAGTGTAACTTCAAGTGGTGTTGTGGCAGTTTGAATGATGTTGACAAATAATAGAGCAGCAAGGATACATAACCCATTTTACCCAGCAACATATTCCAGCTGTGGGTGTCATGGTTTTAGTCACTGTACCATCATATCCTCCATTGTCTCTCAAATGTTAACTTCCCTGTAACCTTTGCCTTCAAATGCTTGCATACACTTTACAGCCCAGTGCTGGACTAAAACAACTTTCTCTTGCCCGGGTTACTGGGGAACACAGACTACTCTCAGCTGGCAAAGTATGTTAAAGTCACTTAATGAGTAGTCAGAGCCTTATGGTGAATGTTCTGTCCACTGGTCCACATTTAATTTGCTAAAGAGAAATCCCTGACCCTCAGACTAATATACTGCATATCGCCTTGCACCAGGTACCTACAAATACAACTCTGGTACATCAACATTTAACATTAAATGGGAACTTCTCAGTAATGATCAACTTTACTCATGATCTGAAGTACATCAGGGTGTTTCCCAATTAGAGGTCATAGACAGCATCACTGTCAGTTTAGCACTGACCAAGTCCACTCTGTCATGTAAACTATGATATATGTGTCCATGCACAAACACCTCCATAATGACCTGGTGCTTAAACATAATGTTACCGTAGGGATAGTTCAGACTAGGGTTAGAATGATTCATTATGATTCATTATTACAAGGGGGTTGTGGCAGTTATTGCTAATCCCATTCCTGTGCATATATATATTCAAATATTCAAAGATTTACCCTCTTGGAAAGTTGAGGAAGTCTGGCCGGATCTGTCCCATCCCTCAGCACACACAAGCATTTGTCCATGGGTCAAATGTGGCTTATGGTCTCAAGGTGGAGTTGAGGACCTGCTGTCCAATCAAAAGTCTTAAACCTCAATAAAGAAGTTTCATCATCTACTGAGTGGATGTAAGCCATCTAGAAAAGATTTAATGGCCTAAAGCTGCCTCACCACGAATTGGGCAGTATCCCGGCGGTAATACCACCGGGATACTGCCCAACACTAATAGTGCTTCATTATTAGTGTTTTGAGTAATGTTAAACATGGAATAAAAAGCTAATAATTCAATATTTACTACTTACTTGTGTTAGTGCAAACAATACATATGAAGACTGATAATGCATAAAAATCAGAGGCACATACAGGGAAACTAAAGTAAGGAAGAAAGAAACAACATCACCAGAAAATGTCATTACATTTCATCATCATGTATACAAATGCATTGAGGGTTTGAAGCCTGCTTGTTGCCCACATATGTGCACCATGAGCTGAGACCAAACCCTAAGGAAAGTAGAGGAGAACTTCCCAAAAAAATGAATGAGTTGTAATAACATCTCTGATGGCATGCAATACATGTTTTAATGTAAACAAATTATGTATTTAGTTTAGACCTCACTAAAATAATAATTTCTTTTTTTTCATACAGTACATAGTTTTCATAAAGAACACCACACCCCAGTTTAATTAATCACAAATCCAAGAAATCCCTATCCCCAACTGTATATAATCCAATCATCAGTTCATCAAAAATTGGATGAACTAAGTAATGATTTTAGAGAACTTTAACAATATGTGAAAAATCAAGTCATTAAAAAAGTTCCCTATCACTGTCCTTCTTGCACCTGTTTCCCTTGTCCCCAGCAATCATCCCCATCAAATTCTGAAAATGTAAATCAAAGATACTTTGATGAAACCTTCCTCCCTTCCTCCCCTCGTCATTATTGTACAGACATTCCTAATTCTCCTATATATGTTTGCCCAACCCTTTTATGAATACATGTATTTTTATACTATAAATATGTTGTATATTATTGTGTGATATTTCTTTTTTTTTAAACCCCAATTATGCAGGTGCCCCTGGACAGGTGCGGCATCCGGATATGTCCGTTCTCACATGATGGACTTTTAATTAGTTCGCCGACAGCAAACCTGTTCTACTGACACTCATGCGCATGTGCCCTGTGATACCTGTGCTCCGCTGACAGTTTAAAAGTGCATTTTCAGCCAATCTAGGGTGTTCCAAGTAGAAACGTTACCCTACCACAGCACCAATACCCATTCATGAATGATCTGGCACATTTTTATAACTTTTTCCTGCCTATTTGTGACTCGGTTGTCTGCCTACAGGACACTGTACACGGACGGTTCCTCTGAAGGGACCCACCGATTACTTTTCCTCAATTCTCAATCTGGCTATCCAGGAGAGAGCACCTTGCAGCACCTGCTTTGGAGTTTATCTGCAATACTGCATCAATGGCATCTGCTATGGCCAGTCCTCCTCCCCAACCATCAGTGCCACCATCACCATCACCATCTGGAGGGTCTGGACAGGGGAACAGGCACAGTGATCCAGATCAGGATGAAGAGAAAGATGAAGATGAGGTGGAGGAAGTCCCTATCTCAGCACCCAGAGTGAGTCCAGGGTGTGTCAATTTTTCACGATCGTTGGGGATGTGCCAAAGGCTCATGCAGCCAAGATCGGATGCACCAAGTGCAAAGTTCTACTCAGTCGTGGAAAACCTGGGTTGTATTCCTACAGGACAAACTGCATGAGGCACCACAACAAAACTAACCACCCCAGAGCTCTTTGGAAGGGGGTACCTTTTTCAGGGAAAAGTAGGTTAACACCCTCTACCCCATCTTCTTCAACTGCTCCTGTTACTACAAAGGATACTCCTTTCGGGCAGAGGATCCCAGTGGCCGCCTCACAGGCTATACAGAACACTGTTGACTCTTATCCTTCAAGGGTCCAAGTACTATGTATGTACTGCGATGCACCAATCTGTAGGGGGAGCCATTTCGGAGTGCGCTTGAGGCTGCAGTCAAGGACCATAAGAAATACTGCCCCTTACTTTAAATTTAAGGCCAGTCCAAAATCGTCATCTGTCCACCTGCCCCTCTGTCTCTGTGGTTGATGCCCCTTCCCTCCCTTCCCACCCTTACCTCCCCCATTGTACCTTACCTCTCCTTGAAAAAAACACAGAAATGCCAAATAAAATGCAAAAAAAAATAAAACAAAAAAAGGTTCCTTTAGGAGCCTCCTTTCACAGTTAAAACATAGAAGACAGAAAAAAGTCACAGGTCCCTGTTCAGCCTTCACAGTAAATGGACAGTGCGGTAGTCCGCAGACATCTGAAAAAATTCCAGGCGTGGGGTGAGTGAATTAAAATGATTTTAATTGTTTTATGTTAAAAAGTGGTGGCCACTTTTTTGTGTTTTGGGCTTTTGTATACTTTTTTTTTTATTTTTGGTTTTATAAACTGAACTAAGGAACATTTTACTGAACTTAATTATTTCTTTGGACTTTCACAAAAAGTGTTTTTTTCATTTTTTTCCATTTTCTTAGAGCCATACTTTATATGATCACAAAAACTGATTCAAAGCATTTAATATTTTCCAGAAAATTCGGATTACTCATTTCAGTTAGATGGACTCAATCTCTTCAAAAACTGTTGGTAATGTCAAATTTAAAGTTCTCATTATGAAAATATTACATGCAACATCTCGTAAAAAATCAAACACAGCATTATTGACATTGCGCTTTGTTTTTGCATTTGCTGACAAAATAAACCTGAGCGCATTCACATTTGTCTCTGAGCAATGCACGAAAACATCATTTTTGATTTGGAAACATTTTCAACAACTTTCCAAATGTATCCTTCATTGCAAATTGCAATGAAATCCCAGTAACGTACCCCAAATGGTTCCCTCCACAATGAACAACAATAATGTATGGATGTTTTAAGTGAACCATATTCTCACAAAATGGGAATAAGTCATGAAATACAAGATTTTCAGCCGCTCCACAATGCTCATTATGCACCTTCAGCCAATGGATCCAAGAGTCCCCCAAAAATCGATACACTCTACCTCCTCAAAGACATAGCTATAGCCATTCATTTTCACTACACACAAAACTCCTGCTACCCTCTCTTCCTGTACACCACAACCAGGAAACCTGAATGGCTGATCCCCCTTAGTACGCGGACAGCATGACTATCCGTGGTCTAAGCAGTTTCATTTCCATGCCAGGCACCCTTAAAAAACCTGGATGTGGCACGTGCTGTTCAGGGACTGCCACAGTGTCCCGGATGTCACGGCCACTCAAAGGGTTGGGAATTCAACACAATTTTAGTTATTTATTCTTTTGTGGTGTCTCTGAAAAGAACCTTTTTTTTCTTTTTGGGTTTGTTAACAAACCCCTTTTTTTCCTTTTTTTCTTTTTATTTACAGTAGTACTATACACTGTGAATCTTCCCTTACAATGTTCTTACCAGAAAATGTATTCCTAACATTGTAAAGAAAAATGACATTTCCGACATTTGTAAAATGACCTCCATCTTCACAAAGAAATTCACATCATTAGAAATTATATTGTCATTTTCAAAAGATGACAGTCGGATTCCAAGATGGCCGCCGACACTAGGTAGATGTGTGTCGGTGGCGCTCCGGTACCCTCGATCCTGGTACCCTCATCACCCCCCCTTTCGGGCAACGAGGGATTCAAGCGTGATTTTTCGGCCACCCCCAGCCTGTTGAGCGATTGGCGGAGGGCGGACTGCCCACATTTGAGGCTGAGCATCGTGGCTGCGACGCAGGACGTGGCGGGAGGCCCCGCTCTTGATAAGGGTGCTGTAGTCCGGCACCCCCCCGGAGGAACCATAAAGGGGGAGAGGACCGTGACGACTCCCGGTCTCTGGGCTTGGGGAAGCCTCCTAGTCGCATCGGGGCCGAGGCGCGGGATGCATCTCCCTTTGGAGATGCGTCCCGCCTGGAAGGCGGGAGGTCGACGCGCGTCTCCGCTTGCTGCCATCCTCGGCTGCTGTGGGACGTGGCGGGAGACGGGCGCCTGTGCCCCGCCGCCAAGGAGAAGACCTCCACGAGGGAGCGGACAGGCGGGTCCAAGAGCCTGCGCCCGTCAGTCATGATCGTGGCAGGTGCCACAGGACATCAGCGGTCCAGGAAGTAGGGAGCCCGTGGACCGAAGTGGCCTGGGTGAGCTGCGCTCAGAGTAAGTGATGCCGGTGCCTGTGTGAGGTGAGGAGCTGGGGTGCACCTTCGCCTGCTGGCCCCCCTTGGGGGCTGGGGAGAGTGGCGAGATTGTGGAGCGCAACTGTACCGTGAGATTGGGCGAGCAGACCCTATGATCGGAGCCGGAGGGGCTATGTACGCAGCAGGACTCGCTGGACACTAGAGCCCCTGAGGGCAGGGAGGCCGCTATCTGCTGTGGCTCGGGGGGGCTGCGCACGGAGGGGGTAATGTCGGCCGCCGCCTGAGCCCGGTGAGGCCAGGGCCTAGAAGAGAGGCTTGGTGCATGTGAGCCAGGAGGGGCATCCTGCGAGCAGGGGGATTTCCGAGCCTTCCCCCCAATACCTCCCCAGAAGGACTGGTGTGAGCACAGGGCAGAGAAGGCCTGAATGAGAGAGGGGACTGATGTGGGAGACCAGGGCGGCCGAATCCACAGAAGCAACATTAACACGCCTGACCGTATCCACCTGGTCCCCCCCTCTCCAAGTAGTCGCTGGGTGTGTGGGTCCCACTGATAGCAGGAGTCATGTGCGAGAGAGATTTATCTCTCATGGACTGTATGAAGCCGAGCCGAGTAGTCTTCCCTGAATGAGGGGCTGACCTCTGCTCCCCTCTCCTACAAACGGGGCACAATACCCCCCTCTGATAACTGAGAGTTGAGGTTTGGCGAGTGATCGACATGGCCCCAGATGTAATCTGGCTGGGGGAGTCCCTGAGGCATCATGGCGACAAACAAAAAAGCAGATCTTTCAAGGGAGGAGCGCAGCAAGCCGAGGCATCAGGCTCTCTTATATCCATGTGGGCCCCCAAGGATGCCCAGGAGGAACGGAACCCCCAACGAGAAGGGATACCTGAAAGGCCCCCATCAGATGAGACGCAACACGCCTCCTCTCTCTCCAGACAGGATTTGCATCGGGAAATGGTCTCATTGCAGGAATAGCTGGCAAAGACTTTTCAGGACCAGTTCCAGCTGGAGCGAACCGACTTAAACCAGGCCCTGTCTGAGATCAAACAAGAAGTGGCCCAGCTCGGCGAGAGAACAGATGTGGCGGAGAGAGGCCTTCAGGAGGTGAGCAAGGATGTACGGGAGAACAGTGAAGCAATTGATCGCTTGGATGTGGCCACGCGGTACCTCGAGATCTGCTTGGAAGACTTAGAAAACCAGTCTCGGCGGATCAATATCAGGCTGAAACTGCATCCGGAGTCAGTTCTGGATAAGGATTTAAAATGAACGGTTCCGAAACTCTTTGTAGACATTTTGGGTGGCGACTCCCCAGACAAGATTGAGTTGGATAGAGTGCACCGAGTGGGCTGTCACAGCACCGCCCGGAGCCAGGGACGTATTGGCCGCCTTTTCTAGATATGCGCAGAAAGAAGCTGTGCTGCAGGCCGCGCGGCGACAGGAACCAGTGAGATATAATGGGCAGGTGATCGAGCTGTATCAGGATCTCTGGGGTAGCACCCTTCTCAAAAGGAAGCAGATGAGTCCTATACTGAGCCAGCTACAGGACCAGGGGATAAAATATAAATGGACTTTCTCCTTCAGGCTTTTATTTGATTGGGAGGGCTCTCAAAGGCGAATCAACTCTCCGCAGGAGGGGGCGGCCCTTCTTCAGCTCGACTTAGAGGATGATCATGGGGTGCCAAGGCTGAGGGGGACCTCGGGCTCGGGAGCTGGTCCTTCGCTTCGGCCATGGGAGTGGTCAACTGTTGGGAGAGAGAGGCGGCGAAGGCGGTCCCGGAGGGGCCCTACAAACCGAGAGGGGGAGGGGGGCTCAGATGTGGTTGAGAGAGAGAAGCCTAATGAATCCTGACAAGGATCTGGATCAGCCATGGGGGGTGGTGGTCTCAAAGGGCGATCATGAGGGTAGGAGGAGAGTGGAGCAAACATCATGGAGTCGGTAACGGCGTTCAGGCCTGTAGGAGGGGTTTCGGTGAGAGGGCCGGTCTGGCCGGCCCCTGAGGGGGCAGGGGAGCAGTGTTGAGGGTGGGCGGGGGTTCAGTTGAGGAAGAGTTTGGGTGGGGGGGATAGGGATCGGTTCCACCACACAGGGTTCCCTTTTGGACGTAACGGAAAATGGAGGGGATCTCCCGTGCAGCGGGCGAAAGGGCTTGGGCCCTGGGCCCTTACCATGAGGGTCACCACTGACCATTAACATTTAGATGGATCACGCATAATGTAAGGGGGCTTAACTCCCCCGTAAAGAGGAAGAAGCTGGAGCTGTTCACTAGGAGATATCGCCCAGACTTTTTGGGCCTGCAGGAGACCCATCTACTGAGAGGTGACCAGCATAGGCTTAGACTGAGGGGCTTGGACCAGATTGTGCACGCCTCGGGGGCGACGAAGTCTGGAGGGGTTGCACTGGTAATTGGCAATTTGTCTAATTTTAAGATCATTGAGACTATTAGAGACAAAGAGGGCTGATATCTACTGGCTCTGGGATCCACCGGGGGGGAGCTTTACACAATAGTGGTGGCATATGCCCCTGACTCAGGACAAGATTCCTTCCTTCGGCAGCTACTACAGCTTATTGGGGACCGCGCAAAGGGCCCAGTAATCTTGATGGGGACTTGAATATTGCTTGGGACAGGGCTGGGGACAGGTCTGGGGGTAATACTAGAGGGGGCAGGGTGGCCTTGTCGGCTCTACGAGACAGTATGTCAGAGATAGGCTTGCGAGACGTGTGGAGAGAAGTGAAAGGGGAGGCGGAGGGGTTCACTTTTCTTTCGGAGGTACATGGAACACAATCCCGTATAGATTATTTCTGGGTATCCTCACATCTGGTGGGTAAGGTACAGGAGGTGGAAGTGGGACCCATGTGCATAGCAGACCACAAGATTCTAACTATGGAGCTTGATTTGGGGGCTTGGAGAAAGAGGCTATGGGGCTGGAAGTACCCTGACGGTCTATTCCGTGCCCCGGTAATTCTGGGAGAAATGGAGGGCAAGATCAAGGAATACTTCGTGAGAAATGAAAGGGGAGTGACGGGAGAGGATGTCAGATGGGCTGCCTTCAAGGCCACAATACGGGGCGAAATCATAGCGGCTAACGCACAAAGGCGGAAGCAAATGTCGGCCCTAGAATCCCAACTTGAAAAGGAGGTTGAGGAGGCAAGGGAAAAGGTGGTTAGCACTCCTAATAGGCACAATAATAGGGACTACAGAAGGGCAGTGGGCCAATTACAGCTCTTCCAAACTAAAAAAGCGGAAGGATCCCTCTTATCGGTTAGACAGAAGTTTTACACGAGGGCCAATAAGGCTGGCTCCCTGCTGGTGCGTCTTTTGCGAGGGGTAGAGTCAGGAAATGTGGTCACTGCTCTACATACAGGGAAGGGGGATAGGGTTACCCGTCTCGAGGACATGCAAGAGACCATGGCGGAGTATTATGAATCCCTCTATAGTTCGCAAAACCCCCAAGGCCAGCTTCAGGAGCAATTTTTAGACGCAGTCCAGTTACCGGTGGTGGTGAGAGGGGCCCAAGCTATAATTAATCAGGAAATAACGGAAGAGGAGGTTTGGGGAGTGATAGGGAAACTGCCGCGCGGCAAAGCCCCTGGTCCGGATGGTTTCTCGGCCGCATTTTATAAACAATTTGACGGTCTATTAGTGCCACATTTAACTCACTTGTACAACTCTTTCAGAGCCACCGGGGATATAACCCCCTCCATGAAAGAGGCTAAAATCACCTTAATTCGGAAGCCGGGGAAATATCCACTAGAAAGATCCTCCTATAGGCCAATAGCTCTCATCAATGTTGACGCAAAAGTCTATACTAAAATACTGGCAAACCGACTTGAGGAGTACCTCCCTAGCCTGATCCATCAGGATCAATCGGGATTCATCAAAGGCAGACAAACAGCAGATAACACCAGAGGAATAGCACACCTGGTGGAGAAGGTGGCGAAGACGAGCACTCCGGCTCCCAACACAAAGTAGCTGCTTTTGCAGATGACATGTTACTTACCCTTACGGCCCCTTCTCAGTCCTGTCTAGCAAGTACATTGTTGTTGGAGAAATTCGGGGAGGTATCAGGGCTACGCGTCAACATGGGCAAATCAGAATTGATGGAATTGGGGCTAGGAAAGGAGGAGCATGAAACACCACGGAGAACCTCACCTTTCGCATGGCGGCCAGGGGGAAATTGTTTATTTGGGGGTGAAACTTACCCCAAATTGTCGGGGTGGGTACCAGCTAACTTTCCCCCGATACTGAAAAGCATTAGGAAAGATCTTCAAAGGTGGCAAAATCTCTGCGTCTCCTGGCTAGGGAGAATTGCAGCTCTAAAGATGGTGGTACTTCCTCGCCTCCTATACCTGTTCCAGGCGGTGCCTCAGAAGGTACCGGACCATTTTTTCAAGGAGCTGCAAACCCTGACAAAGGTATTTATCTGGGAGGGTACAACGGCCAGAGTCAGCAGACAGCTCCTCACAGCCCCGAGGAGGAGAGGCGGTCAGGCCCTACCCGACTTCAGGCTGTATTCTGAAGCCACTCAGTTAAGGGTTATTAGGGAATGGCTCCAGCAAGGGGGCCAAAAACACTGGGTTAAAATGGACATGGCGGTAACCAAACAGGATCTAGATGAGATGCTATAGTTCCCGAAAAGTCTCAGACCCACACATATGTACCTTAGTTCTATTACTAAATTGGTAGCGGATAATTGGGATAGATTGGTTAGACAACGGGGCATCACTTCCTTCCCGTCTCCTTTTACGCCGTTATTTGGGAATGGGGACTTCTCTCCAGGGCTGCAGGAGGGGACTTTTAGGAAATAGAAGGAAGGGGGCTGTAGGAAGATGCGGGACATGTTCATTGGGAAAGAGATCAGCTTCTACCCTGAATGCAAAAGGGACTTGGCCTTAGGCGAGGGGGAAAGACTATGGTACTTTCAGCTACGCCACTGGCTACTGCATCCTGTGAATAGAGAGGTGGCTACTAGGGACCCTACCAAATTCGAAACATTTCTAATGTCTAATGATGGCTCAAAGGGGTTGATTTTGCAGCTGTATGGGATTCTAGAGGATTCCAAATCGGTGAAAAGTTGGGCTTTCATGCGCAAATGGGAGAGGATGGTGGGAAGAGGAATAGATTAAAGCGAGCAGGGGACGTTATGGAGGATTATCCCAAAAGTGGCCCGAGCATACCAAATTCGAGAGGCTTGGTACAAACCTATATATGGCTGGCACTACAATCGCACTCGGCTGCACAAGCTATTCCCTGAGACCCCAAAGGAACGCTGGAGGGGATGTGGAGCGGTAGGGTCCGCGGAGCACATCTGGTGGAGATGTCCCAATTTGGGGTATTTTTGGGGGGAAATTCAGACCGCTCAGCTATGGGTCTTCGATCCGGGGACAACTGGGCCCCGAGAGCAGGTTTTATTGGGTTACAAAATGAGAATTCAGAGTCTACTGTGAGCTCAAGGGGAAGGGCTCAAGTGCTGCTCACCTTGGCAGGTACAATGCTAATCGCGCAGAACTGGAAAAGCCCATTGGTTCCATCGTTTCAGAATTGGCTTATGGTCGTCTGGGAGTTGGTTGCGGTGGAGTGGGCAACGTACACCATAGACAATGCATTGCAGAGCTTTGCGGGCGAATGGGGCGGGGTGCTGGCCTTTCTCAGAGATGACTTTAGAATTGGATGGCGCCCACAGCGGCTTAGACTGTTGGACATTTCATGAACTGAGGGGGGACACTTCCATTGGAGGGGGAACTTTAGACCACTGGGGTGGGCCGATTTGTTTGTTTTGGGGGCGGAGAGGGGAGGGTCTGTTGGAAGGGCCTTAAAGTTTTGTCTTTTTTGAAAATGCTAATAAACAGATGTTTAAAAAAAAAAAGATGACAGTCCTGCAGCATATATCATGCAGACACACCATTAGTGACAATTTGTCCATTTGTGGACTGAAAAGATTTGGACATCTGCATGTTTGCCTCTGATTACTTATTTCAGAAAAAAAACAAATCTTTGCAGCAGGAAAGAGTTTCATTAGGCTTTTCAAGAATTCCTTCAGGCAAAACTGCAAATACTTTGGAGTCACAAATCCCCCAAACTGATCCCTCCACAATGTACAATTACAATGTCTGGCATTTAATGTGAGCCATACTCTTACATAATGAGAAGACATTTGTCCAGTAAAACTACAAACTGCATGCCACAAACCGTCTACTTCTGCCAATCCAATACGTCCAAAGCTGCCATGATTTTCAGCATAAACCTTCAATGAATGAACTGGAGAATCTTTCACATTCCTCTCTGACACCTCAAAGCCATAGCCACAACCATATTCACTGCACACAAAAATCAAAACAGCTACTATCCTCTCCTCCTCTAAATCACAAACAGAACACCTCATTGGCTAATCCCCACAGCCCCCTTTCCATGCCAGGCATTCTCAAAAGACCTGTATGTGGCACGTGCCGTCCAAGGACTACTGCAATATCTTCAGATCCCGTAACACTGGGGCAGCCTTTTACACTTTCCACTTTCATGTTCTCAAAACTCCCTCACTGGCTGCTTTCAAAGAGTCACACATCCATCCACCAATTGCATCCAAAAAAACGACATCTAACACTGTGATCTCAGTTCAACACAGAGAGTACATATCTCCTGATAATCATAGCCATCGGCATCAAAAACTATTGTGAAACTCTCAAAATTGTATTTCCAGATTCAACATCTCCATCTAAAAATAACTATTACAGGTATGCTTATATTTGGTAAAGTATTTTCTGCAACTCTTTTACAAATGTATACCTATAGAGGGTTTCTGCTACTTACCCTGTAATAAGCTTCTCAATAAGCATAATCTCTTTTTTAACCACTCTTCTTTTTTTCTTTGCATACTGTCACTTCTAATGCCACTTCTCCCATTATAAAACTCAGACTGCAACTCCCAGAATGCAAAGTCAAAACCAGGACTGCATGGAAGCATGACAATGTACATTGAATGAAAAATAGAAGTTGCTTTGCATTTAACAAATATATATTTAGCAGTATTTTCATCAAAGCTAACATGTGCATGTATACATTTATAACAGCACTGTTTGTATCTACTAAAATAAAAATAGAAAGCAAATGCAAACGATGGGTACAACATTTGTTTAGTACCACTCATTGTGTGCAAGTTTAATAAAAACTTTAGAGCTCATGCATACTTTCTAACATAATCCATTCCTATCTGTAGGTGTGTATCCAGTCCTGCTTTGTTTCTCTACATTCTGGGACTTGTAGTCCAACTTTTCTAATAGAAAAGGTGCAACTACAAATCCCTCAATACAAAGGCAAAAAACAACACTTAATTTGCACTAACATATTAGAATGCATCATATTGTCAAGTATACATGTACTGTCAACATATTAAACGGCCACACACGTGCCGCTTTAAAATGTTCTATACATCTTTTCCATCTGCTTTTCTTTATTTATGAAAATGTTACACACTGTG
Source organism: Ambystoma mexicanum (assembly GCF_040938575.1). Taxonomy (NCBI): domain Eukaryota; kingdom Metazoa; phylum Chordata; class Amphibia; order Caudata; family Ambystomatidae; genus Ambystoma; species Ambystoma mexicanum. Next base: position 527,393,076 of record NC_090934.1, read on the forward strand.
TATCCACATATCACATATCCATTTCTTTTACTTTAATGTAAATGCTGCTAAAAAGAAACCTTTTTTAAATGTTCTGTATTTTCCATTTTTATTTCCTTATAAATGTCACACTTTCCAACCTCACTCATTACATCCCTTCCACTATCACCAATCGCCACCAGCTCACACATACATGTATACCATCAAAGTATCTATATTCAATACTTCCCCTTACATATAAAATGCTTTTCTTTCCAAACATCTACTATAAGACAAAAATCAGACATTGTATTACCACTATGCCACAATGTTCCCATTGTTTAAAAACAGTACAACACATTGCACATACATTGCACCAGAAACACAGCACTTTGTCCATTACAATCAGCAGCACTAAAATACCCTATAAATGCACCTTGTTCTTACACGCATTTTTGCCCTGTTCCCTCTAATCTGCCAAATAACACAACACAATTGTTCTAACAACATAGTTAGCATACTTTAGTAGACTATCCATAACACAATGTATAAACTCTTTATCCCAATAGCGCCTCCTACATTCATAAATAACAACCTATTTTACTAAAAGTACTTCAAAATGACCATATATACCCACTTACTTTATTTTTTACAATTACAGAAAAGAAGAACTTTCCTGAAGACACCAAACAGAAGAAGACTACTCTTCCCATTATCCAAAGTAAGTATATTACTACAGTATTCATCTGTCTGGTATTGTAACAGTATAGTTTTGCTGTATATTAGCCTACAGTATTCCTTTCAAATCAATATTTATTTCACTCGTACTCCATGTATTTCAACATGCACACTCTTTTTATTCTCATCTAAACACCATCATTAAAGCACACACTGTTCCCACTGTTCTTTGCAATACATCACAATGTTTCTATTTATTCATTCATACCATCACTCTCTTACTCACTAAAGCAAACCCTTCACACCTTAACACACTCCTACTCTTACGACCTTACCACGCATAAAAATCATCCCACTGCAAAATCACACAGCATTATATTCATCGCTACCATCACATTTACACATCCATTCACAATATATTCATATACTTTCCACAATGTTCACACCCAAACTTCCTTTTTTTCCAACAGACATAACAGAATGCCTACTAAAAACCAACTCTATAGAAAACAAAGATAAAATAGAGCAGATGAGAATAAAAGCAACCTATATAGCCCCTAAAACAATTTATAGAAAACATTAAAACAAGACTGCTAGTAACGTCACTCAACAAAACTGAATGAGCACTAAAATAAGTAAGGCCCCTTTTCCAAAAAACAAAACTAACAAAAATGTATAAACAAAACCAAACCTACTAATGAACCTAACACTATATCTACCAATGATAATGTAGCAACAGTGAAGCATTCAAAACATGTTATTTTTACAAAACATGTTCCACTGTAGAGTGCTTCATAATTTTATGAAGACAGCTGCAAAGTTACAATCTACCCTTAAAAATGACCGCAAACACTAATCCCCAAAGCTCTAATTGACAAGAGCATTTCTACTGAAAAGAAAGTTCTTTATATCAATATTTAACAGAATGGAACCAGTCTCTAAATTAATAATTACATTACAAAAAGTATTTTAAACATGCACAATGTCAATACAGATACTTTCTGAAACTTCTGTGAAGGTGAATGGATTCACACAAGCAGCACAGAACCATATTTCAATGAAGAAGCTTATAAACAAAAAAAAAACAAAAAAAACAATTGCCATAGGCATTAATGGCACAGGGTATGAAATGGTAGGACACGCCATTATGGTACAAGAAACCATTATAGAAAAAATATCCCCAAAAAACATTGACCCAAGTGTTCCTTTTGCCCAATCAATCTGTCCAGTATACAAATGGACATGCAGCTCAATGTGCAACATACACCAACAATCATTCAAATCTTTACAACAATTCCTCAATCACTATGTGAAACTAAAAGACAAAAGTAGAATGAAAACTTTAAAAACCATGGACTCCTGTACAGTGCACAGCCACACTGCACTGTGGGGAGATTCATTAGCCTTTATTTCGGGAAGTTCTGCAAAAGCACATTCCACAATATCAACATGTTAGCAACACACCATTCCTCTATACATAATCGTGTGCATAGATTGTACTATGCAAAAAGTCCTTCTCTGCAACTGTAAAATTTAAATAACATGCTCCTACATGGAACAGCCAAACAACACCTTAAAGAAATTGAGCACATCCAAAGTAAATATTTTGGAACTGAATTCTACTTAGGAAATGTAGAACATTCAGAAAACATTATTGAAAACCTTACTCACATCAACCCCCCAACAAACACATACAAAAAAGAAATAGCAATGTTTCAAAACACATCTGCTGAAATACCAGACCAAGTATGTTTCTGTAGTTGCAGAACTTTTTTATAAACAGCAAAACCACAGTAAATATGTCCTACGAAATAGAGGACAATGAGCAATCCCGATTATTCCAATTAGCTTTATATATAGCAACAGAAAATAAATACTAAATAACTGACCCCTCAATAGTTTGCACGCACTGCAATAGAAAGCTTGACAATAACCAGATGTATCATGTGCTGTAACAAAAAATCTAGACATATTCCCACGTCTAAGGGCTATTGAACTAATTAAGCTGTATGAGAGTGCTATAATCTAAACAGTACACCCATTTCAAGCTATAATACGCCGTCAACCCAAAACAGCCAAACTGCCTCCTTCGAAGTTACTAAAAGGCATCCATGGGAAAGTAGTATTTTTGCCATTAAATCTGAAACAAAATGTAGAAACTTTAGGAGTACAATGGGCCTCATTATAAGTTTGCTGGTAAGGTAATAACTGTACCAGAAAGCTTGCCGGTACCATTGCTACCGGACTGGCAAAGTATGAGTTCTGCTCACGGGTGCCCTTCCGCCCACCAGGTCAGACCTGGCGGGCGTACCTGCACCCGCGAGCAGACACTGCTGGTAGCACCGGCACCATTCTAAATGGTGCCGGTGCTACCCCTCCTCCCCATTACCATTGAGCACTATGAAGCTCAAATGGGAATGGTGAGTAAAAGTTTCTAGCTCCTGAAAATGGGGAAATACAGGGATCGCCAGGTTTGTAATGGCCCTGTATTCCCCATTACCAGATGCTGGAAAAATGTGCAAGTTTGGCTGCAACCTGCCGGTTTTACCAGCAAGGCTACCGCCAAACTTGTAATGAGGCCCAAACGCCTATAGATCAAACTGTGAGTATACTAGTTAATGTTGTAGCAACAAAAGACAACACAATTTGGCAACAACTAGACAACTTAAACAAGGTTAGACAAGCTCTACAATATCTAAAAGTAAACAATGAATACTACAAATATATAAAGAGAGGTGCCACCTAAATAATTCAGATTACACCACCAACTGGCCAATATGAAAGCGCAGATCCTATTACTACCACCAACATTTTGGACCAGTATCCAATTGATCCACTGCACTACAAAGACACCATAGAAGATGCATTAGAAACATATCAAATTCCTCAGTCAAAGGATCTCCAATGAGCATATCGGAGAAAACTGTAGAAGCATGTTCCTTTCCTCTCCTCTTTCCTACAGAAAAAGGAGGAAGATATGATGAAAGATCCATACAAATAAATGCATCAGAATATCACACTTTTTGAATGTATTCTGAAGACCCCAGATTCAGACAAAATGTAGAACACATTTCCACCTCCTATTCGAAAGAAAACTAGAAACTCTATGTTATAGAATTACACACACATTAGTCAGTGGAGCAATTGGTACAGTTGTTGGCTTCCAAACATATCCACATGACAACAACATTCAGTTTGTCAACATCCACTTTTACAAACTTTCAGAAGTTAAAAACATTGCCTGCACAATAGTATGATTCCTTCTTTTCAAAGACATGCACGTACTCAAAGAACATTTCTATCTGTATCTTAGCATTGTTCTGTCCATGTTCACAAATCGCAAGGTCTAACCCTAGGTCACACATTAATTGACATTGGCAGCACATTCTTTAAGAAAGGTGTGAGTTACGTAGCACTTTCACATCTACGTACACTTGAAGGTTTATTCCCAGTCAACTTTGATGCAAATGAAGTCTACGCTGACATTCCTTGCATCCTAAAATAAAAATGGCTACGTGGACTGTACACTCTCTATCTTGCTATGTACCCTGTACCTCAAAAACCAAAATCTTTAAAAAGAAAAGTTATACAAACAGAACCTATAAGAGATCTCCCAACAATACTATCAAATAAACAAAAAACAACTGCGAATCCATCAGAAGATAAAAAGACAAATATTAGTTCTCAAAAAACAAATGCAGGCCAGTCAAATAACACAGAAACACAACTCTCTGATCCATTTAAGTTTAGCAACAAAACTGGAGTTAATTGCTATGCAAATGTACCAATTAATCTTCTCTTTAAATTACCACCAATTGTTCAAAACATTTACTTAAACGGATCAGTCCAGTTGTGTTTACAAATGCTCTTCCTTCATAGAAATGTGACAAATAACCCTGACAACACATACAGTGCCTCAGGTAAAAGGCGAGAATTGGATGTTTGTATAGGAATGGTGAAATTTACCATAAACACACAGGAAAATCCACAAGAATTTTGAATTTCATACACATGGTATCATAGAAGATACAGTCTCTGCAACCATGTTTCACAAGAGAACATCCCTAACGATTGATTTGTGTATGATCCTTACCAAATTGTGAATCAATTCCATTTCACCAACTTCTGCAAAATGCAAATCATGGCATTGTATGCACTTTTTGCAATTCAGAGAATCATTCCACCATGCAAATAAACTCACATAGCTGATATCTAAGTGTTTCCTGGAAAGAAAACCTTCAAAACAATAGGTATAATCTACCAGACTGGTGCCAAAACCACTGCAGGCCACTATACTGCATATGTTAAAAAAAGGAGTGGTTGATTTAAATGTAACAACACTTCTGTTACTCTAAAACATTGTTTACCAGCAAATCTGACAAATGCCTGCCTAATATTCCTTAAAACCAAATTTTATCACTGAACTGTAGCACTATTAACAGTTAGAATACACCAACTGGTATCTAACTACATCCATAATACTACAATACTACTTTAAAAGTAAAAATAGTTAGAATACGCCAATAGGTATCTAGCTACTATAAAAATACCCTTCATTGCACTACACTTCAAATACGCCATCGCAATTCATCTTATAACAACACTTCTTCTAACATCAAATATAGTTAGAGTACACCAACAGGTGTCTACACACTTTAATCATTACCTTAAGTACAACACACTTCAAACAAACATAGATTCATGGAAGTCACTGCGCGTGTTTTTCCTGAAATGTGTGCCAAACCCTTGTGTGGCGCACACGGGCGCACACGTCATTTCAACATCCCGAACGCCGTGTGGGATGTGCACAGGGAAAGCGCACAACGTCCACGCACACACCAAAAAGGGTGCGGGACACAGGGCGTAACACGCGGAATTAGGAACAACCTGTGAAAAAGAAGGTGTAACTGGGGAAGTACTGCAGGGAAATACACTGAACGCCCACACGCACGCAAACTCGTATTCATGGATTTGAATACAGGAAACCCGCGCACGGCAAAAGACGCACATAGGCGTCAACGCGTCCTCCACAAGAAGGCAGGTGGAAGCATCCCCGTGCACAGTATAAAAGCACGCATAAACAACAAACATGTACATACTGCTACGATGAATGCCCCATTTGTCGCAGCACTGATCGTGGGACACCGCAGGAGGAGGAGAATAGCCAGGGCCCACATTTCTTCCCCCCGGACAAGCCTTTTTGGGATTCCTGGCGACCAGGTCTACGGCAGGTATAGGTTTCCACCTTGTATCATCCTAGACCTGGTCAGGGAGTGGGAAGATGACCTTACATCCCCCACCCTCTGCTCCCAGGCATTGATCCCCTTGGAGAAGGTGCTCAATGTCCTGCATTTTCTGGCCACTGGGTCATTTAGGCGGACTACTGCCATAGCGGGGGGGGTCTCACAGGCCACACAGTCACACTGCCTACACCAGGTCTTGGCAATCATGACTGCACGCCCCTCAGTCTGCAGGCACATATACATGGCCAGAACACCCGCAGAAAGGTAGGCCATCATCCAGGACTTTTACAGGGTGGCACATTTCCCCAAAGTGCCCGGTGCCCTAGATTGCACCCATGTGGCCCTACGTCCACCTAGGGCCACTGAGCACATCTACCGAAACCGCAAGCGCTGGCATTCCATCAATGTACAGGTGGTATGCGATGCCAAGGGAATCATCACCTCTGTCTATGCAAACTACCCTGGCTCCACCCATGACAGTTTCATATACAGAATGTCCACCCTGAGCCAGGCACTGGAAGCTGGGCAGCATGGTGACACATGGCTCCTAGGTGAGTACAAATGCCTGTGCACATGCATGCATGTCACACACAGACAAATACACAAACCCCAATAATCACAACCATTATCTCCTCTCCAGGGGACAGTGCCTACCCTCTGAGCAACCACATGATGACACCAATCTGGAACTCCACCACACCACCCCAGGTAAGAGGCAACGCGGCCCATATTGCAACCAGGGGCATAGTGGAGCGCACATTCGGAGTGCTCAAGTAATGCTTCCGCTCCCTTGACCGCTCTGGCAGGCAGCTACTCTATGCACTACCAGTAGTGTGCAGGATCATTGTGGCAGCATGTGTCCTGCACAATGTTGCAACACGGCAGGGCGTACCGGTGGACATGGTGGTGCCCCCACATCCCCAACCACAGGCACAGGCGCTGCCCATGGGAGGGGATAGGGCATGTGGCGAGGCAGCCCGGACCCAGCTTGTGGCCACATTTTTCACCTAAACTCCCACCCCTGCGGAGTGCACACAGGCCTGGCACATACCAGGTGACAATCGATGAGGCCAAAGAGACAGTCAACTGTCACAAGCTTACCACCCTGAGAATGTTGCCATGGAAGTGCCACATTGTGTGCATCCCTAGCTACTCAAACCAACCAATCCTGTGTGACCAAAAGGTACACATGCAAGGTGTGAATCACACCGACCTGCAAAACAGGCCATGACTATCACTGGTATGTCACCCAAACCCTCCCAAACCACAACATGACATGGCAAGCAATAACCATACACCAACACAGTACCAATAATGTACACATTGACATGTGAAAAATGTAAAGTGGCATCAGACAATGATGCCTGACATGGAATCAGATGAAATGACTGACCAACAACCTCACACCCAAAATAAGTCATACCCAAATGCATCCCAACAGTTGAAGTTGGAACATAACAATGAATGCCTGTTTACATGCACATTGTGCATTGCAAAATCAACACTGCAGAATCCATGTGCTGTGTCCATCTCCTGCAACACACTGCTCAGCACACAGCATAGTGACCAGCCATTGTGTGTGACACACACCCTGATCATCACATCAAAACGAAAAACTAAATCAAAAAGCAAATTTCACATGTACAGGATCCACAATTGGTCATAGATCATGTGCTGCAGGGACACAGTTGGCACCAGAAGGCTAACTGTGTGCACATGTGGACATGGAAGGGTGGTTGTACATGTTGTGGATCATAGTGCAAATGTGTGTGTCAGTAGGGACATGCACTCAATACATGCATGTATAATCAAGTGACCATCAGTGTCCTCATCACATGTGAACATTGCCCATGTGTACACCCCAGGATGTCAAACCACAACTATACCCTCACACCTGAAAGGTAAACACAACACATGAACAGCCATTGAGCAGCAGAATACATCATGTACATAGGATACCACAATTACAATGTCAGGGTGCCCATCACACTGTGGGGCAAACCAACTGTCCAACAACAAAATACCCCCCTCCCTCACATATCACCATGACCAACTGAACAACTGCACATGGGGTATGTGGCCTTCATCCTTGCAGTTCACCTGGCCACAGGATCACCCTTCCCCTTTGTCACCATCTTCCACCTTGTGTGTAGAAAGTGTCCAGCACCCTCAGAGGCCACCTTGACTTGCAAAAACACCAAATCAAAGAGAACTCAAAGCAGGCCAACACAGAAGCCAAGCAAAAAGCCTGCAGGCAACAAAACAAACCAGAAGAGCCTCCAGTAGATGACTTGAAGTAGCAGTACGTCACAAAGCCCAAGTACTAGCACAATGATGGAACAACCAAGGTAGCACAGTAAAACAATGTCACAACAGGATGTGTACCATGTGTGGTACATAACATAGAATTATGCACCACAAACTTATGTGTACTGTCACAGTTCCTGTGTACAGGCGCTGGAGTGGCACGGACCAACCACCCCCACCGTGGTCTGGATGCCTGCAAGGTCAAACTCACACAGGCCTCTGAGACCCTGGTCGGGAAGGAGGGTCAGGGATATGCAGTCGGGACAGGCATTGGTATACTGGATAACCAGAATGAGGGGCAGGAGAAGGGAGTGGGATTAACAAGGGAAAGTAGGGAATGTACAAAAACAAAATACTCACATTAACACATACACAATCAGACCAAACGTGCACATCATGCACATAGTACCAAACTACTCAAATTGAAGTCAAAGAGAAACTTATCTCTGGGGTGAGTGCAAGCCTCCTGCCTGCACATTCTCAGGTCAGGTAACATGAGCAGTTCAATGCTGCAAAGAGAGCCAGAGTCACTAATCTGTGCATGCCCATTAAACACACACACACACCACCATGCATGCCCCAAAGTAACAATATACTCTACAGACTATATGGCTTTGTACCCATACGTAAGATTCCCCCCGTGATGGTTCATACACAGTCAATGCAGTAAGTAATGCGCCGGTGGGTGCGTGGCAAATGGAAGACCAATGTGTCAAGATTCACACAACATCCAATGTTCCCTGGGTAAGCATCCAGATGCATTTAGCAAGGTATGACTTCAGCATAAGTCGTGTTCCAGCATAACCTAAATAAAGTAGGCAGTACATGTGGCAATTTAAACCTGTAAATTAAATGCACTGCACACAAGTCTGTCCCTCGTTGTCTGTCCCTATGAGCTTCTTCTTTCCCTGTCTTGGAACGCTACATGTCTAATACAACTGCCACAATGGACCATGTTGGACTGGAGGATATGTGTCACTGCCCCTGCATGTGCCCCTGACAACTTCCCATCAACTACCCATTACTCCACCAACGCATCTTAGCTGTACTGTGCACTTCAACACCAATATCTGTCCAAGCTCACCGTCAGTGGTGCTACTTAGCATGCATGTGCAACTGTCCTGGTGGACGGTTGGCTGCGATGTGGCCCCCTTGTGCTGCTCACCTTGCCTGGAGTTCCTTGAAACACGTCAGCTTCTGTATGATGTATGAGCGCAATCCCTGTGGCTCTGCCTGCGCACACATGTGCATGTCTGCCCCACCAAACGTGGCCAGCTTCCAGACATCCAATGGGCCATGTCGGCTAGGAAAGGTGGTCTGGAGGCTCATCCCCCTGCAGAAAGGGCAGAATACACATGATTAATGCATGAAATTTCCCTGTGTGTGTGTCTCTCAGGCATGTCATGAGTGGACCATGTCAGAGACGCACATCGGAAATCACTCCATCACTGTGACTTTCCCAGCCAAACTGTGTCAGCCACTGTCTACAGCATGAATTGCATCAAGCACATGTACAGCAAAGATAAGTAACACACTACACAATGTATTGCAATTAATGCACACATGAAAAATGAAACCACCCATCTAGCAAAGGAAGAACTGTGGTCAAAATCACCCCTATCATCCCCACTAGGGGTGTCAACACAAGTAGTACAGCAGCAGACATGCCACAGATATGACAGTCCAAAGCCCTTGTGTAACAGGCTGTAACACCGAACCATCCTTGCGAGCCCATGGATAAGGGAAGCAGGAGTGGCATATGTGAGTCAGGACCCCAAGCTGCAAACACATACACGAGACAAGCTTGAAGGGACCAGCTGGAACAGACAGGTGATGCTTTCAAAAGCCACAAAGCACCACACCGTCACATGAAAGCACAACAGACAAGCAATTGTAAACTATTTATACTAACTATGAAAAACCTACATTACCTAATTAAACGAACTATCAAATTGAAACTTAACTAACTAAACTAAAAGAAAAATCAAAAATGGCCACATACGACCCGAGGGGGGATGCACCCAGCAGGGGGGAGGTACAGGGTGCTGCTCAACACCCACATGTGATGATGTTGAGGAAAAAAAAAACGCCATTGGCTCAATGCCTGCACAGACCGACCTATGAGGGAGATACCTTGTTGTCCGAGTCTGGGTCTTCCTGGAAAGGAGGATGTGGCACAGGAGCCTGACCACACCTAGCCACAGCTTGCCCCTCGTCGGCAGCAAGTCTGCCGGATGGGTGAGCCTGGTTCTGTGCGGCGATGACACGTAGGTCTGGATGCATAACTTCCCGTGATACACGTGCTTCCTCTTGCAAGGTAGCACGTGTAACACAGAGTTCCTCCTGCAAGGCCTGGCTTGACAACTGATGCACCTCCCGGCAAGAATGTTGCTCAGTCGAGATGGTACGCTCAAGCTGCACAAACCTCTCCTTTGACTGCTCCCTCTGGGACATCAGAAGGACACCCAGAGTGGATCTGAGGGAAGCATACTCCTGCCTCAGGGCCTCCATGTGTGCCTCTGCGTGAGCAGCAATTGCTTTATGCAGAGACAACATTTCAGCCTGGTGTGCCCTGTTTGAGGCCGCCATGCCCAACCTGAGCGAGTGGGCCCTGGACCATGCCGCCTGCTGCTCGAGAAGTACCTGCCTAGCAGGGGGGAGCACGGATTGGGCCACACGCTCCATGCTCACAGTAATGTTCTCCATTGCTGCCCCCTGGCGTTCAGAATTGGCAGTCATGTCTTCCTCCCACTCAGTATACTGTGGTTGTGCGCGGCGACCGTGTTGCTGGGCTTGACATCTGCGGGACCCAAGGAACGGGTGTCCTGTTTGTGTTGGCACTGCCCGCGGCTGCACAACTACAAGCCCCTGTCGATGTGATGGCCCAGGCACATCAGTGACTGGTGTGGAGGGTGACCCTGCGTCCCGATCCACCACAGGCGGATGTTCCAACGCTTTCTGACCCCTCATTGCAGGTGTTGCGGACAGAGGAGTGCCCACATCAGAATCACTCACCCCTGACATATAGACCTGATGCACATCCAACTCGAAATGGACGTCAGAGTGGTCATCAGGGCTGGACTCATTGCCAGCCAGAGACAAGATGGACTGGAGCACACCCCACGACCCCCACTTGTGCCGGGTTGCTGTAGTGATAACAACTCTGTGCCTGGCATGACAACACCATCATCTGGCTCCATTGCGTCATCATCTGAAAAGTAGAGAGAAAAAAGGTCACTACACATGTTAGAAGCACACAACACACACACACATAGATGTCACACAGACACCAAACACATCTAGCAGACATGTCACACACAAAAGATAACATGCCAAGCATGCTGGGTCAACTTGACATTGCTTCTGTGATTAGGCATGTAGAATGGTGTTATATCGCTCAGAAGTGGGTAGATGCAGTGCAGCAAATTTGTACGTTACTCACTATCTACATGTACAAGTACTTCATGATGTGCATCTGAAAATGTGAAGGCAGTGCATGGTCAACTTCAGGCATCACGTGCAATGTGCATTCAATGGGTAGCATGCCTACAAGCAAACCACCCTTCCCCCCAAGTGCAAATGCAGGGATGCCTTGCATGGTATCAAAAGGATGACCATAGACCTGTGTATTGACAGACAGTGTTGACTAGCATCAATTGCATCATGTGAGTCAAGTGACAGCACAGAAGATGATGATGGGACAGTAAGCAGGACACATTATGAAACCTCCGGAGTACACCCACATGCGAAGAAGACACTACACCAGTTGTACAGAGTCATTGGCCATGAAACAGGCTGAGGCCTGTGACACACACAGACTGTCACACCCTAAACATGTGTGCAACGCAGGACTGAGCCACAGTGGCCATGGGTAGGCTAATGAAATGCCATGCAATGTAGGTCACCCTGGACACGCACTACAATGATAATCCAGTCAGGGACACATAGGGGCATGCATGGAATCCGCATGGAGCATGATTGGGCACTCATGTCCCTGCGGGGCATCTGACCTCTGCACAGTCCAAGTGAAACACCCTGCATCAAGTACAAAGGATGTACCCCAAAGCATATGTCTGGCAGATTGGCTGGTGGAAGTTAGCATGTACACAGGACGCATGAACAGGCAAGTACTCAATGGCAAAATTGAAGCAGACCAGTGCAAAGGTGGAAATGGGGTGCAGAGGGTGGGTGGAGGGGCAAGGGAGCATGCCTACATGGAGTACCCGCATGCAGGCAGAGGACACATGCATGTCAGTCATGCTATGACATAGTCCCAGGGCTGAGAGGAAGGTCACCCCAGGCTACATGCAGAAATGCCAGTGAGCTGGAACATGGACTGGAGGGGCATCCTGGTTCACCAGCATGTGAGTAGGGTGCAATAGTGGTGATGCGGAGAGTCCCCGTCCGCTCCACATGTCCACCATCCTGCAGAGGAGCCATGCATCAGTGAAGCATTGCATTACTTGCACATCAGAACCATGTACACATGACATGTAGTGGCAGTCATGTACAACACATCACACAAGTAAAACACACATGTCCTCAACAAACACGCAGCAACACTCACTGGACTGAGCATCAAAGTCCGGCATCTCTCCCACTCCTTCGACCAATTCAGGTGGTGTGAATTCCGCAACGAGTGACTCGTGCGGAGTGAGGTCTTCCTACTCAGGTGCAGGCCCACTGCCAGTCACCAGAGTCAAGTTGTAATTTGAGGCACGCTTAGCCTTAGCGCTGCGTTTGAGGTCATTCCAACGCTTTTTGCAATCTTGCACCGTGCACACCTCATGGCCGAATGCACTCACATGTTCCGCAACTTGCTTCCAGTGAGTATCACGGTGGGCAGCCCTAGTCTGACAATTAGGCCCCACTAGCATGCCACGGCTGTGGTCCCACACGTAGTCCACGAGGAAGTCCAGTTCCTGGTTGCAGGAAGGCTTCTTCCTCGACATGCAGGAGGTTGCGGCTGTGTGTGGGGTCCCAGCCTGTGCTGCAGGTGCAACCTTCCTCCTCTTGGATTGTGGCGCAGACCCTGGCTGGCAAATGCTGCCCTGATCAGTATGGGCAGTGGCACCGGTGGATTGAGCCAAGGGAGTAGCAGGTGGAGGGATGACCAAAGGCCTGACTTGCGTCAGTGGCAGCTGGGTGCCCTCTAATGGACCCTGCACAGCAACATCCGCTGTGCCAGGGTCATTGACCGCGACTGTCCTTGTTGGCAGACTCACAACTGGGGTGTTGTTGGCTGCATCTGCCCCTGCACTTGGGGATTTGTGCGCTGTTCATGGTGCACAGGGGGGTTGGGGGCGTAACTGGCGCTGCTGCAGGGTCGCTGCACTACTCTGCGCCACGGCTGGTTATGGATGTTAAATTCCATGAATACGCTGTGCGCGGAAATGGATTTTGGCGCGCGTGGCTCGCACAGACTGCCGCACGTGCACACTGTGCGCTAGCCGCGTGCGCCACTTGTGCGCTGAATTCTATGAATTACCACCTTAATGTCAATACAACAATAGCATAGCCCACACTAATGTTGTACCAAACACAGCAAATAGAATGTACTGTTTAGGAGGGGCTACAAAGTGCATGAATATGTGTAATTGTATGCAATTAAATATTTTAAACTATCGTTCTTAACATATTATACTGTGTTTTTTCACAGAGAAAAAAACACAGATTTCTCCTTTCTCACCATCTGCAACTAAATAAACCTACCAAATGTAATACTATGTGTTATGTTTACAAACAAACAAATACAAATTTGATAACCACTTCCCTCAATTGTACTGCACTTCAATTGTACTATGCCACCATATTACAAATACAGTATACTTCCCCTATAGTACCTATAATTACTGTACACATATTTCTATAGTATGTGTGGTCAGTGCCATGCCCCCAAGAAACTGGCCACAGGCCACAACCACCACATGATAATGAAACCATATAACAAGTACCTACAATACCTGCTGAAACCACGAAAATCCACCAGTAGTCCCTTCCAATTCAAACTATGTCTGTGGCCATACAAATTGACCGTGGACTCAGAAGCATCTGTAGACCCTTTTTTCCACCTGTAGAAACAACTAAATATCATCTTTATTCCACTCCCCTACCCTTTTGAAACCCTCTTTCACCCACCAAATAACTCCAAATTTGTTTCCCAAGCTGTCCGTTCACTGCGCTGTCCGTGGACTACTGCAGTGTCCACGGACTACCACGATACCTGGACGCCCTTTTTCCACCTATAAAAATAGCCCAATATCATCCATTCCCCACAATCAGCTGGCATGTCCAATGTCCGCAGACCTCACGCTGCCCTTCTGGGCCAATCGGAGACCCATACACGGACCGAATAGGGAAGTGAGTCCGAGGACCAAACCCAGTTATCACTGATTTTATTTTTCCTACTTTTGGCAATTTAAAACAAAATACTCAATAGATACACACCAAAACACACTTTCGGGACCAAGCACCCGCTCCTGCCTCAAATTTGGTGAAAATCCATTCAGCAGTTTGGGCTGTAGGTGTGAGCACATTTCTTTCTATTGCGTCTATGGGAAAACCTCAAATTGTGGGCCGCTATCATAGGTCATGCAATATATTTTATGGTTACGGTTACAAGTGTATGGTTATGATTACAAGTAAAATCAAAAAATACCAGGAATTCACCAGTTATGCTAAGCTAAGCAACCATAACTCACACCACAACCATGCACTGCTAAGACTAACAAAGATGACATTTCAAATGTTTTTTTTAATGAATTTCAAAGATTTTTACTAGTGTAACTTAACGATAACATTCCTTTAACAAAGTTTTTTCTTTTAATGTCATAGTTTTTTATGAGTGAAAAGGTTTCATGATGTTACATCAATGTATATAAATTATTAATAATTCATCTTTTAACCTATATGTAAGAACTTTAGACCTCCTTTAACAAACATATGTTTTGCAATGCCTGCTGATTTGTTTCATTATCAGTGGTGCATGCTGGGGATGCAAGTCATGGTTGAATTGCCTAGGGCATGAGGCACAACCATGACCCCAGCCCCACCAAACCAAACCCAATATCTATTGCACCTATCCTGCATCCTAGTTCAGTGTCCACTATACCCGTATAATGTGTCCAATGGCCAGTGCTTACGGCTTGCAACTATGGGCAGTCACCACAATCCATGGGGCATGGACTTGAGCCATGCCACATTCTCTAATAGGCAAATCAGAGTTGACATGTATCCTTGCCGAGCCCAGGCAGCATAGATATATCACTATTTTTATTACTTACTTTTCAACACTTAAAAATCAAACAAAGGACAGATTCGCAAAAGCATGCTTTCAGGTCCTTGCTGATGCTTCTCGCGCAGGTGTGTATTAATCCAGTCCAGCACTTCACGCTGTAGCCGCAAGCAGAACATTTTCTACCCATTCAAACCTAAGGCTTTGGTCATGCCGCAGGCTCGAAAAAGCGAATCAGAGTACACATTAGTGTTGCTCAGGGTCAGGCCCATTGCCCAGGCACCAAAGTGATATCACACTTTTTTGCACTTACATTTTGTACATTTACAAAGAACAAAACACAGGACAGATTTGCCAAACCATGCCTTGAGGTCCCTGTTGATGACCCTTGCGACTGTTTGTTACAATCCTGTCCAGCACTTTGGGCTGTAGCCACAAGCAGAATGGTTTTGCCATTCAAACATATCCTGATTTAAAAAAAAAATACATTACCGCATAGATGTTCCCTGGTGACAATGCCAACTTTAACACCATTGCTGGTCCCTCATGCTCATGGCCAGTAGCCAGATTGTCTGGGTCATTGGCCATGACCCGGACAATCGGGCCACTGTCCATGGCCACAGTCTATATCTCAGTCACCAAAGGTGTATCACTATTGTTTGTACCTACATAATGACACTTTTCAAAAAATAAAACAAGGACACATTTGCAAAACTATGCTTTCAGGTCCTTGCCAAAGCTCTTTGCTCGAGGTTGCTGCAAATCCGTCCATGTTCATAATAACTTAGTTCCCAGTTGACAAACTCCATTCAGACTTTGCACAAACAGTCAAGGTTGTGTCTATAATCTTTCAAAAACGTTTGTCAAACAGCAAAAAAGTTATAAGACATCTAAAAATGTTGAGACCCCCCTCTAATCTTGCCCTCTCTTCACAAAACCCCAACTTTGCAAAAACATTCAAATCTGGGTGCAATATATTTTTGCAAACTTTTGTCTAGATTTGTCAAACAGCACCAAATGTATAAGCCGTTCACATATTTTGGGGACCCGCCTCCATTTCCCCACCCTGGCGAAACAGCACCAAACTTTGAAGAACCATATAGGGTCAGGTCTAAAATGATATTGCAAAACTTTCATGCAGTTTCATTGAGTGGCGCTAAGTTACAAGCCATCCAACTTTTCACCAACCATCTAATGCATAAATGCATGATGTCCACGAACATCAGAGACATTAGCGATCATCCTAGCAATGCCCCCCAAACATTTTAGATGTTTGCGGACATCATAGAAGAAAAAACACCTGATTTTTTACTTTCTATGACCATATCCTATGCCACCCTCATCACACATCACATCCCCAGAGATTGTTTCATTAGTTTGACAAGTGCAATGTTGTGTTTTTAATATGTTTTTATTGCAATGTGCGTGGACTAAGGGCACAGTTCGCAAATACAACATGGCGTCCATTTCAAACATTTTAATGCACCTCAAGTTTTAAATTGATCAATTAGTGGGTGCCTATGATGACCGAGAATGCCACACTATTCTCTGATTGGTCTAGAGGCATCTGGGGACTCCAAATCAGGAAGTGATTCTGCGGGCCAGATGCAGATATCACACATTATTTTTGACCCCCTTTTGGGCCTTTTAAAAATATCTATTTGACAGATTTACACCAAATTTGCAAAAGCACGCTTTTGGGTCCAATCTGACGCTCATCGGCCAAGTTTGGTGAAAATCCGTCCAGCATTTTGGGCTGTAGGTGCAAGCAAATATTATTTTTCATTGTGACTAGGAGGATTTAGCAAATGTAGGGACTCTCCTATAACTCCCCCCCCCCCGGACAAAACCACAGCAAACTTTGGAAAATCATTCCAGGTGGCCATATAATTTGTTTGCAAAGTTTGGTGAAGATTCTTTGAAAGTCGCCAAAGTTATAAGCTGCCATAAAAGTGCTCTTTCTATCAGTTGAGCCACTAAACCATAACTATAGGGCTGCTACCGCAGGCCCTGTAATATATGAAAATAGTGATATCTGTGTCTGGTCCGCGGAATCACTTCCTTCGTAGTCATCAAAAGGCACTGTCATTTGTGATAATCCTTCATGGCCTGGGTGTTAGTGTTAGAAGTCCATGGCAGTGGTGAGAGTTATGGTTGCATAGCTTACCATAACTACTGAATTTCTTGGGCTTTTCGATTTTACTTGTTACCATAACGTACCTTTCCCAATGTTTTTTCACTGAATTTGATAGGTTTTTATTAGTGCAACTTAACCATGGGATAAGCAAATAAACAGAGGAAGAGGTTAACAGATAGTACTTCAGAAATAATATCAGGAATTAAGGAGGCCATTCAACGTGTGGGCAAAATGGAACGATGAGGAATGAGAATGGGGCAAATATTAAATACATGTTATTTGTTTTTGAAAAGGAGGACAGCCAATTTGCATTGTTTTTCCGCTTTTGTAAATAGTAAGGAGAGAATAGTAATTCTACACAATGGGCCTCATTTCAAGTAGGGCGCAAAGGGATACCGGGCACCGTTAAGGACATCAGTGCCAGTAATCCCTTTGCACCCTATTACGAGGTCCCTTTGCGCATCCCGCTAAGGCTGCCTGGTCATACCAGGCGGCCTTAGCAGGAGCCGCAAAGGGTCCAGGGAGCAAATAACGGTACCACAAATTGCGGTACCGTTATTTGCACCTTCCCCATACCCATTGAGCCCTATGGGGGCTCAAATGGGAATGGGGAATGGTATTTTCAATGGGGATTTACCGGTCCCGCAAAGGTCCGACTAGACCGGTAAGTCCCCATTGAATGAGGGCGGACTCGGTACAGTTATTGGAGGCAGCCATGGTGCCATTGGCACCGTGGCTACCTCCAATCTCGGAATGAGGCCCAATGTATCTAAAGGTAAAACTGTTACCACGTCTGAGACAAAACACATTGCATACCTTTATTCACAAGCAGAAACAATAGTAGCAATTCAGTTCTTAATTTATTTAACATTTATAAAGCGCTCACACAGCCCACAGGCATCGAGGCGCTGTTACAGGAATTGTTTGTTTTTCTTAGTTGTGTAATTGTGTTTTTTTTTGTCTTAGTTACGTATTATAACGCGCTTAAACACCCAGAGGTTTCTAAGCGCGGACCCGGGGATCGAACCTGTTGTTGCTTCGTGTCGTATTGCTTCCAAGACGCGCACGCTGCCGCTGAGCTATCCTCCCGGGAAGTTCTCTCAATTTCTCCATGCTTATTATGGCCCAGAATATTGATTCACTCCAAACTGTTTCCTTGAAACTTCTTTCTCAGTGCATTAAAATGAAAGCTGTTCATTTCAGATTCTACCTCATTTTGAATATTGCGGAATCTGCAAAATTGCTCCCACTATTTTTAAAAATACACCTAATCATAGGTTGGCATCACATGGGATGATTAATAGGTAGAGTAAATAAAAAGTACCGTTTCGGGTAAATATGGGTAACGTACTCAATGCATAACATTTCTGTGTGTAAACCCCATGATCCCCAAACTCATGAGCAGGATGCATTTTAAAAAACATGATGTATTTAAAATTGCACTCGTTTTGACTGTTGCTGCCATTATCTTTACGAGACCCTATCTGTATATTACTCCCAGTAAAATCTGTATGTGATTTGCAACTACACCGTTAACTTCAAGAACTCCTTGGCCCACATTTCATGTGTAAACTGATCTTTCAGACCCAAGGAGGCTCCATAACTCTGCGCTCGAATCAGACAAATAATTCATTTATATGCACCTTCAATGGTCTTAATATTACAGTAAAATTAATAGGTTTAATGGATCATCTGGAATAAGCTGGTGTTCTGAATCTCTGGAGGCTGAGTCCAAGATGGCTGACCTTTCAAATGTGCAGTTTCTCTTAAGCGTCCCCATGCGTCACCCTGTTAGACCTCCTTGAAATGTCTTTCTCTCCCCATTCCGCATACCTCGCCGCTGCTAACACAGACAACAGCCCAAAGCGACAGGGGACATGACAGCCTGACAGCACCATGACCTTTCCCAGTCATTTAAATTAAAGGTTCTCTCCAAAGGCCAGCCTGTCCCTGACATGACACCGTGGCACACCAACACTCTCAGCGCTGCTCAACCTTTGATAAGGTAATCTTATAACAGGATCTGACAGTAACAATGCAAGGGACCCTTGACTCTGCTCCCACCCTTGACAATTGCCAATTGTCAGGATAACACTAATACATCGCATTATTTCCCATTATTTAAAAAAAAATCAAGCAGATAACTTCACTTCATCAAAGCTTAACCTTTGAAGATAGAAGACAATTTTCTAAATTCATATAGAAAAAAACAGTGCCTGCTTGTACTTAGATTATATCACACATTAAACTTTGAGACAGAGCCTGATTTTCAGTGAAATTGCTTAAAAGAGTTTCACCAATAAGCATCAATGTAAAAAAGTTTCTTTCTCACAGGCCAAACATCCTTTTCCCTTAATCAGGCATATCAAATTGTTAAGTGAACGTGGCTGAAAAACATACCATTTTACAAAAACAACAATAGAAACATTATTGTATGTGTCAAGGAGAATTGGTATTCGTACTGCATTTCTTTATCTTGAATACGACACTCATAATCCTGCACACAATTTAGAACACTATGCATCTGTATTTGATTTCACATCCAGAAATTGTGGGGACATTTTAAAATATGGCAAGTAAATTTTATATATATATATTTTAAAAGGCAGGTCACTAATTTTCCATTTTGTATACGAATGCTGTGCAGTTATTTGTAATGCTGAAACTGGGAAGTTCTTCAAATGACACATAACCTGCATAGCTATCTGAGCTGTTAGGAAGTCGTGTACAACATTGGTTTGTGCCATGAGACAGGCAACACAGAGGTTGAAATAGAGGAATAGAATAGTAAGAGGGGAACATAGAAAGGATCATGAGAGTGTGAAGAGAGTTAAAGAACCATTATTTAATGTATTTCAGAACAAATATTTGGAATGATCAGAAGAATGACTTTACTTTCGAGACTGTGGATTTAATCACGCCTTGAGGTGGGTACACTTTTATTTGTTGCCATGTATTTTTTCACATTTTGTTCAACTGTTTCTTGAATGTTTGGTGCAAAAGAGGGTCATTATATATATATATATATAACTACACAGTGGCCGTGTAGTTATGGTTAAGCTGCTGTTTCCATAGGAAGAACACTTTTTGGGCGGCTTATAACTCCGCTCCCCAAGACAAATCCACACCAAACTTTGCAGAAAAGGTATATGGTACACTCTGAATTTTTGCAAGCTTTGGTGTGGTTTGGTCAAGGGGGGCCAAAGTTATAGGGGGGGTCCCAAAACTTATTTTTTTTCCCATAGACTGAATGGGGGAAAAACTTTGCGAACGGCTACAGAGGAAACTGCTGGACGGAATTTCACCTAAATTTGGTGAAAATCCGTCCAGTAGTTTTCTTTAAAACAATCAAAAAGTAGGTTTAAAAAAAATTAGTGATATCTATGTCCGCTCCGCAGAGACACTTCCCTGTTCGCTCCGTGTCAGGACACCGATTGGCAAATGGGCTTGTGTCATGTCCGCGGACACGCGACCTGTCCGTCGATTGGCTGGAGTGAGGCGTGATGTGCGTCAGATTGTTCTGATGCGCCCGCCATCTTGGATCCGCCGACAGTGTGGCGGCGAACAGAGGCGAAATGCAGTTTTGGGGAGTGTTTTGCTGTGCAAGAGTGCTTGGGGAGGTTTAGGGAGGAAGAGATGGGTGAAATACTGTATTTGTTTAAGTGGCAGGTGTACTGATGTATTAGCCAAGCCTGCGCTGTCCGGGATGTTCGTAATTACTGAAAATTAGGGGTGTTCTAAGGATAGTATTCCCGTCCGTGCTGTGCGCAGGCACGTTGAAACTGTTCTAAGGACACGCGTGGTGTCAGCGGACTTTAAAATTGAGTATATGCTGCAGTTAAAGTTTTTCAATCTATGGGTGTCATACTGAGTTATAAGTCACCATGGTTGTGATATGCTGTGGTGGTTGTGGCCAGGGCCTAGAGTCTTGGGTGCAAGGCGCAGGCCGTAGGCTGTAGGCCATACACCCAAGACTCTAGGCCCTGGCCACAACCACGACAGCATATCACATCTATAGATCACACCCATAGAATCGAATATCTATTAGGTGGTTGTGGGCAGTGCCTAGAGTCTTGGGTGCAAATTGAGTATATGCCACAGTTAAAATGTTTCATTCTGTGGGTGTGATAATGAGTTATAAGCCACCATGGGTGTGATATGCTGCATTGGTGTGGCCAGGGCCTAGAGTCTTGGGTGCATGGCTGCAGGCCGTAGGCCGTAGGCCATATACCCAAGACTCTAGGCCCTGGCCACAACCACCGCAGCATATCACACCCATAGATACACCCATACAATCGAATATCTATCAGGTGGTTGTGGGCAGGGCTAGAGTCTTGGGAGCATGGCTGAAGGCCATGCACTCAAGACCAAAGTTATAAGCACTGAAGTTATAAGCCACCATGGGTTTCATATAGTGTGCTGGTTGGGGGCAGGACGTAGAGTCTTGGGTGCATGGCTGAAGGCCATGCACCCAAGACCGAAGTTATAAGTACTGAAGTTATAAGGTAGCATGGGTGTGATATGTTGCAGTGGTTGTGGTTGTGATATGCTGCGGTGGTTGTAGCCAGGGCTTATAGTCTTGGGTACATGGCCGCAGGCCATAGGCAGTAGGCTATACACCCAAGACTCTAAGCCCTGACCACAACCACTGCACCATATCACAGCCATAGATCACACCTATAGATTTGAATATCTATCAAATGTTTGCAATTATACTTACTGTTTCATTTGTTGAGATTTAATATATTTCTTACATGAGTTTGGTACCTGGAGGAAATATTCTTTATCAATTTCTGTGATAAAAGAAAAGAGCATGTTAGTGTATGTACTCTATACAGACTTATTACATTGCATAATAGACATGTCAGCTTTTTTTTGACCCTCATATTTGGTTTACAAACCAGTGTACTGTGCATTTTGCTCAGTTTCTGTGTTTGTTTTTCAAATCATTGGGTCTGTGGAAAAAAATCCTTGTTGCATTAAAAAAAAACCTTTTTTTGTTATGCTAGAGCCTATTTGTTTGCTTCCTTTCAGTGTTCAATTGTTGTTTCTGGTTAATGTTGGATTGTTGCAGATTTCTGAAGCAGTTAGATATCTGTTGACGTATTCTAACTGTCTATTTTTTGTTACAATTTAGTGATATCCATTTATCTGTTTGGTTGTTATAGAATCTTGGGCCACTTAGATACCTGTTGGCGTGTTATCATTGTTTATAGTTTTTATTTGAATGTTTGTTAATATTGAAGTACAAATTAGTTATTCAATGTTGGTTTTAAGAAGATTAAATAAGCGTTTGTAAGATTTGCAGCTAATCTCTGCTTTAGAGTAATGGTACTATCATTACATTCAAACCATCCACATTTTTGTTGCAGATTTCTGAAGCAGTCAGATACCTGTTGGCGTATTCTAACTGTCTATTTTTGTTACAATTTAGTGATATTCATTTATCTGTTTGGTTGTTATAGAATCTTGGGCAAGTTAGATACCTGTTGGCGTATTCTAACTGTTTATAGTTTTTTATTAGAATTTTTGTTAATGTTGAAGTACAGATTAGTTATTACATTTTGGTTTTAAGAATATTAAATAAGCATTAGTAAGATTTGCTGCTAATCTCTGCCTTAGAGTAATGGTACTATCATTACATTCGAACCATCCACATTTCTTTTAAATATATGCAGTGGTTCCTAGTGAGTATTTCGAATGACATTTTTTCGAATTCCATAATGTCGAAAACATGTCACCGAAAAAAAAATAATTCAAATGTCTTTTATTTGTTATTTTTTGTTTGCAATGGGGGGTTCTGCCCCCCAGGCCCCCATTTTTTAACCCTTTTTCTTACTCACGAAACAAACAAAAAACATGTAAATTAAAAAATAATATATTTGTAAAAAAAAATCGGTAAAATGTTTTCGACATTTTAACTGGATACCATATGCAGTGTAGTGTTCTGCATTGGTTGTAGCTCCTGCGTGGTAGATTATACCTATTGTTGTGAAGGTATTCTTACCAAGTGATACTTGACCGTGTGTGAGTCCAGTCAGCTTGCAGATGTTTTTGGTAACATCTGCGTAGTAACGTAGAAGCATTAGTATTACATAGTTACTATGTGTTTGTATTAGTAAGGTGGAGCAATTATCTGAATTGCAGGTAGTACATAATCTGCCATGGTTAGCATTTTGTAAAAGTTGCTGAAATGGAATGGATTCACAATTAGGTATGGATACATACACAAAGCGCTCATTAGGGTTTTGTTCTTGTGTCACATTGTTGTAGAGAGTGCATGTATGTTTACACATGTATGAAATCTGGAAGATTTCATTTATAGGTATGTTTTTGTTTTCCAGTACTTGTAGTAAGTACATTAGAAATTCTTGTGGATTTTCTTGTGAGTTCATAGAGAATTTCACCATTCCAGCACAGTAGTCCAATTTGTGTCTTATTCCGTGAACACTATACGTGTTGTCAGGATTGTTTGTTGCGTTTCTATGAAGGACTAACATTTGCAAACACAATTGGTCTGTACTGTGTAAGTAAATGTTGTTAACAATTGGTGGCAATTGAATTAGAATATTCATTGCCACATTTGCATAACAACTTACACCAGTTACATTTGAAAATTTGAATGGACCAGATAGTTCTGTGTTCAAGTTATTTTTATCAAAGTGTGTGTTGCTTCTTTGAAGAAGTACCTGTGTTACTTTGACTAATAGGTTATTTTTTGGTTATAGTAATTGATGAAGTATTAGCTTCTTTTACAGTCAGAGTTTGTCAGATTTGAAGTCAGATTCTGTTGCATTTCAGTTTGAATTAGTTTTCTTTTACAACGTTTTCCTTTTTGTGGAACAGGATATGCTTTAGGTGAGGGCTGTGTAGTGAAATTAGTCTATTGTATTCTAGAATGCAAGGAATATCAGCGTTGACTTTACTTGTATCAAAGTTGATTAGAAATAGACCGTCAAGTGTATGTAAGCGTGATAGTGCTCCGTAGGACATGCCTTCTTTAAAGACTGTATTACCAATATCTATCAATGCTTTGTCTAGTGTAAGACCTTGGGATTTATGAATGGTGACTGCATATGCAAGTGTTAGGGAAAATGGTTCTCTCCGTACATACATGTCTTTGAAGAGAAGGAATCGAGCTGTTGAGCGCCCTATCCATTTTTACTTCTGAAAGTTTGTCGAAGAGAATATTGACAAACTGAATGTTGTTGTCACGTGGGTATGTTTGAAAGCCAACAACTGTACACAGTGCTCCATTAACTAATCCTTGCTCCATGTCAAGGTTACGTTTAAGCATTACTCTACAGTTTAAGGATCATTTTCATATTTTCTCCAACCCAGCTGTGTTGGAGATACAATGTTCTAATGTATTTAGTCTTGTTGTGGCTTGTTGAAACATTGGTAGTGTCATACCATCTACGTCCAGTTTGTCTGTGGAGCAAATTTCAATTATTGATTGCATTTCTTGTTTTAACATTGTTTCATTGAATTTGGAACAACTTGCAAGAGTTGGCAATAAGGCTATACAATTGACATTTTTGTGCGCTAATTGTTCCATACCATCAGTAGCACATGAGTTATCGCCATAAAGTGCATGGATGTGCCGGGTTTTTAATATTGTTTGTGCTTCTTGAGATAGTACACCAACTCTAATACTTTTTTAAAATGTTGGCGTAGGTGAGGTCTGCAGATTGGCGCATGTTTTCTGTTAATTATTTGTATTGGAAATGTTGCCAAAGATTGACATTTCCTGTGCTGCCAACAGTTTTATGGCAGAAATTGTGTCCTAAGGTTTTAAAAATAGGTTCACCTTTCACTGGTGTCAATTGAAGAAGATCTCCAGAAACAATAATGTGTTTTCCTCCAAAGAGTTCTTCGTAGTTTGTTTTAAGTACTTCTTGCAATCTGAGGTGAATCAAAGCTAACATTAGGTTGGAGACCATGCTCACTTCATCTAGTAGTAGCATTTTCATTTGTTTTAATACTCTGCGTAGTTCCATTGCAGCTTCTGTAGAAAGTTTGTAATAGTCTAATTTGTTTTGGTGTTCTACTGGAAGAAGTAGTAATCGGTGTAAAGTGACACCACCTATGTTGTAGGCAGCTAAACCTGGGGAGGGCAGTGACAACAGCTGACAGTTTGTTGTTTGTCAATTGTTGAAGGAACTGATGATTTTGATTAGGGATGTTTTGCCTGAACCAGCTTCACCACTGATGTATAGCAGTATAGGTTTGCAATTTTGGCAGGTACATTCTTTTTTTTCGTGTTGTACACCATGTGCAATTTCTTTTGTTACTTCTTCAAAAATGGTGCGCTGGTCTTTGTTAAGTTTTGATTGTAGTACAGTTAAGTCTTCTGTATCTTCTTCATAATGACACATGGTGTTTTCTACTTCAGAGCTAATTCTGCTTCATTTGCGATTAGTGGCTGTCCGAGTGGTTCTTGGCTTACTGTTGACTACTTTTGGAAGTGTCCTTATCTAGTTGGGCCTCGAGTACTTCTTCGTGTTGCTGTTCATTTTGTGACATTGTTTTGTACTGCATAAAGTTCACATCGTTGATAGTGCTTTCATTTGCTTTGAAAGCATCTTATCTCTTCTTCTTTTCGCCATGGTTTAAAACGTTGTAGCAGGGACATGTAATAAAGTTCTTTCTGTTGAGGATTTTGTAACGACAATTTGATATGATTAATTAAGCTTTGT
This sequence comes from Ambystoma mexicanum, assembly GCF_040938575.1. NCBI lineage: Eukaryota > Metazoa > Chordata > Amphibia > Caudata > Ambystomatidae > Ambystoma > Ambystoma mexicanum. The sequence continues at coordinate 527,419,332 of NC_090934.1, forward strand.
TTGGTAAGTTTCACTACGCTGCTTTCACAATCTGTCACTCTATATCTACCTTTGTTTTCATCAGGTTTAATATTATTTTTCTATGCAAAGTTTTGGCCTATGTGGTATAGACACATGTTTTCCAAAGTGGTACTCCTGTTCGGGTAGGATGTGTCTAGTAAATTGTTTATCAAAATGTCTTGGCTGTTGGGATCATTTTTGGCTAGTGTTTCTATGTCGTCATATGATTTGAGAACTCTTTTTCTAGATTTACCAGGACCAAGACTTAGCCATACGATATTTTCAGATTTTCCGTACAAAGCAGTACCGGTTAAATGATCTACAGCTTCGTAGGCACCACATTTTCTATGAGAGAGCATTTTTATGCCTAAGATGTACAATTTCTGAGATATTGTTTTGTCTGATGATAGGTCATTCCAGAGGTCTTGAAGCTCTGCTTTTGTTAAGTAGGCTGTAACATATTGTGCAACTGCAGTGGAATTGTCTGCAATGTACTGCACATCTATGTTTGCATTCCATTAGAAGGGAATGATTGCATTGTAATCATTGATATATTTTGATTCTTCCGTTCTTCTTATGTAACATGTGTTTTCTCACGTGATTTACCTTTAACACTATGTCTAACTGAAGACATGAAGTGTTCACTACACCTGTTTCTGTAACTGGTCTAGGGAAACCAAAGCAGCATTTTGTGTAGTATTTCCCTTTGTTTTTGTATTTGTGATGACAATATTTGCCACATTTGTGTCTTTGAAATTGTACAATTTGTGCATGAAGGTCACTATGTCTCGTTTGGGAAGGGATTTCACAGGTGACATATTTCTGGATGAACTGCAAAACAGTGGCATCACTGTCCTGACCAAATTTAGGAGCATCTTTAATCCATAAAATCATGTGTTGCTCCTCTGGCTTGGTATTCTTTTCTCCAAAAGAAGTGTTGCACGTCTACGAGGGGAGGAACAGTTTTATTAAAAATAAAGTGTTGCATGGCAATGAAACGATGGTGGAAATATCTTGAAACATTAACAGGATCTAGAGAGCAAAGTTCTCCAGGTGTTAGTATATCTATGTTTGTTTTGTTTTTGTTTGATATGCGTAGGAAATCATGTAAATCTTCCCATGCATATTCTGCACAACTTAATGTAACAAACGAAGTGGGTGGTCCAAGGTTTCTGATCATGCAAGGTACATCTCTGTGACGTCGGAACCAGTATTCTTTTGTACCACGCATGTTTGCAAACAGATTTGTAATGCTTGATTGTAAAACCTCATCATTTTCTTGCACTTTTTGTATTAATTGCATAGCTGACATATTTTGAAAGTAGGTTCCCGATTTCAATATGTGTGAAACTCCGTAACATAGAGTTGCTACTTCACTTTCAAAGAGTAGGTGGAATATGTATTACACGTTTTGTCTAAATCTGGGATCTTCAGAATACATTTGTAATGAGCAGTATTCTTATGCTGTTATCTGAGTGGGTCTATCATTGTGCCTTCCTCCTTTGCCAGTAGGAAATAGTAGAGTAATAGCACGTGCTTCTATACTTTTTTCCCATATGGTCATTGGTGATCCTTTGGTTTGTCGCATTTGGTACGTTTCTAGTGCATCATCTATGCTGTCTTTAGAGTGCAATGGAAGAATTGTATAATGGTCTAAAATATTGGGTACTGTAGCAGGATCCAGAAGTTCAAATTGACCAGTTTCTGGTGACTCTTGAATTATTTCAGTTGTTCCCATTAAGTTTTCTTCAACATTGATTTCTTTGTAGTACTCATTATTGTCTTTTAGATATTGCAAGGCTTGTCTAACTTTATGTAAGTCCACAAGTAGTTGCCAATTTTTTTTGTCTTTTGTTGGTACACCATTTACTATGACAATTAAAGATTGCTCTATTGGACGTTGCACTCCTAGAGTGTGCGCATTTTCTGTCAGATCTAATGGCAAATAAACTACTTTGCCACAAATGCCTTTTACCAATTCAGAGGGAGGTAATTTTGCTGTTTTTGGTTGAAGGCATATTATTGTTTGAAATGGGTGTACTGTTTGAATTTTGATGCTCCCATATAAATTGAGTTGTTGCAGGTGTTTTGGTAGTGGGAATAATTTGAAGTCATTTGTGATAGCACATGAAGGAGTTTGGTTGTTGTCAAGTTTTGTAGTGCAGTAACTGCAAAGTATTAAGGGATCATTTATTTCGTATTTGTTTTCTGCTAAAAGGTAGAGAGCTAATCCAAACCATTTGGAATCTTCATTGTCTTCTATTTTGTATGTTACGTCTATAGTTTTTCTGTTACTTTTGTAAAAAGTTCTGTGGCAACACACAAACACATGGTTTGGTACTTCAGTGGATGTACTTTTAAAGTTTAGTATTTCTTTTTTGTATGTGTGTAGTAGAAGTTTGACATGTGCAGAATTGTTGCTAGTCTGTTCTAAAGCTATTGCATTTTGTAAGTGGCTTTCACTTCCAAAATATTTTCTCTGGATACAGTCGATTTCTTCTTTTAGGTCTTCGGTGTACCATGAAGAAGAGTGTTATTTAAATTGGCTAGTTCTAAAGCAGGACTTTTAGCATAGTACAGTTTATAGACTAGATTTCTTACAGTTAAATGATGTGTTGATATCATTTTGATATAATGGAAGGTGCTTTTGCAAATAGGTCCAGAAATGCAGGCTAATGCATGTCCTTGTAGTCCTGTGTATTTGCGCACTGGACAGGTACCCATATTTTGCAGCACTTTCATTTTGATTTTGTCTTTACCTTTCACATACTGATTGAGGAACTGGCATAAAGACTTTAAAGATTTGTTGGGAATGTTACACATTTAGGTGCACGGCCATTTGTATACTGGATATTCTGGTTCAGTCGACTGGAGAGGTAATTCTGAGTTTTCTCAGGATAGTTTTGTAAGCAGTGTTTCTTGTTCCATGGTGGTATTATTAATTTTTTCATAACCTCGTCCACTGCTATGGATGGCAATTGTGTTTGTTTGGTTTTGTTTGTATGCTTCTTCATTAAAATATGGTTCTGTGCTTGTGGTGTGACTCCATTCACCTCCACAGATATTTAAGAAGTAATATGTGTTGACATTGCGTTTATTGAGAAGTTTTTTTGCAGTTTAGTACTTAGTATTGTTAGTGGTTTCATCCTGTTTAAATAAATAACTTCCTTTTAAGCAGGATTGCACTGTCTACGAGAGCTTCTAGAATTAATTTCCTAGAGTAGGTTTTAAGGGTTGTGCATGATTTTGCTCCTGTTTTGTTCAGATTCTGAAGGACTCTGTGGCAGAACATTTTTGCTAAAATAATTTTTTGGGTATGGTTACTTGCCACTACATCAAGATTTATAGGAGCAGTGATAGCAGTAGTGGTAGCTGAATTCTTGTTTATCACTTTCTGTTTCGTTTTCATTTTGATGGAGGAGGCAAAGTTTCTGTACTAGAAGCTTATTTTGTTTCGTTAAATGACTGCATTAGCTGTTTTGTTTGAACATTTTGTACAAACTCTGGTAGATATGGATGCTTATTTTGGACACTTTTATTTTCATTTGCTCTATTTCTGCATTGCTTTCTACGGACTTGCTTTTTTGTAGGCATTCTTTGGGGTCTGTTGAAAAAAAAAGAATGTATGGGTTGGTTTGTTTTACAATGTATGTGTGCTGTGTGCATGTGTGTATGAGTTTGATGGGAAAGATGTATGTGGTGGTGTGTGAATGTGCATTGAGCAGTTACAATGAGTTGGGAAGGCTATTCTTCTGTTTGTATGTTACTATACTGCGGTTCAGATGAGAGTAGAAAGTGAGCTAGTGGTGAGGAGAAGCATTAATAGTAAACGTAATGGTATAAAATTAAAACAGTTCTTTGTTTTGTAGTACTAATATTCTAAGGGTTGAGTATGCTATTTGTGTTCCAAAAAAACAGGGATTTGTGTGCCATTCTGCTTGCTAATCTCTCTTTAATAAATGCGGATTTGTGGGCAGAATGGTTCAGAAATCAATGTTTTTTTGGTGCGCACATTACATGAATGAACCACAGAGTGTCTTTCAGGAACAGAAAGAATATAAAGGTAATATAGTACGTATTTTTTTGTGGAATGAGCAGGTTTCTTCGGATATGTTGTTTGTAGTTTAGATGCTGCTGATTTTCAGGAGAATGGTCTTCACTGCAATTGTAAAAGGAAGAAGTTAGTAATTTTGTGTGTTTATGGCACTGATGTTAATGTACACGTTGATTTGTATGTTTTTGTGGTAGTAGTCTTGTTTGATATTTGAACATAGTGTATGCATGCATTTCTTTTTGACTATGTGCAGTCTTTATATGTTATTTACAGTATGTTAGTTGAACATGCTTCGGCAATGAGTAGAATTTTAAGTTCATGAAATTCACTTGATTTTTTACAGCTGTGTTCTAGATAGCAGAGAGGTTTGGAAGTGATAGGTCATTGTAGTAGATGGGAAAAATTTCAATAATTTCATATTAAAACTAGACATGCGAACAATCGGGAGCGCCTGAGAGGGAGATTTCACCACAGCAATTGGGAACATTTATTTTTCTCATATGATTGCATTGGTATTTGCATTAATTTAGGCGGGAGACAGTAAAAAATGTTTACATTTTTCAATGAAAAATTGAGTCTCCGCGTAAATCGGGAGGGTTGGCATGTATGTATAGGTTATGCGGGAGACAGTAAAAATAGTGCAATTTTTCAATGAAAAATCGGAAGTCTCGTGCTTAAATCGGGAGCGTTGGCATGTATGTATTGGCTATGCAGATTTAGTGGCATTACTTTGTTTATATGGAATCCTAAGAGTTGTACATGTACTCTGAATAAAATATGCAACCTGTACTTTGTAATAATGCATGTGGATATGTATGGAGCTGTAAGTAGAAATCTTCGAGACTTGTACAGTAGTTTTTGTAGTAGGTGCTTTCCAATGATATGAGACTTGTATTCAGAGTGATCAACAGTACATTTGAAGTGCGAAACTCTGATGATGGAGTTAGATATAGAGGTCTTGGATCTGATTGGTGGATGGTTGAGTGACTGCTTAGCTGTATCCAATGAGGGAATGGAACCGAGAGTGACGTGGAAAGGGTAGACGAGCTGGCTAAAGGTTTGGTGCCGCGCCAACACCGTGGCTGTCCACGGGTAGGGCGTGCCACATAGAGGGTTTTCCAGAAAATCCAGCATGGAAAGGGGACTGTAGGGATCAGCCAATCAGATGTTGACATTGTCGATTTGTCTAGAAAGAGAGTGTGTGTAGTGAAGATGGCAGAGGTGGAGAAAGTCAGGGTGTTGGTGCTCAGAGATATGTTTGTCCATGGTTTACAGGAGTATTCTCAATGCAGGCATGCGGCAAACAATTTCAATGTTAGAGGAGTTGATGTGGTGTGGAGCGCTGTGACTGACTGCAATGTAGAGGCAATTCTCCAAGTTTGTAGAGATATACGTAGGATGACCAGTCCCCATGTGGTAGTTTTGCACTATGGTGTTTTCCATTTGGGCTATGTGAGTTCCCCTACTTTGTTGGCAGATTTGGAACAGTTGGTTCAAGCAGTAATCATCATCATTCCAAATGAGAAAGTAATTTTTCTGGATTAATTCCTAGAGCAAAATGGGACAACAGTTCTGTTTTTTGTCCTGATCAAAGCATTGCTAGGTGTGCAATGAATCGAGGCATGCATGCTTTCATGCTAAGAGCTGGTATGTTTTTCTGTAACAGCGAGAATATTGTTTCGAGTAATGCTGCTTATTTTGAAACAGATCGTGTTTCTCTATCTTTTTTGGGAAATGCCATGTTCTTTTGGAATGTAAGGGTTGCTTTGGAACAGGTTATGTGAAGATTTTAGGAGTAAATTAAGAAGAAAAAAAAAACCCAAAAATACAAAATAGCAGGTGTCTGTCAGGCATCTGCAAAAAAACAAAAAAACAGCTCTTTTCAGAGCCCACCTTAAAGGGGAATTGAGGAACACTATTTATATGTACATTCACCATGCTCAGATCTTCTACATGTCCGCGGACATGGCGGTAGTCTGTGGACAGCGTGTATTACATACGGGCATTCTGGGATGGAGAGGCATGCAAATGAGAATGAGCGGAACTAGGGGTTGGTCAGTAAAGTTTAGAAGAGATAGCTATGGCTGTGTGTTTTCGAAAATAGATTATCTGGATTTTAGGAGACTCATGGATACATTGGTTGGAGGTGCTTGCAGAACGTTGTGGTATATCTGCAGATCTTGGATTCCAACACGTGGAAGTGCACTGGCATAGAGTGCGTGAAATGAAGTGGCTGAACTTGGTACCTCTCTGTGCTACTTTACAGACAGAACATCATCCTAACATAATTATAATTCATTGTGGAGGGAACAGTTTAGGACATGTGTCTGGAATTTCTTTGCAATTTGCAATGAAAGAAGGACTTGAGAAGGTCATGGACATGTTTCCAAATTCCCAAGTAATTTTTTCTTGTATTGCGTAAAGGCAAATGTAGCTGTGTTCTTCCTCATTTGGTCCACAAATGGAGAAAGCGAGGCTCAATGTCAATAAGGAGGTTTGTGCCTTTCTAAGAGATGTTGGCATGTCCTCTTTTCACAATGAAAATATTATGTTTCATAGAACATTCATTTTTCGCAGAGATGGATTCCATTTTACATATGCTGGCAATCAGATTCCTATGAGAAATGTACAAAATGGATTGTGACCTTTTTTGGAATTATCGTCATCTATTTTGCAGTAGATATTGACGATTCCAAGTTTTTCAAACACACAAAAACACCACCAAAAGGCTCTTTTCAGAGCCACCACTTACTCCCAGAGAAAAGTGCATTGGTTTTGCTAGGGCAGCACCCCAAAAATGTTTCTGTACTAAGACTGTCTGCAGACTTTTAAAAAATGTGCAGGGACCTGCACTGTTTATTTGAAAGTTCTATTTTTAAACTGAGAAAGGCTGCTCTGAAAAGAGCCTTTTTTGGGGGGGGGGGGTTTGTTGTTTTATATTTTGTTGGCGTTTTTACACACAACACACTAGGAGAGGAGGGCAAAGGAGGGTAAGGAAGGGACACCAACAACTTGGATAAGAAAGGGCAGGTGGAGAGAGGAAGATGTTGGGTGGGCCTTATTTAAGTACGTAGCAGGTCTTCTGGTGGTCCGTGACCATAGTCCCAAAAGCACTTCAAAGACTCTCCCCCCTGCAGATTACTGCATCACAGTACATACACAATATTGTGACCCTCGGAAGGTAAGGGTCAACAGCATCACGAATGGCCTGTGAAGCAGCTGGAGGGATACGCTCTCCCACAGGAGTGTCTCTTGTGGTGAGAGGAGCGGAAACAGAGGATGCTGTGGAGAAACTCAACCTACTACCTTCATCACAAGGCACAACCTTGCGAATGTCCGCACCATGGAACGAAGTTAGGTGTCCCTTCATGGATGCAGTACCAAAGCTTTATGAACCACGTCTCCCACAACTCAGCACTAATTTGCACTGGTTACAGGTGACCTTGTCCGCACGTGCTTTTGGTACGCTACCATAAATGGTAAACAACTGCCACACCCAAGACTCCCGGCGAGTGCTGGTAGTAGGGCGTTCCTCCACCTAATTCTCTTCATCCTCTTCATCCTCGTTCTCTACATCCTCACACATGTTCCCCTCTGCAGACCCTTGAGGAGGTGGTGGTGGTGGAGGGTTTGGGGGTGGTGCTCAGGCTGATGTAGCAACAGCAGCCATGGATGCCATTAGGGTTGATGAGGTAATCTCAGCTAGAGCACTAAAGACAGCAAAAGTCAATCTGCAATAGCCAGAAGCACAATGAAGATCAGCTCTGGGGTGAGGATTATTATAGGGGTGGAGAGGTGCACCTCGAGAAAATATCGAACACTCAAAAGCATTCACAAAGTTACAAAAAATATGTGGAAAGCCAGGGCCATTGTCTAGGACATGTGAAATGGTGATTTTTTACTGTAAAATAATTTAGATTGTCTAAATAAGTTATTTTAAGATGTTGGCCATCCGGACAGAGTCCGCAAATTGGGACACCCGTGGGTGCGGTCACATGATGACATCAGGATTGGGTCAGTGAAGGGAACGGTTGTCTGCAGGACAGCAAATGCGCAGGAGCGGTCGTGCGGATGCGGGCGGGTGTTTACGGACATTGTTTGGGTTCTGAAACTAATTAAAATTGTGACACAAGTGAGACGGACAGTTACAGACAGGTGTGATGTTTGCAGGACCTGTGGGTATGGTGCGCATGTGTGTAGATGTTCTGCAGACTGTATGGCAAGGTATAGCATCCTTAGGACACATCCATTTTGTTTGTATACGAACATCCCGGACACCGCGCCTGTTCTACGGACAGTTCCTTCTTAGTTGCGAATGGTATGGACAGGTATAGTGTCTTTAGGACACTTCCATTTTGTTGATTTACGAATATACCAGACAGCTGGTGTGTTCTAAGTACAGTTCCATCTTGGTTGCAAATGGTACGGAGAGGTGTAGTGTCCTTAGGACAGCCACATATTTTTTAATTACGGACAGGCCAGACAGGCGTGCTGTCCGCTGACATTTTAACTGCTTTAAAAAAGAATAAGATACAAAGATTTTCATTACAAGAAATATAATTTTTTTTTATTTATATACATGTACACAAATTATGAAAGAGAGGGGGAAGCAGAAACTGATACAAAAATAGGGGAATTAGGGGTTTGGAGAGGATGGCTGTGAGGGGAGGGATGTAATCTCATCAAAACTTTTATTTTGTTGTTCACGGTTTGGGGATAGTTCACTGGGACATGGAGAGGGGGCACAGGTACAGATGGGACAATGATGTGGTCCTCCACTAACTGTTTCAAACTATTGAAATTTTCCTTAAGAATGTCTACTTTCTGTTCAATGTGTTTGAGAGTCTTTTCCATTGTGTCTTTTCGAGTCACATTTTCAATCTTTGTCTGTAAAAAATAAACATATATATTTTCAGTACACATTAGGTAATGATTTTTAATTTCCTTGTATTGACAAATGCCAACCATTATTATCACTCTCTTCAGACATTTCCTCATGTGGAAAATGTTGTTCCAGCCACTCCAAAGTACTGCACATTTCTGTGTGAAAAACAAAAATACATTAATGATACTGTACCTCACACACAAAGTAGAGCTTATATATACAAAACATGAAGTTTTGTTTCTGGAAAGTTGTAATTGTTGTGTTGTGTAGGTCTACTGTTGCTTCTAGCTCTGCAGTTTCTGTGAGGTAATTATGTTGGAGGTATATCTTTTTTGTTATGGTATACTTCATTTTATTACATATCGTATTTCAATGGCTGGTTGATGTGTTAAATATGTAGGTTCCACTGCTTACTTATTAATATATATAATGTGTATATGTGCTGCTTTTTCAACTTGCGTAGTGTTTATATGGTATGATAGACTAATACCAAACCCGGGAAGAGATTGTTTGTTGATAAGTTTGTGTGAGGGTTGTTACTGAAAATTCAAACTTTAATAATGACATCTGAAAGTGCATGGCAAGCAAAATCACAAAGTGAATGACAATGATATTGTTTGTTTGAAAGTAGAACCAGTATAAATTGTTTTGAAAGAAGTAATTACATTACTGTGTATTCCGCAATACAAAATTTCGGCTGAGGGAGAAGGAGTGTTGAAGTGCATTGTATCAGATTTGATTAATTGAAGAAACCTCTGGTAGTATTTGCAACAGTCCGATTCTTGTGGTTTACAAGAAAGGAGGTAATGATATACCTTATTGATTTATAATTGATTCACGCAGAGTTAATAAAGTGGTTGATCCACAATTTCCATTAGTCCTGGATGTGACAACAATTTTGACTATGATTCTGGCCTCCGCACCGTATTTTAGTGTGATTGATTTGAAAAACGCATTATTTAGTATCCCAGTGGATCCAGATAGTAGATATTTGTTTGCTTTTACACTAGGAGGACGTTCATTTACATTCACACGTATTCCACAAGGTTACACTGAAAGTCCAAGTATTTATAGTAGAGCATTACCGACAGGGTGCGTATTGTTACAATATATTGATGACCTGCTAATAGCAGTAGACTCAGAAGAAATTTGTAAAGAAAGCACAGTTGCATTATTGACACATTTAGCAGTACATGGACACAAGGCTTCGCTAAAAAATTCCAGTATTGTCGAAAGGAAGTGGCCTTTTTGGGCTACCTCCTTTCGAAGGAGGGAAGAAGACTGACACCTGAAATAATAGAAATCAACTCTGATATGCCCATTCTAAACACGCAGAAAGAAGTCAGGGCTTTAATTGGCATGGCTTCATATTGTAGGCGGTGGATCACTAACTTTTCAATGATTGTGAAACCAATAGTGGCATTGACAAGGAAGGATGTTACCTTACCTTTGCCATGGAACATGGAATGTCAAGAAGCATTTGACCTGCTCAAAGCTGCATTGTGTTCAGCTCCAGTTTTGGGCACGCCAAATTATGACAAGTGTTTTAAGTTATTTGTGCATGAAAACAATAGATGTGCCTTGGCTGTTTTTACTTAGGAAGACGGGGGGAGAAATAGACCATGCAGTTACTTCTCTTCCACGTTGGATCCCTTTGCATGTGCTTTGCTGCGTTGTTTGTGAGCTGTTGCTGCAGCCGCCGCGTCAGTAAAACAAACCGAGGGAATGGTTTTAGGTCACGCTTTAACCGTAATGGTACCTCATTCAGTGGACATTCTTTTAAATAGAACACAGACGCAACATTTCATGTCAGCCAGACTAACACGGTATGAAATAGTTCTATTTGTACCGCATATTCAAATTAAGAGATGTTACACTTTAAATCCAGCTGAAATGAATGCCTCCTCCCAATGAAAGAGGGGGTGAAAAACAATTCTCACATGATTGCTTAATGGTTACTGAACAAGAGACAAAAGGAAGAATTGATCTAACTGACACTCCACAGAAAGAACTAGATTGAGAACTGTTTTATGACGGTTCTTGTTTTAAATTACCGGATGGCACATCAACTGCTGCTTATGCCATCACGACACTGAAAACTATTTTAGAGAGCAAACAAATCCCATATAACTCAGCACAAGCTGCAGCAATAATAGCGTTAACAAGAGCATGTGAAATTTCTGCAAACCTCAATGTAAACTTATATACTGACAGTCAGTATGCCTTTGGGGTGGTACACAATTCTGGTAGATTATTGACTGAAAGGGGTTTCCGGACATCACATGGAACCAAAATGTCAGCACGTGCACTTCCCAAGCGATTAGCAATAATGAAATGTGAAGCAAACAAAAAAGTAACATGTAAGGTAGGAAAGGGAAACGCATTTGCAGACAAAATTGCAAAACAAACTGCCAGTGATTTGCACACAAAAATATATGTCTAAAAAACAGAAGGAGTGTCCTGCATGATAGAAAATGGAGTCAAAACAGTTACAGAGATACAAGCAGAAGCTACTTTAGATGAAATAAAAAAATGGTACAGCAGAATTAGATTCTGAGGGTAGTTGGGTGGACGAACAAAATAACCGATCGATGTTGCCAAATGCCTATATGATGGCAATGGTTACTATGGCTCACAATCCGATACACATATGTGCTAGAAAAATTATTCAGCACCTGGATTCTGTATGGCAGAATACACACATCAGAAAAACTGCTGAAAGATTGTTTAAGAATTGCTTGACTTGTTTACAACATAACATTGGGAAGGGAACAGTGACACCAGTAGGAAGTTTGGCCCACCGTCTATGCCATTTGAAGTCATCCATTTTGATTTCATAGAAATGGAGAGGTGCTAAAACTATAAGTATGTCCTCGTAGTGGTCTGCACATTTAGCAAATGGGTAGAGGCCTATCCCCTGAAAGATTGTACAGCTATGTTCCCAGCTAAATCCATGATAAAAGAATACTTTCCCCGATTTGGACTACCTGTGTCATATGTGCCCTCCCGTCCCCTGCACACTTTCAAATGTTTGGATTAATCCAATACAGTTGTTTAAACTGCGTTATATGCATTGTACATACATTTGTTTCTAACACATATGGTCAGACACAGGAGTGTGAGATAAAAAAATATATATCTTTATAGTCAGGCTGTATTATTTTCAGCAAGAATTATAGTTCAGACAAAGATTATTTACAGTGCATAGAAACAGTATCAATAGATAAAGCTCAAATTGAAGAAAAATGGAGTCCAAATTGATTAGCGACGCGTTTCGAGGAAGTTCTCCTCTTCTTCATAAGGCCACACTTGGACTCTTAATGTAAAAGGAAAGCATAAATTCAGTAAAGAAAATTTTGTAAGCACAATGCATAGACTGTTCATGTCATATTAAATGTATACAGTTAAAAAATAAATGGCATTAATTGTATTTAGAACATTAATCTGTCCCTAAAAAATAGGGAATTGAAACAATGTAACATGTTCTAATATGCATTGTAATTCATGCAACATTATAAGATTAACTAGGTTGCCCCTGCTCGAGAGAGGGGCTGAAGGTCCTGTTCAGGATTGCCCCCCTATGCTCCAGGTAAGCGTGAATGCATGTGCATTTATCTATCTAGGGACCAGGGAAATAGTTCCTTAGTCTCATGATTCTTTTTTTTCTGTTTTCCTTACACTTTCTTTAGTTGATACTCTAACTGACCTATTACTGCCGGATTCTTCAGCTGTTGACCGGCCACACAATCTTGACATCAGTTGCACATCAGCTTTGAGAATTGTGCCATTTGCACATTCTTACCACGGTAATTCTTTACATTTTTTGCCTTGATTAAACACCATATTATGTTTCCATTACTTCATATCAGATTGCTAGGTATATTATACTAATCAGGACTTCATTCCTGTTCAGTTTGGCTATTCGTATGACAGAATTCCCACATACTGAGGCACCTCTGTAGCGACGGCGGGATACTTAAGTTCTACATCCTTATGTGGCCGCTGTATTGATTACTTTCCGCCCTCCATATTTTGGTTAGGTATGTTACTCAATTTTTTTTTTATCTCACACCTATGACTGTTACGTTTGAACATTGAGCTTGGCATTGATCAGGCTTTGTTTTCTTTAGATTTCTGGTATCTTTTTGGGAATTAGCCATGTTTTAAGGAACTAACTGATGTACGAAGACTGTCTATCTATTTTCACCGCTCCGTCCGGTTCTCTGTTTCCGGCACTTTCTACTCACAGAGGTAACGATTTTTGTATTTCTTCCATATTAGATTGATATAGCCTAAGAACTATCTGTGTGTTGTTTTACCTACATATTTAATTTTCTTTAGCTTATGTTTCACCATCCACGTGATAGATCCCATTAGAGGTAGTACTCCACTAAATTACAGTATGATGGACGTTATACAGTTAATTTTGCAGGAAAAGATGCTTCAGTAGACCTTCAGCCCCTCTCTCGAGCAGGGGCAACCTAGTTAATCTTATAATGTTGCATGAATTACAATGCATATTAGAACATGTTACATTGTTTCAATTCCCTATTTTTTAGGGACAGATTAATGTTCTAAATACAATTAATGCCATTTATTTTTTAACTGTATACATTTAATATGACATGAACAGTCTATGCATTGTGCTTACAAAATTTTCTTTACTGAATTTATGCTTTCCTTTTACATTAAGAGTCCAAGTGTGGCCTTATGAAGAAGAGGAGAACTTCCTCGAAACGCGTCGCTAATCAATTTGGACTCCATTTTTCTTCAATTTGAGCTTTATCTATTGATACTGTTTCTATGCACTGTAAATAATCTTTGTCTGAACTATAATTCTTGCTGAAAATAATACAGCCTGACTATAAAGATATATATTTTTTTATCTCACACTCCTGTGTCTGACCATATGTGTTAGAAACAAATGTATGTACAATGCATATAACGCAGTTTAAACAACTGTATTGGATTAATCCAAACATTTGAAAGTGTGCAGGGGACGGGAGGGTTCCCAAGTTGAATCCTCTTTCTGTTTACTGTTTATTGTCGGGGTCTTGTGCCATGACCTCAGTTTTCCCCCCCGCACCTAAAAGTTTATACAACATAATCCTCGAATCTCTTTACTAATCTTACTTACTATAGGTGTGCGCTTCTATCTAAACCCTTCGCTACCTGTGTCATATGGTCAGATAATGGACCACATTTTATTGCAACCGTGATATTGCAAATTTGCGCAGGTCTCCAAATTGATAAGTGATTCCATTCGGCCAGACACCCGATGAGTGCCGGTTTGGTAGAACGCCAAAACGGTACCTTGAAAAACAAGCTGAGCACTATTTGTGCAGGGAGCAATTTGAAATGGCCTGATGCATTGCCACTAGCTTTACTGTGCATGCGAACAACTGTGCAGGCAAGGGTTGGCCTCTGCCCATATGAAATTTTTATGGGGAGACCAGCCAATGTCTGGAATGTGCCCAGTTCGAAACATTTGAGGGATTTTGAGTATACATTACTTATTGATTACTGTAAGCAGTTGACTCAAAACTTGTGTTTGATTCATCAGCAGGTGCAGGAGGCTCTTCTTGTCATATATACAGGCCCAGGACATTGTCTGCAGCCAGGTGACTGGACTCTGGTGACCATTTGTGAAAGAAAATCTTCAGTTACACCGCACTGGATTGGACCTTTCCAGGAACTAATGGTCACGCAGACTGCAGTCCGAGTGAATGGCCGGCAACATTGGATCCACGCAACACACACAAAAAGAGTTCCATTGCCTTTGCCACATTAGAAAGAGGTTGATGTTACTGACGTCGAAAGCAAGACAGTGGTACCCGATCACAAAGATATCTTCCCCGAATCCCCTTCAGAAGTACTTCCTAAACCCGAGAAAGGGCCTGGAGAAATTTTGCAATGAAAATTGAAAAGCTAGAGTTGCCTGTTTGACTGCTGCCTCATCATCATTCATTACATCACGAATTGGCACTGAACCTGCATCTGGAAATGAGTGTGTATTGTTCATTGATCATACTGTACCTGGAGCTGTAAGGTACAATCTACGTTCACGAAATCGGAAGTGATCAGCTTTTGTTTCGCCTTTGTTTCTAGCTCACAGATGGAGCTGGGAACGGAGGCCTAGGGAAAAGGAGCGTATGAGCTGTGTCAGTTGAGAGCTTTGACACGTGGTTTCCCGGTGCTACCATTGAAAGTGAAGGTATTTGTAACCTGGCGTGAACAAGCGGGGGCAATTGGTACCGACACTATAAAATTGATACTTGCTCCTGCCTTTCTGGAGCTGTGTAAAGTTAAACATCAGCTTGCTGTTATCTGTCAGCAGGCTAACCTGGATTGGCCTGAACTTTTGTTGCTAACGTGTTTTGCTGTGGAAATATAGACAATACCTATACTCACTCCTGCTCCCGCCTACACCAATGCTGTTGATGATACAAAGATTGACATTAAGCCTACCCCAAGAAAGACTTGGTTTAGAAAGAATGATATGCTTTTGATTATGATACCACTTTGCATTTTGATTACATTGGTCCCAATGTTTTGGTACCTGTAGACTAAGTATCCCTTAAACTCTCTCTTGTCTACTGCCAATGCTCCTACTATGAGCAGTCCAGTACATGTGCTCTCTTATACTCTTCCATTACAAGAAGTGAAACATAGAAAAAGATATGATAATAACACTTTACTGTTGATTGTGAATATGACACATTATATCTTGAATAGGTCCAATTGTTGGGTTTGTTTCCATTTATCCCAGCACAGGGAAAGAGGAATGGGTTGGTATGTACATCCTTTGCTGCTAAATACTGCCTATTATGCATCATAAAGAGCGCTATTTTTCAGAAAATGGAATTATAGTGTCACTGGACAATTTGATGGAACAAATATAAATTAATTTGAATGATTGGTATTGGAACCGTTGGGTTGTTCCATATTTAAAAGCAGAAGCAAAATAAAACCGGTAAAAACAAGTCCAATAGATAGACTCTCGAGGCCTTTGCAGTCCCTAATCACTTTTAAAATGGCTCCGGTTGGAAACAAAGATGCTGTTCCTCCCTCCTATACTGTTAATCATAGTCTACATTCTGTCCCATTTTGCTTATGGAAAAAGAGTTCCCACCCAGTGGGAACATTTACTAGATGCATGAATATTGCTGTGCTGGAACAAGAAGAAAAGCCATTATATATATGTGGGTCTGTCTATGTTATATGTTGAGATCAAGCCTATCCATGGTTACCCAGAACCTGGGAAGGGACCTGTTATTTAGGGATACTTTTACCTGGTGTATTTCTTGCCAAAACTTCTAAATAGCAAAAATATCTATATCTTGGCCACAATGAGATGATACTGCAGGGCAGATCACTGGGGATATAGCAAAATCATTTATACCATTCTGGGGACAAGCAATAAACTTATGGAATATAAGAAAACTGTCCAGGGTGTTAGAGAAAACGATAAATGGAACAACTGATAAACTCTATAATATGACACTGGAACAAAAAGCAATTAGACTAGTTACACTTCAGAATAGAATGGTGCTTCATATTATTTTGGCTGATCGTGGAGGTGTATGCAAATTGGTGGGATCAGCATGCTGTGTATTTGTAAGTGACTCCTCCCCTATGATATTCAAAGCAATTAAGAAATTGCATGTCCTAAACTCCGAAATTCATGTCCCTACAGGTGGTTGGAATCTGAATAGAAGTTCATGGTTCTGGGAAATGATATGATCATGGGGATGGAAACTAATTGCAATCCTGGTTATGATATTTGCGATCCTCATACAATGCCTGCCAGTCCTCTGCTCACAAATTACAAATGAGTATGTACATGCAATTAGTACGAAACCTCCTCCTAGTGTAATAAGTGATTGTACAAAACACAAAAACAAAATAATTAAAGAATTCCTGACAATTAATATTTCTGATGATGATTATAGCGACATTGGTAGATCGGAATTAGACACGTGGTCAGATGAAGACGCTATGTTTGGAGGATGCTATTGGCTTAAGGCCAAAAGGAGGGTTTCTTAGACCAGAAAAGTAATCCCCTATTCGAATGATAAGTATAGTATGTTGGCCAGAAGCGAATCGCATCATGTGACAAACATCACAATCCAAGAATCGTAAATATAAGCAAAGGGCGTCCATTTTGTGAAATGTCGGCCCTTTGCTTTTTGTTTTTATGTTAAATGCTTGCAAATATATTCTATGCTTTAGATCCGCACATGGTGCGATGCCACGGCTTGAACGCTGAAATGCTAACATAGACAGGAATGTCGAACTGTGCAGAAATACATTGTTTTTCTCTCTCGCTAAGTCCTTGAAGCCGCATCTAATCAGTAGTCCAGGTGCCGGTATGTCTTGCAAGCACTGTTGTAAAAGGCAGTTAAACATGAATTATATTCTCCTAGTGGTGCTCCTTCACGGTGAATGGTATTCTCTGCTCCAGAACTATCTGACGCTTAGTTCATGAGCCGTAACACACAGATAACGTAGTATGGAATGTTTCTCTGCTAAGAACACGATATTCTTACTGATCCAGAGATCCATGATCCCTATAACAGAAAGCTGTCTCTGCTACCTTTGCTAGAATAACTATGTTTAGACTGAATGAAGACTTGTCATAACTTGTCATAATTGTCAATCGCTGAACCCTAGCCTGTATGACATGTATGAGGGCGGGTCAAATTGCCTTAACAAAAGATTAATGTATGATGTATATATATTGCTGCTTGAGCGCTGTTTGCTCTCTCGCATCTCACGGTGTCTGGGAACATACGTCGTGAGGCATTGAGACCCAGTCAGCCGACTGAGAAAACTCTGAATAAAACCAGACTTGTTTGGAAAATGAACCTCGCGTCTGACGTGTCATTATAGTATATGGTTATTGTGCCTTAGTTTCCATATGCAGTCTTTATGGCCTAGCATAAGAAGAACTGCCTAATGCGATATCTGTGTTGAACGTACCACTTTTTGTTGCAGGTTGTGGTTATTTTCTCCCCTTTCATCAGCATTAGACTTAATGCATTTTTGTATATATTTTACATATTGAATAAGTGTGTGGTAACTGTGTTATTGATACTGTGGTTTAATCTTGTTTTGTTATAAATGCCTATAATAAATGTATTTTTGATAGACATCTGTCTAAGAGTAATCTGTGGAGTTTTACTGTGTGTGCTCATTGCTGTCTTCTGATCACTCTCAACCCTCCCAAGACTTATTCTTAACCGTCTGCCAAGCTACGATCGATTGGTCTGCTTTGTCTCGAAGGTTCCCCTGTTCCACTAATCTAGGGTGGCCTCTTAAACTTCTGCCCGCCTGGTCAGAGTTTAGAAATCCATTTTAACAAATCTGGTGTACATTGGTGGGATCAGATCATAGGTAACCACTGTTGCACACTAGTAAAATACCCAGGTTGTACTTCCACAGAAAACACAGTGACCTTAGTTTAAAACTGTAAGTCACCTGCCTCACTTATATCATGCAAGCAATTGCAAACATAACTTTGAGTTCTTTCAAATCAGAACACACTAAGAAAGATCTTTGCAGAAAGAGGCTTTTCAGCCTCTGGCACAAAAGTACAGATTATCCAAATGATCATGGAATGGCAGGAAAACCAGATCTCAGTATGTCCCTCGGATAACAGTGCAGAAGGTGCTGGGACTGCTCTGAGTAACAGTGCTGACAGGACTGTTGCTGCCATCACTGAAGAGACAAGTGATGATCAGGATGATTTAGAGTCCCATGCTTCTTTTGCTGGCTCTGAGGCTGAGGCCCTGGTGGAATACTAAAGACAAGATCTGCTGTTTAAGCAGAAGGTGCTCAAAGTCTGCATGGCTAAGCTAGAACTGGAGCAAGCAGAGAAACAGCAGGGCAGGGAACACCCGTTGCAGCTTGCCAGGTTACAAGCTGCCAATATCTCCTGTAGAGGATCCGTAAATTGGTCTAGCTTCTCTTCTCATCCAAGGTTCCCAAAATATCTGCTTAGCATGTTTGATGACAAGAATGGCATCATGGACTGGTTGACTGCATTTGAGTATGCATGTGAAGTGCAAGAAGTTGTGGATGCTGATAAGATTGCATGGTTGCTCAGTCGACTACCCCATTCTGCCTGCAGTGCCATTACTTAGAAATGTCAAAGGCTGACAGAAAGGACTTTGCAAAATGAAAGCAAACTCTGGTTTTAAAGTTTGGGAAGACTCCTGCCCAATACTTGCAATGATTCAGAGATTACAACAAAAATAAGGCAATACTTGGGTCTCATATGTAACTGAGTGAAAACTCTGACTGGCCGGGTCTAATGTTACAAGGTACCACCTTTGAGGGTATGATTTGTTTAGTCATGCTTGCACATATTTATGCTTCTTATTACCCTGAGCACTTTGGTGATTCTAAGGAGATAGATCCAAAGATGTTAGCCATTGCAGCAGATTTTTCGCTGTCAAACAGAGTGTCCCATAAGGACAAGCCTGCTCCTGGTAAGCAGGAGGAGGGGAGAGAGCACAAAGATAAGGAGGGTGGGGGATCAGATAAAACCTTCTCCTATAAGGGCTACAGTAGGTCTTGTGTGGCTTGTGGAGCAAGTTACCACATGAAGGGGGACCCCAAGTGTAAGGGCAAAACCTTGGGGGTCCACTCTGTGAGTCTGGCAGGGGCATCCTTTTCTTCAGACTCCTTCCCCAGTGGGATAGAGTCTGAAGTAGTCTTAGTACCCTGGGTTCCTGGGAGCGTAGAGTCTCAAAGGTGTATGCCAGTATGCCTGATAATAAACACTACTTGAAAGACAGTGTGCTAATCAATGGAGTTGACACTAATGCCCTTAGGGATAGTGAGACCAGCAGAACGGTGGTAGATTCCACATTGGTAAACCAAGACGAGCTTGCCAGAGCTCCCTTGATTCCCGCCAAGTTAGCTGATGGCCCCATCTCATGTTCCCAGTAATGCCTGTACATCTAACCAATAATAGCACAGTACTAAGGATACCTGTGAGTGTTCATAGGCAAGTCCCTGGAAAGGTTCTGCTGGGAAATTACCTGAGATGTAGGTCTTGTGGTGGAAAGAGCAGAAAGACCATGCACAAGGTCACACACAAAGGCTGCCCTGGCCAAGTCCAAGGCTGAGCCAATGCCAATGGGGAAACCCAAGGCTAAGGGAGTCAAGATACTCAGAAGAGGGAAATAAAATATTCCCCCTAACTCACCTACCACTGAGGTGGAAGTAGTTGCCCAAGCA
Organism: Ambystoma mexicanum; assembly: GCF_040938575.1. Taxonomy (NCBI): domain Eukaryota; kingdom Metazoa; phylum Chordata; class Amphibia; order Caudata; family Ambystomatidae; genus Ambystoma; species Ambystoma mexicanum. The sequence continues at coordinate 527,439,518 of NC_090934.1, forward strand.
CCTGAACCTGACGAGGAAGACGTGCTGCCTGAAACTTTCAACCCACATGACCATCCTGAACTTCAAAGTGTGTTGGCTGAAGTTGGCCCTGAAAGGGAAGAGTTTAGTAAGGGCCAATGAAAGTGCCCATCTCTAGAAGGTCTGAGAAGACAGGTCTGTTCCAAACTTGAGGGTGAACCACCTAGAAAACAAAGGATTTAGTGGGATGGTGAGCTCCTGTAGAGTGATCCCACAGAGTCTACTGAAGGTGACTGTGGAGAGACTGCCGTGCCAACACAGACAACCCCCCTGGCTGGTGCTACGGAAGTGCCACGGTTGCCACCAGCCTCCCCTGCCTACTGCCATGGAAGCCATAGAAGTGCCGCAGGTGCCGGCGGACCACTGCCTAGTGCCTCAGAAATGCCTAACACCAACGGCAGACACCCTCCCCAGTTTGGGTTCATCCCCAACTTGATGCCGGGCCCTGGATCTCATAATAGGCCATGAATGGGAGGCTTGATGCAAGGATCGACCACATATGAGCACAAGGAATAGGATGGTATTACAACAACATCATTAACAACTTGCCCGGTCAAAAACCACAGTCCTCCACCTCTGCCTCTGTGGTGTAACCACTCTCCAACCTTTCCCAGCACCCAAGGGTGTCTCGGCAATGGGGACAAGGAATGGCAGCCATGATGGGCGAATGTCCACTATGCGATTGGCGCCGACAGATCCTAACAAGGCCCTCCTGGATTGGTGGAGTCCCAGGGGGGTAGCTAAAAAAGTAATAGGAGGATCACAAGATTCTTGTTGCTTTCTAGGAAAGAAGCTAGCAAGACCAGAAGCCAGAGGTCTGGGGGGGCCTATGCAGAGTAACAAGAGAGGCACACCTATGCCTCAACAACCCCCAAGGAATAGAAGGACTGCTGATATTTTAAGAGGGTGAAGGAACCTGATTGGGGTTATTGTTCCTGTAATTCCTCAGCCATTAAAAGTTAATACGAACATCGACCTTAGTCTGACCCGTGTGTTATTTCCACAAGTGGGGACGATGGTGGGTATACCAACAACGCAATCTAAGGTCTGATAAAGGCTCTCACCAATGGGGAGCAACAGTTGCAACAGTTGATCTAAATTCAGTCACACCAGACTGTGGCCAATTGACAGACCTTCCAACAGGTCATCCAAATGCAAGGAACGCTTCAGAATATGGCACAGGATAAACAACAAGAGACTATAATAAACCTCACTAATGCACTAGCCACCCAAAGCCATCCTATTGTTCCCTCATTCATCCTGCAGAAGTATAAGGAAGGTGAGGACCCAGCCTTCTTTATGACCAGTTTTGAAAGAATTACTCAAAACACACAATGCCTGTCGATCGATTGGGGCATTATGGAGCCCTGTTGCTGTCTGGGGTAATAGAAGGAGCATACCAAACTGTTAACCCCAACAGAGACACGCCTTATGCAGAAATCAAAAGAGCAGTTCTGGACCGCTTAGGTCTTCATGATGAGTCATGCCGTGTCAAATTGAGGGAGACCCAAATCATGTCTGGAGAAACTCCCTGACAGCTTTATTATAGAGTAAAGGACCTGGCGGAAAATTGTCTGCAATCCCCCCTACTGCCGTACAGAAGGTCTTAGACAAAGCGGTGCTCAAAAGATTTCTCAATGCTCTGCCGTCTCCAATACAGCACTGGGTTAGACAGCACCACCGACCCAGCCTAGCCAAAGTAGTCGATATAGCTTCAGCCTATCAGATGGTGGGTTCCAACAAAATGCTTGTTTCCAGAATGCTGTGCCGAGGATTCCACAGTGGAACGGAGGTGGCCCCCCCCCAAACAGGGGAGGGCGAGCTTCCCACAATAGAGACAGACGAAAGACAAGACTTAAAAAAAAAACGTTATTTATAGAGTGCTTGGCATTACAAGAGAGCACAAAAATAGCAGCAGTTACAGAAATAGAATTTCACATTCTTTTATGTTCACATTGATTTGGCAGCAGTGTAGTCATATTACAGAGAAGTTGCTGGCGGCTACACAAACCCAGAAATTGCAAGGAGCTGTAATACTAAAAGAGGGGATGAATTGTCGAATGGTTGGGGTGCTCTTTTTTACTTCAGTGTTTTCCTGTAGTGACAATAAGTAATTGTGAAACGGGGTCCATAAATCAACTGGTTTACAGTTTCTAGGTTGTAGTAAGGACCATCGCCCGTCTTGGTTAGATGCCCATGTAACTGCTCGCAGCCAATGTGCGACATTAGGGAAAGTGGACCGCAGCCATAACAACAATGTACCTCTGACTGCCAGTATCATACAGCGACTCACCAATCTACAGAAGCATTTCCCTAGCCATTCAAACATGTGAAATAAACAGTTAAGTGGGGTGGGATCAACAGTGTAGTTGAGTATCTTGGACATTAAATCACATACCCCACCCCAGTATTCCCCTTGCCTTGGGCAGTCCCAGAGCATGTGTAGGTAACTTGCTCCTTCCACTTGACACCTTGGGCACAGTGCGGAGTGGGTGTGAGAAAAGTGGTGTAGTCTGGCCGAGGTGTAGTGGAACCTGTCTAATATCTTGAATTGTCTGAGGCGGAATCTGGAGTTGAGAGATACTGCTTGGGACTGATGGCACATAGTCTCCCAAATCTCTTCTGTGATGTCAATACCTGGGTCTTTAGCCCAGGCCTCAGGGAGCTTCACAAGAGGCTTATTACCTCTGGCTGCAGCAGATTGTATAACCAGGCAACTCAGCCATGGGCAGAGGTTCCTCCTATAACTATGTCTAGTAGTGGTTCGTCAGAAGGTAGTGCAAGGAATTCTGCCAAGGTTTTCTTAGCAGCTCTGCGAAGCCAGGCATATTGTAGTTGGTTTGTTCTGAAATGTAATAAATTACCCCATATTGTAGACATCCCCTATAGTTGTGAACCTGTCTGATGCCCACTGTCACACAGCCACCTTGTTTATACTAGGGAGAAAGTCCATAATGGCAGATTACCATGGAAAGGGTGGGGGTTGTCAAGCATTTTCCATATCTTGCACCAGGCCAGTGCTGTTGCTGCAATGGGGTCACTGACCCCTGGGTTTCTCCATATCATTTGTGAAATCAATGAATGCACATTGCGAGAGCCAGTCGCGTGTCGTTCAATTTTATCATGTGGGTGGTGTGTGCCCTCATCAAACCAGTAGGCTGCATAGTAGGCCTGTGCTGCAACCCAGTATTTTTCAAAGTCAGGCATTGCTAGTACACCCTGCGAATAGGGTCTGGTTAATGTATCCCCTTTTGGTCTAACCACACCAGCATGCCATAGGAAGCTATTCATTGCCACTTTCAGCATGTCAAAGAACGTAGTGCCTGACCATCTTGGTATATTCAGAAAGTAATATAGGAGCTTTGGGCGGTTGATCATTTTTAATAGTGCCACTCTGCCCGCTATTGCGAGTGGGAGTTTTGCCTAAGCACGAAGTTTGGCTATGAGTTGGGGTGAATACACAGTGTAGTTGCAAGCATACCGTGCAGTCGGATGTCACGTCGCTACTATCTAAAATTATTTATTTTCCTGGGGAGACCAGTTGAATCCCATAAGATCTAGCATTGCAGTCGTGGTATCGGTAAGTGGAAATGGTTCAGACTAGGAGCAATTGACACATAGACCGGATAGGTTTCCAAAGGATAGTACCTTGTGCATGATTGGGGCTAGATTCAATGTTGGGTTTCGCACAAATAGGAGCGCATCATCCACATATAGTGAAATAATGTTGGGTTTGCCTGAGAGTCTGACTCCTCTTTGGGTGTGTATGCATCTGATCGCATCTGCCAGCGGTTTCATCACGATGGCAAATTATAAGGGTGAGAGTGGGCCCCCCTGCTAGGTCCTACTGTGGATGTCTATGGGATCTCAAAGTGATCGGTTTGCATAAATTCTAGCAGATGGCGACGAATATAGCAGTCACACCCATGATATGAACCTAGGTCCGAAGTTGTATCTGCCCAGTACAGCCCACATAAATTGACAGGATACTGAATCGAAGGCCTTCTGTTTATCGAGGGCCATTGCAACTGCCTGTGTCTCTGGGTCTATTTGATATAGGATATTGAACCGATGCCTTAGATTAAGTCCCGTGGAGCAGCCGGGATCAAAGTCTGCCTGGTCTGGGTAAATGATGAGTTTCATGTAAAGGGCCAATCTCAGGGCTAGTACCTTTGCAAATATTTTTACTTCTAAATTTATGAGGGATAGAGGGCGGTATGAACCACATTTCTCAGCTTGTTTGTCATGCTTAAGCAGAACTGTAATTATGGCTTCACGTAGCGTGGGGGAGTGTACCCGAGGTGCAGGACTCTACATCCAGGGCCGCTAATCGTTAACAAGTGGGATTTAAAGTGCTTAAAGAATTCCATCATTAGACCATCGGGCCTGTGGCTTTAACGGATGGGAGGGCATCAATGGCACTGGATATCTCATCATAGGATAGGGTCCGATCAATGATTTCAATAGTCTCGTCAGATAGTACTGATAATGGTAGATTGTATAGGTATGTATCTATCTCAGGGAGAGCTGTCGTGTCTGCATTGGCATATAATGCTGTGTAAAAGGAGCAAAACACATGGGCAACTTATGCCGTGGTGAGTACCAGTGTCTCAGACTTGTCTTGTACAAGCAGAATAGTGTGGCTGCCTCAGACCTGTCACACCATTCTGGCCAGTAGTCTGCCAGGGTGCTCACCCTCGCCGTACTGCCTCGCTAGGCCTGGATTATCCAGGTATTTCAATTCTCTGTCTGTGTCTGCCTGAAATCTATCAAGTTTGAATTTTATATCTCACAGAGCAGTAGCACTGGGCTCAGCAATGTATTGTAGTTCGAGCTGTTGCAGGCCTTGCTAGCATGAATGTCACGCTCTATCACCTTGAGCAGCCCTGACTCGGTAGCTAGGCCATACCTCATAAATAAAACTTGAACGCTTCCCATAGAGTCGCTTGTGTATCAACTGTGACCGTGTTTATCTTGAAATATTCATCACACATGTTTCCATTTCGCTCTCAAACACAGGATCAAGTAACGCCTGTGGTTGACATCTCCACATTCGTCTCACTCCCAATGTGTGTCCCCAGTGTCAGTGTCGGTGTTATCAGGGAGTGGTCCGAGAAGGTTCTGGGCAGTATGTCAGCGTTGTTAAGATGAGTCACAATGGTGCCACTCCACACCTAACCAAAGAATTGATCATCCCAAGCCCAACAACATAATGTCTGCAACTTTATATGAGGCCTGTCTGCCGACTTCAGCCCGTTATCAACACAGCTCAACTTTACATTTCTAACAGGAAAAATACATTGCAGGTGCTTACTTTCCAAGTATTCAGACTCTCAGTCAAGAGAAACAAAAATGTGTGACTATCAAAGCAGGGCAAATGCAGTGTAAACATATGGTTACTTGTAATCTAATGTCAGGGTTCCAGCTGAGACCAATCAACAGGAGCTCCCGGGAGCTGGGAACATGTATTGTCTGGGGTCAACCCGGAAAGTGTTCATCCAAGAATTTCATTGCCTCCTCAGGTATACTGAAAAGGTACACCTTGTTACTGTGTTCAGTTCTAAGTTTGGCTGGGTATAGAATGGCATATTTTACATTTAGTTTGTGAAGCCTCTTCTTAGAAGCCACAAACGTTTTGCAATCCCGCTGCACGGTAATTGAAAAGTCAGGGTGTAGGTGGATTTTTGTTGGAGCCCAACAGTAGCTTGCCCTTGGTTCTTGCTGCTCACAATAGTGTTCCTCTGTCTCTATAATTGAGGACATAACCTATTATTCGACAAGGGGGGGGCACCTGGCTTAGGTTTGGGAGCAAGTGAGCAGTGAGCTTGTTCTATTCCAAATTGCTGTGATAGCTTGGGGGCATCCAGAAAAGAGAAAACAGTGTGTTTCACAAACTCTTCCATTGGTCCAGCAAACTTTTCTTCCGGCACTCCTATTATTCTTAGGACGTTACGCCTTGATCAGGATTCAAGATCCTTGTTCTTTTTGCTGATCGATAGCACTTGTCTCGAGAGGGAGGTGACATCAGCTCTGAGGGTAGAGACCTCATCCTAAATCACACCAATTCTCGTTTCTGCCTCCGCGATGTAGGTATCAGTCTTTAACATTCGGCTTTGATTGAAATGATGGTGCCACACATATCGTCTATCTTGGTGTGTATGGTGGTAAATCCTTCTGGCATGTATTCCATCATGCATTGTAGTTCATGGGGTTCGCTCGTCTCGGACGGCCCGCCCATCGCGCCTTTCCCTCCCTCTGCACCATCTGCCAATTTAGGGGTGGCTTTGGCAAACATATTTATCACGCTTTTCTTCTTTATGGCCCCTTTAGTCATTATTCTCCTGTAATACAGTCAAAGGGGTGTGATGCAGCAATTTGCAGGAAGTGCAAACTGTGTAGCATTACCTGTATTGCTGTTAGGGAGAATTGTCTGTTTAGGCTGAATTTCCTAACCTAGTGAGTCCCCCAGCCGCTTTGCTGGATTTCTGTAGTTTGTTTTTTTCTCCTGCCAAGAGTGAGTGTCTTTTCCTCACACTCTTGGACATGATTTGAGGGGTTCCTTTGACTGTTAATGTGTTTTATGGGCTATGGGTCTTTTAATTCATAGGGTCTCATGTGTTTTTACTATGTGTGTTACACAGCACCCTCAGTGCAGTGACACAGGGGTGTCATAGTGACACCCCACAATAGACTCCATACCCTGGGACTGACTACTGTCTCCCAGGGCATGTAAAGTCACCATTGGCTTTACTAGTCCCAAATTATGAACAGAAACCAGTACAAACCATCATATTGTGGACGTACTGGTCGGGGCATTTCGATTGCCCCGAGGTTTGTTATTTGAGGGGGCACGTCTCCGTCCCCCCTGATCGAGTTTTGGCTGGTGGCAGTGGATACTACTTTTTATATTCGACCGCGAATATATCTCTATGGGATTTTCCCATTGTTCGAGTCTACCAACTTTAATTATTTAATTCTCATAGCCTCGAACATACCACTGGTTTATTTATTTAATATTAATTCGCCGGTTGGTATTTTTTGCCAGAACTCGTTTCTAAAATGGCGCTTGTGTTCTCTTCTGTAACTCCAACCCAAGTCGAGCCCTTTGTTCCAATTTTTGGCGGGCTGCTCCACAGAAGCCTCCAAAAGTGCTGCCACTCTGTCTGGGTACCACAGGGGGTATGGGAGGGGGTTTAGGCACCCTGGACTGAGTTACCTTGGTAACTCAAGTCGCACTCTTGTGTGATTGGCCCAAGTGGTGAGCCGGCCGGCTCACCACTTAGCATGTTTGATTGACAGCTAGGCTGAGTGAATGGGGGTGTGCTGCATAAAAGCAGGGCTTTTGGGACTGGAACTTTAGAAGTCGCCACAGGACCTGAAAATCCGACGAGGGAGAAGCTGAGCTGACCTGCTACGACGACAGAGAAGATCTCTCGGCTGGAGAGTCTTCTTCCCCTGACTGGTGGGCACAACCAGTTTACCTTCTTTTTCTCGCATCCCAGGACGTCTTGTGGTCGAATTGCCCGTGCCAAGCACCCCGGCAACCGGATAGCCACTTACCACTGGACCACGAATAAAAGGACCGCTCCTTTTAACTGAGAACTCCGCGGCTGGTTTCTTCCCTGGCAGTGCAATGGACTCCTGTCTTACTCCCTGACGAGATCCTCTCTTCCCCCGGACGAAGCACCGACTTGCATCCGCTGCCAGGAACAAGTGCCCCCGCTGGAGTATTCTCACCACTTTAAGGTACCGTGTCTGCCAGGCCTCCCTTTCTAAAGATTGCTACAAGTTAATAAAAATCCCTTAACCTTCGGGACAGGGCTGGCCGCCTTGACCATCTAACTGGTCCCTTTCTTTTGGTCCAACTCTTTCTGAACTGATTGCGAGACTTTTGGGCACTTTGAACCGTGTGAGCTTGGACACATTTCGACCGGAGCCTCTTGAAGAGGGTCCGGCAAAGTTAACTTTGACTCTACGGTTTTAACCTGCCTTCTTCTCCTACTGTGTTCTTCCGAAAGTGTTGGGATCTGTTTCTATCTTTGCTCTGCCTTTCTCTCCCTTTTAAACCGATTGATTAGAGTGCCATCTTCGTTAAGCGCTCACTGCTGTCTGAAAATAAGTGTTGCTTTACTTAAGACTTGTCTAACTAATCGTTGAAGGGAGTGTATATCTTTTAGTGACCGTGTTTTTGAACTGCTTGATATTAGTGCCAGTGTGTTTTATTAGATGTGGTTTTAAATAAATAATTATATCTCTTTTACACCAAGCTCTGGTCAGTGTTTGCTTGTTCTACTGTGTTCTTTTGACCTATTGTGAATACTCTGTATACTGCCTAACTCTTCTTGAGGGAAGTCTGACTGCTCAGCCACAGCTACCAAGTGAATCTGTGTGGTACAGACTGCTACCAAGTGGTTTACTGCCAAACACCTGTAGTCTTAAATCTTTTGCAGTGGTCCCAGAGGGAACTGCACAGGTTTCTGCCTAACAATTGCCCCCTTGATGCCGTGAGCTGTGCAGAGGTGTCACGTACTGCAGATGTGGTACCGAGCAGTCAGGGTTGATGCAGCTTTTGGGCACTGAGGATGAAGGGCTTTCTATGTCACAGTTCTATATCCTTGTCCCGGGAGGTTAGCTCAGCGGCAACATGCTCACCTTGGAAGCAAGATGACATGAAGCAACGCAGATTCGATCCCCGGGTCCGCGCTTAAAAACCTCTGGTTATTAAGCATGTTATAAATACACAACTAAGACATATTCCTGTAACACTGCCTCGATGTCCCCGGGCTGTGTGAGCGCTTTAAAAATGCAAATAAATAAAGAAATTTAAAAAAAAACAGTTGCTGGAGACAACTATTTCATCTAGTAGAGTATTTGAGGTGGGGGGTGCTCCAGAATGGCCTGTGGGAGCATCCCACCCAGCAGAGTCGCTGTGGCTATGAAGAGTGTTGCGCTGCCAAACCCCAGCAACCACCACACGTGACCTCCAGTGGGTATGTGCTGCACAGTGTTGTACCTGTATCAGGGCAGCTAACCACTATGTTCCCTGCGGCTCTGGAGGCCCACGATACATCAAACAAGTGTATAGCAGTCTGACATAGGTTCCACAAGGGTCAATGTTGTGTGCACACGTTTTGCAGTAAGTTGGTCCAGTATCTATTCCTTTGTGAGGTTGTGCAGTGTAGACTTATTCACAGTGATGGTGCGAAGGTCGGTAGCGATTGCTGGTCACAGCTCTGGCAACAATATATCCTGTAGTATGGCTGGACAAGTTGTGTAGGACACATCCATGTGCACGAGCACAGCAGTGAGTCCAATGTAGCTCAGTAAAGTGGGTGAGGGGACACATGGCACAGACAGAGGAGCAGCTGCCTACCATGTCAGGGAGGGGGGTGCCCAGGCCGGTAGTCAATGGTGCTACAACCGGTCAATGGTGGACCCAGCCACATCAGAATGTATCCCCCATGTAGGGGGGCACCAGCAAGTTGTAGGGGGGGCAACCACAGCAAAGGAGCAACCACGTAAACTTCAATTCAATTGTGCTATGTTGGGGCATCCCTCCCCTTGTTCTGCCTATCAGGGCCACTACAGCAATGCAGCTCTGCTCAGGGCATGGGGAGCGCATGGTGTCCATTGTGTGGTGGCACCTATCCCGCCTGTGGATCCGGATCGTCACAGCAGCATGTCTCAGCCCTGGGGAGGAGTGCCCCAGGCTGGGTGGTGGACTGACCCGGATTATCCTTAGCGGGGGGCCAACAGTGAAGTCATGTCCCCTGTGCCAGTATCTTCTTGAACTGATGCACGGAGTCCGGAGTATCATCACAGCCAGTGTGCAGCCTTGGCAGTGGCCAGCAGCCGTAGCAGGCGAGAAGCGCCAGCCACCTCACTCACTTAGTTCACTCTCAGGGCCATGGAGGGCCAGCAGGTTACATGTGCGGTTGTCCGTAATGAAACTCTACTAGTTCTATAACGCATACATTCTGTAGTGAGAACGCCATATGTGTTGTGAAGAAAGTGCCCTAAAAATAAGGATTTTAAGCATGTGTCGATGACAGGCTGTGGAACTCTTCAGTCAGGCAGTCATGCTTGTTGCACAAAACAGCACCCCCGGAAGACAAGACTTTTAAGTCTGAAGACAGAAAGGGACCAGGCGAGGGAAGTACTTCCAGCCCAGGACCAGGGTTTTGACTACTTCAGTGCTACGACTGCAGCAACTGGGGCCACATTGCAAGGAATTGTCCCAAAAGAAGACCGGCTGAACCAATGGATATATGCACAAGGACTCCTGTCATGCTCCGACCGATCCTTACACCGCTGAGATGCGAGTCAACGGCTGCCCGACCTACGCATTGTTGGACAGTGGTAGCCAGTAGACCACCATCTCCCCACATGTGAGTGACAGTTCCTTTTTATCCTCTGTTGAGAATATTCCCATATATTGTATACATGGTGATGTAAAGTCATATCCCACTGAAAGGGTACACGTAGAGATACAGAACAAGGCACTGCATCTAAGGACTGCCGTTTGTCCCTCATTACCCACCCCGCTGTTCATCACATAGGATATGCCCCATTTCAGGGAAATAATGGAAAATGCCAAAAAAGACTGGTGGAATAAGGCCCCCTACACCCATGAAGAGATCAAAACACTGATAACTAAACACAACAAAACCAGGCAGGAAAAAAGGGATGATAGTGGGGGTTGGATATACACACAATGTATGTTACCCGCCCAATCAGATGGAAGATAGAGGACCATGAACAGTCCATCAGGGGCCAGAATCTAACTGACCCTACTCTCAGAATAGCTCGAGAGAGGACTTTCCATGGGGAAAACATCAACACAATGAGGGGACCAGATTTTCATTATGACAAGGACTACTCTATAGGGTCTACTGAGTAGATGACAGAACAGAGAAGGAACAGTTGGTGTTACCTGATCACAATGCAAGGTGGCAATCCGGCTAGCCCATAACCACCCATGTGGGGGACATATGGCTTCTCTAAAGAACCAACAGAACTTGCTAAAATGCTTCTATTGGCCCGGCATCTATGGAGAGGTAGCATGTTTCTGAAAGGATTGCTCGATATGTCAACTGACCAGCAGAGTCTCACCATCCCAGGTGCCCCTCCAACAGATGCCATTGATAAACTTGCCCTTCCGGAGAATAGGAGTGGATATTGTGGGATCTTTGTAATCAGCATGTAGGGAACACCAGTACTTACTAGTCATCGTGGACTATGCTACCAGATATTCCAAGGCCTTCATGCTAAAGGGTATCTTGGCTAGACAGGTCTGTGACCAATTGATCCAGTTTTTTGCCCACATTGGACTGACCGACGAAATCCTAACAGACCAGAGAACAAACCACATGTGCACAGTCATGGCATCTTCAGATCACACAATTAAAAACATCAGTTTACTACACCCAGACTGACGGAATCGTGGAAAGCTACAATAAGACCATTAAGAACATGTTGCGAAGGGTCGTAGGACCTGAAGGAAAAAAACTGGGACCAAGCCTTACTGTTAATCCACATGGTGCTCTTGGAAACCCCACAGTCCTCCACAGATTTCTCCCCATTTGAACTATTGTTTTGGAGACAGCCCATACTATAATGGAAGTTGTGAAGGAAGAATGGGAGCAAGGCGAGGATATACCCGTTAATGAGTATGTTGCAAGCCTGCATACCCACCTGGATACCTGACAAGAAATGGCCAGGGAGCATCTCAGAAGGGAACAGGTTGCCTAAGAAGCCGCCTACAAGAAGAAACGCTGCTCAGGAATGTTTAAATCAGGTGACAAGGTGCTGACCTTACTACCCACCATTAGCAACAAGCTTTTAGCTCGTTGGAGATGCCCTTATGTGATTAAATATGTGGTTGGTCCAGTCAATTACCTAATCAGCCAACTTGACAGAAAACAACCAGAAAAAGTGTACCACATGAATCTGTTGAAGAAATTATATGAACCCAGTCCCATAGCCTTGATGACTCCACACCAGCAGAACAATGAAGAACAATTCGCCAGAGCACCCAAAGCTAGCCTAATGGACACACAGTGAGGAATCACTTTGTCAAAGAGAACAAGGAGGAAATGAGAGATAGGTTTAGAAAATATTGGGGAACCTTTTCAAACCTGCCTGGAAGAACAGACCTGGCGGAACTTTGCATCAACAGAATACCTGGCCAGATCGTCCAGATAAGACCATATCGTATTCCGGAGGGGAGACGCGGTTGGTGAAAGACAAGATCAAGACCATGCTGAGTATGGATATCATCGAACCGTCAGTAAGCCTTTGGTGCTCCGCTATAGTCCTAGTACCAAAACCAGACAGCTCAACAAGATTCTGAATGGACTCCCGGATGCTGAACTCCATCTCCAACTATGAAGCTTACCCCATGCCATGAGTCGACGAGTTATTCGAGAACTTGGGTTTAGTGCTGTATCTTAGTATAATCGACCTCACAAAGTGATATTGGCAGATTCTGCTTAACCAACAAGACAAGGAGAAGATCACTTTTGCTAGCCCACAGAGACTCTACCAATTCATGGTGTTGCCATTTGGCCTTCACGGGCACCAGCGACCTTCCAACGGATAATGTATGTCATTCTTAAACCCCATGAATTGTATGCTGCATCATATCTCTACAACATTGTTGTATTTACCAGCTCCTGGGAGGCACGTGTTTCACACCTGGATAGTGTGATGCGTTCTCTGGACACTTCAGGCTTACACATCAGTCCTAGAAAGACTGTGATTGGGGCAGTGGGGAAGGGTACAATACGTCCACAATTGACCAAAGTTGAGGCCATTGAAATGATACCCATGCCATGCACTAAGAAGCAAGACAGAACCTTCCTTGGTTTTGTGGGGTATTATCGCTGATTCATCCCCCTGTTTTCTTCTATCAGAGTGCCCTCGACAAATGCTTTGAGATTGAACAGGTCTGGGGATACCTCCCACAAGTAGAGGGCTCGAGCAGCCGTCCAGTCACTAAAGGACTGCATTTCGAGTAAACATGTGCTAAGGTGTCCCGACTTCAAGAAGTCCTTCTTCCTACAGACGGAAGCCTCGGGGGATAGGCTGGGGGCGGTGATGTCTCAGGAGGACAATGGCCTGTTTCGAATCTGTTTCATCTGTCAGAAGTTGCTACCTCACGAAATCCCCTATTCCACGGTTGAGAAGGAAGGATTTGCTTTCAAGTGTGCTGTCGAGGCTCTACGTGATTACCTCCCGGGCCGATGGTTTACCCTGTTCACCGACCATGCTCCCCTACAATGCCTGTCCAGAAACAAGGATTCCAATCATTTTGTGTTGCAGTGGTTCCTCTCCCTTTTGACTTTGTCACAGTGCATAAACCGGGTGGGTTCCTCTTGATGGCAGATCACCTGTCAGGTGCTGTTCCAACCCCGACCGACCTGGAGGTGTGTTGGAGATTTGTGGAGAGACTCCCATGGCGACAAATAAAACACCTGCGGAAGTGCCCCTGCTGCTGCTGAAGCCCCCGCCTAGTGCCACGCTCGCTATAGAAGTGCTGCAGGTGCCGGCGGCCCCCCTGCCTAGTGCCAAGGAAATGCTGAACACTGATGGTAGACACCCTCCCCTGTTCGGGTATGTCAACCAACTTGATGCCTGGCCTGAGATCTCATAATGAGACGGAAATGGGAGGCTCAATGCAAGGATCAGCAGACAACATTTTTGCCAATCCACATACGAGTACGAGGAATAGCATGATTTTACAATCACTTCCTTATCATATTGCCCAGTCCGAGACCACAGTCCTCCCCCTTTGCCTCCATGATGTAACCACTCTCCAACCTTTCCCGGCACCCAAGGATGTCTCGGAAATGGGGGCAATGAACGGTGGTCATGACAGGGGGCATGGTGTCCACTATGGGATTGGCGCTGATAGGCCCTCAAAGATTGGTGGGATCCCAGGGGTGTTGCTGTAAAAGTAAGTGGAGGATCACACATTTGGTCCTTGTTGCATTCTAGGACAGAAGCCACAGAGACCAGAAGCCAGAGGACTGGTGGGACTATGCAGATTACCAATAGAGGCAGAGTATGCCTCAGCAACTCCATCAGAATAGAAGGGCTGCTGATAGCTGAAGGTGAAGGAACCTGATTGGTGTGATTGTTCCTGTAATTCCTCATCCATTAAAAATGAATACGAACATTGAAATGAGTCAGACCCATTTGTTATTTCCACAGTGACCATAGGAGGTGGCGGTCCCACTTCAAGTAAAAACCTTGCTCCTACTACTGGCGCATGAAGTTCCTCTAGCTGGTCACCTAGGGATTACCAGCCAAGCAGAGGCTATTCATGCATTTATACTGGCCCAAGATGGGGGTCCAGGTAGAAGGCCATTTTAGGAGTTGTGTCAATTGCCAGAATTCTGGCAAGAGTGGCTCAAAAATCCAGATTCCTTTTGATTGATATTGTTGATCCTATAGTCCCGCAGACATCCTCTGGCAATAGTTTTATCATGGTGCTGGTTGACCATGCCACCAGATATCCTGAAGCCATCCCATTGAAGACTGTGGGCCTCATTACGACCCAGGCGTTAAGGAATAACGCCGTCGTTAACCCTTAACGCCTGATTCCAATTTTAACGGCTGCTTTTAGCAGCCGTTAAAATCCATGGCGCTAACCCGCCATGATGCTAATTACGGTGGCGTAATTAGCGCCTTCCCCACTCTCATTATGCCCTATGGGGCAAAAATGGGAATGGGGAAGGGAAAATGGGAAATGGGGATTTACCGCCCCACTTACTTTGGAATGGGGCGGTAAATCCACCATCCAACATGGTGTAAACATAGTTTACACCATGGTGGTAAAGTTGGCGTACTTACCGCCTGGGTCGTAATGACCCCGTGTGACTGCAAAGCCAGTTGCTAAAGCAATACTTGCCATTTTACGAGGGTTGGCTTCTCTAAAGAAGTTGTGTCAGACAGAGGCAGCAATGTTATGTCTAAGTACATGTAAACCATGTGGAAAGAGGGTAGGGTTACACTTTACGTTTTCATTTGCTTATCTCCCACAAACGAATGACTTAGTTGAGAGGTTTAATAGAAAGCTCAATAGCATGATTGGCGCTCTGGAAGAACCTCAAAGCAGAAAGTAGGATCCCCTGTTGCCATGCTTATTATTTACCTACAGACAGGTACCGTCCCTTTGTGCTTCTTTTTGGTCACCCTGTTAGGGGACCACTGGCAATAGTCAAGGAAGGGTGGGGATTCCTTACTTCTTCCAGCACTACTAATGTAATAGACTATGTGCTGGGATTAAGGAAGAGAATGGTCCTTCTGATGGCTCAGGCCAGTGATAAGCTGAAGGCAGGGCAGGCTCTGGTGAAACATTGGTATGACTAAAAGGCTTCACTTATTCACTTGCACCAGGTCAAAAAGTCCTTATTATGGACCCTATAAGGCCTAGAGCCCAACAGGACAAGTGGTCAGGCCCTTACACAGTTGTGGAGCAGCTGGGTGAGGTAAACTATTTAGTGGACCTCATGATACCTGGTCAGGTTCCCAAATTGTTCCACAGAAATAGGTGGAAGGCTTTCACTCCTAGGGTTGAAATAGCAGCACTACTTCTCATATCAGACAGAGAAGAAGAGGAATCCGAACCTCTGCATGAATTGTTCCAAGGTGGTCCTTCAGATGGCTCCATTGAGGGTGTCAAAGTGGGCCCTCACCTGACTCCTACACAGCAAGAGGAAATAACAACTTTGCTTAGGTAGTTCTCACTCTTGTTCTCGCTGGCTCCTGGTTTGACAACTTGGCGCAAACACGCAATTGACACAGGGGACAGTGCCTACCAAGAGTAGTGGGTGCATGATGTCAGACAAGGTGTGATCCTACATAAAGACAGAGGTAAACAAGATATTAGATCTTGGGGTGATTAAACCCTCTAGTAGTCCCTGGTCCACCCCTGTGGTTCTGGTGACGAAGGTAGGTACCTCTGTACTGAGGTTCTATTTAGAATACAGGGCTCTGAATGGACTGCAGGGTTCTGAATGTTGTCACCAAGACAGATGCCCACCCCTTGGCTAGAACATATGAGCTGATGGATTCATTGGGTGCCTCTAGTTACCTGAGCACATTTGACCTCACTGCAGGCTATTGGCAAAAAACCCTAGCAGAACATGCCAAAAAGAAGACAGCATTCTCAACCCCAGAGGGTCTTTACCAGGTTAGGGTAATGCCCTTTGAATTAAAGAATGCACCTGCTACTTTTCAAAGGATTGTTGAATCACGTCCTAAATGGGTTGGACAAATTCTGCTTAGCAAATCTGGATGATATAGCAGGCTTCAGTGCCACCTGGGAAGAACATGTGAAACACCCAGGAATAGTATTACAGGCTCTTCAGAAGGCCCACTTGACCATAAAGGCCAGTAAGTGCCAGATTGGACAAGAATCTGTGGTCTGCTTGGACATGAATTAGGTGGAGAGAGGTTCAGTCTCTACTTAGTAAAGTACAAGCAGTACAAGTCTGACCTACCCCTGCCACACACACTCAGGCGAGAGCCTTCCTAAATCTCACTGGGTGCAATCAAAACTTCATGGCAGACTATGGCACCATAGCTGCCCCTCTGACTGCTCTAACTACTCCTAATAAACCAAACAAGGTCTCTTGGTCTGTGGAGTGTGAGAAGGCATTCAATGGCTTAAAAGACTCCCTGTGCCAGGCCACTGTCCTCAGGGTCCATGATTGCAAACATGCTTTTATTGTGCAGACAGATGCTTCTGACACTGGGATAGGTGCTGTACTATAACATGTAGAAGATAAAGGAAAGAAACACCAAATTGGATGTATTAGTCGCCAGTTTAAGGACAGAGAGCTCAGGTGGTCCACTTTAGAGACAGAATGCATATCTGTAATTTGGACCCAAAGGAAGCTGAGGCCCTACCTCTATGGGACCAACTTCACTGCACAAACTAACCATAAGCCATAAAGTGGCTAATGAACATGAAGGGGGAGAATACAGAGTTGCTCAGGTGGTCCATTAGCCTGCACGGGTTTGATTTCACAATTCAGCACAGGTCAGGGGTCCAACACTGATGTATAGTCCAGAAAGTGAGGTCGACCTGAACATGAGGCTCATCCACTGGTGGATTTAGTCCCCCTGTCCTTAGGTCTGGGAGGGGCAAGTGTTAGGAAAGATTTCCCTAAGGTGCAATTTTCCCTCCAGTTGTGAACCCCGTAAACATGTTGCTTTTTTTTGGCACACCTAACCTGACTTTTTCCAGTGGAGCTCAGCCTTCAGCTGCACTCCTCAGGGCCTTTGCTAATTTGTTATGCGGAAACGGACACGTCATTCAGGCTGTCAGTAATGGCAAATAATGTTTCCCTTTGCCTTTGACTAAGTTTCCATTTCTTGTTAACTTTTTATCTGTGTGCCAAGTAGCTTACAGTACCGCACATAGAGGTCCTTTTGTTTTATAACCCTAGCCACCCTCTAAGGATTTTTGTACAAGTGTGCCTAGGAAGAACTGCTGGCAGCAGTTTACCTTTAAAGTATTTTTACTTTGTTTTTATGGACCATCCCGCGTTTGGCCCAAGACTTTGGATAGTGCAGAAAATGGCCGTGCCACAAAGTCTTTTGTTCTGTCCTTTGGCCATTTCATCCCTTTGACTTCCCCCAGAACGAGAAACCTAGGTATTTTATTTGGGCATGCAGCCTCCCACAAAAAACACATCTTTCTTGAGCTCCTGCATGTCATGTGTGCTATTGCCCAGGAAGAGGGTTGCGACTGGTCCCATTCCACACTACTGGTGCCAGTATGCCTGATAGGCCTGAATTATGGAACCACTGTGGGCCACGATTAGCCCACGTATGATGTGCATGCAAGAGAGCAGATCTTCCATTGGCTATCTGAGATTTGAGCACAAACCAAATCTTGGATAAGAGAAGTGGCTCTGCATGCATCCATTCCAAGTTGATCAACTGAAGTTCACACCAAACTACAGAAGGAGCCAGGTATCCTTAACGAAAGAGAAGACTGGAGGAACTGCCAGTGACGTGCTAGGAAGGTTGGGCACCCTGACCTTGCTGTTGTCCCGTCGGACCCCTGCTTTTGCATTGTGCCAAGAAGGTCTTCAAGGGCGCTTTGCCTCTTTGGAGTAGTGGGAACAACTACTCATGGCACCACCTACTTACTCTCACAAAGAGCCCCTTCGTAAGCTTTCCTGGGCCAGCCAGTGAACTGTCCAATTTGAACTCAGGGTATCACACAGGAATGCTGCTGTTGAGACTCGAGACTTTAGAAACTGCTTACTTGATGTCCTGGGCCCTTACCTGCCAAAACTCATTGTCCTAGCTCCACTGGTCTGCAATGTATGAGATTGTGCCATGCCATGAGCATTTGCGGTCCCTGTGTTACCACTCTGTGGTGATAGTCATTCTAAGTGCCTACAGACCTGCCCACTGTGTCCTGTGTCCTGAGACTTGCTGCTCCGGAACTATCCTTCTCCTTTCTTTGAGAGATGAGAAAAGGCTACTGCCCCACCACGGACGATTGTCCCGTCCCGCAGAGCCAGAGCATCCTGTAACTGCATGTTCCCACTTATGAGCGAAGTGGACTAGACTGCTTAAACTTGGTCTCGACTGTGTCGAGGGTAGGTGAGTACTTTCACACCTTGGCACATCCATATGTTTGTACGCATGAGAATCCCTTAAAAGATATTCACCTTGGCTCGGCTAGCCTGCGCTCCCCAGCTATTCCCGAACTCCGAAAGTTGCTCTATCCTCAAGGGTAGACCTTTCTCAAGGAGTAGGACTGTACTCAACTCAAGCCCATTCCTGAGCCCCTACAGCTCCATGAAGAGAACCCAACTTTCTTTATTGAGCAAGACTGCACATTTTTAACGCACTGCTGTACTTTGATTGCAAGGCTCTTCACTTCTTCAGACTGGACTACTTAAGTTAGGGATTGACTACGAAGAACTGCCTAATACAATATCGGTGATGAACTTACCCCTTTCTGTTGCAGATTGTGGTTTATTTTCTCCCCTTTCATCAGCATTAGGCTAAACACAATTTTGTGTATATATTACATAGTGAATACGTGTGTGTGGTAACTGTTTTCTTGATACTGTGGTTTAATCGTTTGTTTGTTTTGTTTTGTTTTATTTATTTATATTGCACGCCAGACCCGTGGGTATCAGGACGCAGAGCAAAAGACAGTTCACAGCTTAGTTACACAAAGGAATAATACAATACAATGCATGACAAGTTTGAACATCAATATACAGTTATACGTACATAAGAATTGTATGAGAATCAAAGTAACAAAGTCGGCAGTTATATTAGGAGAAGGCGTTTACAATGGCTAGATAGTAGTAAACCTATAAGTATACAAGTAGGTAAAAACTAATCTACATTAATATATTTACTTGGAGGCAGAGAAAATCAGATATAGGTGTCCGGGAAGGCTTCATTTGTCTAAGTCTTTGAACCATCTGATTATGTTTTGTCGGAGGTTAGGGTAGGATTGATCAGCTCTCAATGAGGGAGGTAGGGAGTTCCAAAGTTGGGCTGTAATGACTGGAAGCTGCTGCCCCAAACTCTAGATAGCTTACAACGTGGGACTAAAAGGCAGTGTGTATTGGATAATCTGGTAGTTCTTGCTGAGGATTTTCTGGTAAGTCTTTCAGTTAAGTAACATGGAGCCACATTATTCAGGTTTATAAGTAAGTGAAGCCACTTTTAACTGGATTTTGTCATGAGTTGAGAGCCAATTGTTTGATCTATAAACTCAGAAATGTGTTCTCTAGCTATTCCGAGTGCTGCTCTCAGGGCATTATTCTGGAGCAATTGGATTTTCTTAATAGTTTGTTTGTTGGCCCCTATGTACAGTGCATTACAGTAGTCTAATTTAGACAAGATAAGCACTCTGGCTAAGGTAATGCAGTTGTTAGACAAGAAGGGTTTACCTGCTCTGATCAGTTTGGATGTATATGCCGTAGCCGAGGCCATGGCATTTACTTGCTTATTGGACTGTGAAAACTAAATCAAACTATCGAGGCTAAGTACCCCAAAAGGAAATACACCGAACACGGGTTACAAAGGAACATACAGAGATCTCTATTTTATACTGAACAGTTTTCCAAGAAAAGTAACAGATAGCTATCGGACCTCAGTACAACACAACAGACTCCATCGTGGTTCAGTGTGCTTAGTGAGAGACGCTGTACATTAGAATTCGTTGCTCTTTTATACCATCTGCGAACACGATGTCCAACCCTACTTCGGGTTAATATTCCTCTAATACATTACTGATCTAGGGTTAATGCCGAGTTTGCATATCCACATGCAACTAGTTTGCCTTTAATACATACGTCAACAAGCCAACATGGCAACTGTGTATTTTGGGATTTCTCATACAGGTCTTCTCAAACATTAATACAATGTAGTTAAAGAAGTGTTCTCAGTTCCGTATTTGAATACATTGGTCTTAACATATGCTTGTGGATTAGTTTCATTGCATGAGTAATCCTTTACACACAGGTCAGTGAAGGACACATTCTTAGTTCACGACCCCAACAAGTGGCCTGCAGTTAAGTTACATATTAATTACACACAGAGGTCAAGATGGCCATGTTGTATTTCGGAATGACATCGTCCACCATTTTAACTCACAGGGTGACTTTACAGAGAGAACCTAAAATGGCGGATTGACCTATAATGGCGGCTTACATTGATTCTAAGGTCAGGACCTTGCAACACGGATTTCTTTGCAAGTGGCTTACAAGCAGCTTGACGTAGGCCAATGTACATATATTCATTGCAATAGGAGGCACTATATAATTTCTCATTTGACAAACCCTCCTTTTGGCCTATGTCAAGTGCTAAACTACTTCTGATCTTCTTGCAAACAAATCCATACATCATCGTCCATGCATCCTGAATCGCTGTCAGAAATATCTGTTGTCATCAGGTCATTCGCTAAAATTTCTTTTAACATGTATTCCTTGGAAGTTTTATCTGGGGCATACACTTTATGTCCTATTGTACCTATTGCTTGTGCGCAACACCCCCCTAACATCGAACATATACTAGGTAAACACTGGATACAACAACAAAAGAACAACAGAATTCCCAAAATAATCAGTAAGACCGAAAGTACCTTCCAACCCCAAGATCGCAAGATAACCCAGAACCAAGCGCTAAGATCCCAGTTTCCCTCGGGAACATGCACTTCTGAACTAAGGACGTGCAGATTCTGTATTGCCTTGAAGATAGTTGGGGAGGAATCTGGCATGAAAACACAGCAAGCGGACCCCACTAATTTACACACTCCACCACATTCAGCCAGAATGACATCTAATGCCATCCGGTTCTGAAACGCCACTAGTCTTATCGCTTTTTGTTCTAATGTCATATTATAGAGTATGTCCGTGGTCCGGTTGAAGGTTCTCTTCAGTACTCTCGCTAGTCTTCTGATATCTTCGGAATTTGCTATCTGCCCCCAAAATGGCACAAATGATTTTGCTACATCTCCCAAGACCTGTGCTGCAGTGTCACCATTTTCGTCCCGCTATGGATGAGCCTTTGAAACCTCTACTGTACTAGCTATAAATACCCCAGGTAACAGGATCCCTAAATAACAGGTTCCCTGCCAATCCCTAGGCAACCATGGAAATGCCACATTACCGCAAACAAAGTAGACAGGTTCGCCTACATACAAAGGTTTGTCTTCCCCAGTCAAATTTGCAACGTTGGCACAACCTTTAAAATCTCCCATTAACTGAGTACCATTCCTCTGTATGCAAAAAGAAACTGAATCAGGGCTATGGTTAACAGTGTAAGAAGGAGGCATGGCATCCTTATTGCCTATCGGAGCCATTGTAAAGGAAATCAAAGATTGGAAAGGACGAGACAGTCTGTCGGAAGGCCTAATAGAAGCAAGGTTAAGCTTACTCCTATTTGCGAAAAGCGAGTATCCCAGGGGAGTCAGAACACGTTTCTCAAAGCTATTCAAATTAGTGCCATCAAAGTTCCCCGAGATGCTATCATTCCAACGGCCAAAGAACAGTGCTCTAAGAGAAGCATAACAAGCAGTTGTCAAAGGTAACGGATGAATATACCAACCTAGATCCTTATCACTGTGTTGTGGTAAATGTGAGCAGACCCAACAGTTGGACTTATTAAAAATGGCATGCCTGGCATTCATGATAAGTAGCAGAGTATTATTGTGGTACCTTTGTCTATGCTGGGAGTCCCTAGGGGACAGAGTATGCAAATGTACAAAGGGAGTAGGAACAGTGGGTACATTTTCAGTCGGTAACAAGGACTCTAAAGAATGAGTTTCCTCGAGGTACCATAAGCCTAACACAGTGACTATTATAAAACCAAATATTATTATAAGAACACAGCAATAAGTTTTCGGGGCCCAAGTCCTTTGTCAATTATCCCAGTTGGTCACACAATCATTTACAAGTCCCATACCATACGAGCGGTAGCGGTGGCAGGCATTGTAGTCTTCAAACGAAAACCCCCAATGTTTGTTGCTGGTGACCTCCCGGCCGCGCGACTTCTTAGTCCTTCCACAACCCTAGCCAACAGAATCCCCTTTCTAAAATTTGGCCAAAAACAAGCCCTCGATGATCCTTTCCTTCTCCGAATGCACAGCCGAACCATGCCGTAAGTCTATCTTCTTGGAAGCCGATTGTACCTTCCTTTTTCCGGTACTGATTGATCCGGAAACAATGTGTCATCACTTCCCGTTGGAAGTAACGTATCAGAGACAAGTGAAGATGCCGAATTTGAAACAGCAATTTCCGGAAGCAAAACTTTTGGAGAGTGTGGAGACAAAATGGCAGGTTTCCCAAGCCTCGCGGGCTCAGAAACATTCTCTGATACACTCTCAACGCTATCTACTGCTTTGGGATCGTTGGTTGCAGCGTTAGCGAGGGGTTCTGTTTCTTCTGTATCGTGTGGCACTCGGTGAGGAAGTTCTTGACGTGCGACGTGTGGATCCTATTCTTTCTGCCAGAAACCCGCACCACCGTCTGTGAGACCAACAGGACCTGGAATGGGCCCCACCAGTGAGGTGCAAGGCAGGAAGAACGTTCAAATGCCTTGATGAGCACCCAGCTCCCAGGCCGTATGTTGTGGCCCGGGCCCTCGTATTGCACAGGTAAAGCCTCTTGCACCTGGTGATAAATCAAATACAGGTTTTTAGTCAACTGGCTGCAATAATCTGAAAACAATACATTTTCAACATTTCTCAAAGATCTACATTTAGGAAGGTTCCAGATATTGGCAGGTCTCCCCATTACCACCTCAAATGGAGAGAGCCCAGTCTTAGTTTGAGGGGTTGTACGCATGGCTAATAACACAATCGGTAAGGCGTCTGGCCATTTTAATTTAGTGCAGGCACACGTTTTAGCAAGCTTGTTCTTGATGATACCATTGTGTCTTTCTACTAGTCCGGCGCTCTGAGCGTGTCTGGCCGAATGGAACCGTTTGTCGATTTTTAATGATGCACATATCTGCAGAATTACAGCAGCGACAAAATATGGACCATTGTCCGACCAGATGACTCTTGGTACCCCGAACCGCGGGAAGTATTCTTTTAACATGGTTTTCGCAGTAGTCATGGCTGTAGCATCTTTGACAGGGAAAGCCTCAACCCTTACTAAAAGCACAGATGACCACTAATACGTACTTCATATTGTTGCACCGCTCCTTTTCAATAAAGTCAAAATGGATGACTTCGAAGGGGACAGAGGGTGGCCCAAAACTTCCCCTTGGAGTTGCTCTCCCCTTTCCCACATTATGTTGTAGGCAAATCATGCAGTCCTGAACATAGCGCTGGGCAATTTTCTAAATTTTGTCATTTTCCCAAACTTTCTCTAACATTTTCGTGACTTTCTGGGCACATATATGCGTAGGACCATGGGCCATGATGCCCATCATCATTACATAAGCGTCAGGGAGTAGCCATTTCCCTATGTCCACCCAACACCCGTCATCATAGAGTTTCCCCAATCCTTCAGCCCACCTCTTGTATTCCTCTAACGTGGCATCGGCTTAGATATCCCGTACAGACCCAACACCCTCGTCCATTGCATAGGCATTAGCAGTCTCCCTTGAAACATACATCTCCGTAAAGAAATCGGTAGCAGTTTGTCTAGCTATCTGATCAGCGAAAGCATTCCCTTTTCCTATGTCATCTGTAATCTTTTGATGTGCTGAACATTTTATGATGGCTGACTGAGTAGGGAGCGCAAGCGCTGAGAGCAGTTGTACTATTAGGAAGCCATGCTGGATTTTGGTACCATGTGAAGTTAAGAACCCTCTCTCTGACCAAAGTCTCCCAAAGTTTTGAACCACCCCAAAGGCATACTGACTATCAGTATATACGTTTACTGTAAGCCCTTCGGAAAGTTCACAAGCTCGGGTCAATGCTATAATCTCTGTGGCCTGCGCGGAGTTATGCGTGATTCTCTTGGTTTCCACAACCGTGCTTAATGTGGTGATTGCATAAGCAGCTGTGGATGTACCATCCGGAAGTTTGAAGCAGGAGCCATCACAAAACAGCTCTCCTTGCGGATTGTCCAAAGGAGTGTCTTTCAAATCACTTCTACCCTTTGTCTCTTGTTCAGTAGTATACAGACAGTTATGTGACTCTTCGTCGCCGCAAACAGTACCTTGCGGGAAAAGTAGGAGAGCAGCCGGATTAAGAACACAACAGCTCTTAATTTGGAATTGAGGAGCAAACAAGATCAATTAATATCTCATCAACCGTGGAGAAGTGAGGTGTTGCGTTTGGGTTCGGTTCAGTAGAACATCTATAGAGTGAGGCACCATCAGGGTTAGATCATGGCCTAGGACCATTCCCTCACTCTGTTTTACAGATGCAGCAGCAGCAGCGACAGCTCGCAAACATCTTGGCAAAGTGCATGCTACAGGATCAAGGGCAGAAGAAAAG
The DNA here is from genome assembly GCF_040938575.1 of Ambystoma mexicanum. Lineage (NCBI taxonomy): Eukaryota > Metazoa > Chordata > Amphibia > Caudata > Ambystomatidae > Ambystoma > Ambystoma mexicanum. The sequence goes on from NC_090934.1 coordinate 527,464,482, forward strand.
TAACCGCACGGCCTATTCTTCCCTCCATGATCCTGCGTTAATACAGCCAAAGCACATCCATCACATTCATGCACAAACAACACAAAGGCCTTTTCATAGTTTGGTGTGCCCAAAACTGGTGCCGAGCATAATGCAGTCTTCAGCAAATCAAATGATTGCTGGTGTTCCGCGTTCCACGGCAATGGCGAAGAAATGCCCTTCTTTGTGAAAGCCAACATCGGTTTGATCACTAGTGAGAAATTCGGGATACACAACCTACAGTAAGAAGCCATTCCTATCAATGCTCTAACTTCCTTCTGTGTATTTGGGACAGACATGCCGGAAATGTGTTTTATTCTTTCAGGTGTCAATCTTCTTCCCTCCTTTGACAGGAGATAGCCTAAATAGGCGACCTCCTGGCAACAATATTGAAACTTTTTAAGCAAAGCTTTGTGACCATGTTTAGCAAGATGTATAAGCAACAACACAGTGCCCTCCTTACAGGTGCTATCAGAGTCAGCAGCTAAAAGCAAGTCATCAACATATTGAAGCATTGTACAAGTAGGGCAGTTCAAGGGTATCAAGCTGTTCTTTCAAAGCACTACTGTAGATGCTAGGACTCTCTGCGTACCCTTGAGGTGCACGAGTAAATGTGAACGAGCGTCCCCCTAAGGTGAACGCGAACAAGTATCTACTATCCTTGTGTATAGGAATACTAAAGAAAGCATTCTTCAGATCCACAACACTAAAGTAAGTAGCTGTAGCTGGAATCATGGTCAATATTGTCGTCACATCAGGCACAATTGGAATTGGAAATTGCGGAGCGACGACTTTATTAATGGCACGTAAATCAATTATGAAACGCAATGGAATTGCATTATCGCCTTTCTTGTACACAGGTAAAATCAGACTATTACACAAACTTCCTGAAATTTCCTCAATCACCCCGCGATGCACAAAATCGGAAATAATGCATTTCAAAGCTTGCTCACCCTCAACTGAAATCTTATACTGGGGAATGCGTGGCAGCTCAATTCCATGTTTCAAAACTATCTTAACAGGCTCAATCTGTAAAACACTGACATCGTTGTCATCAACAGCCCATAAGCATTCTGGTACATCACTGAATTCTGGCAGCAAAGGTCTGGTTAAGAATTGAGAGACAGAAAATTGCTGTGGTGAAATCTTCAAACGCACTCCATCAGAAGAACAATACATTACTGCATTCAATTCCTTTAACAGGTTCAACCCCAACAAATTGTCTCCACAATTCGAAGTCAAAAGGAATGGGCAGTGGTCCGTAAAGGGACCCAAAGAAATAGGTACTGGTGAAGAAACTGGACAAACAACTGGTGTCCCGGAAAACACTACAGAAACATTGGTTTGTCCTGACAGTGGAATGTTTGGAACCCGTGAATGATCAATGGAACACTTCTGTGCTCCAGTATCTATCAAAAACGGATGTTTCCTATTTCCTACTACCATTTCAATGTAGAGACCTTTCTGATTGATGGGAATAGGTGTAGGTTCCAAACCCTGCTTCTGGCAATCCTAACAAAACAGAATATCATCAAAAGGAAGCTCTTCAGATAGATATGCAGCAGAAGGATGATCAAATATGTTCCTAGTATCCACACTTGGAGTCTGATTATCCTGTGAGAAAGGTTGCTGAGGATCCTGTGCAAACTGACCTCTACCAGGGCCCCCTACACCCGGCGACCTCTGGATTGTCTACCCATATTCCCAAATGTGTTATTTGACATCTGTCGAAGGACGGGGCATTGTGCACGCCAATGACCCTCTTGTCGACAATAGGCAGACTGGTTAATGTTCACAGGACCCAAGGGCACATTCCCTTGTGGAACATACTGACCTCTAATCTGCGAATTACCCCCTCTGGGCCCTCTAACAATTTGCTGTAATAATACGTTAGTCTTTAAATCACCTTTTTGTTTTTCAACTCTATCTTTTTCATTGTTGACACGATTCTCGTAGTATTGAGCCATGTGCAGTACTTCTGATTGGGACTTCACCTGCCAAGCGCTCTCAGAAGACATCATTTGTGACTGGATGTCGGGCAGCAATCCACACACAAATTTGTCCACAAATAATCTTTTCCCAGACTCAGTGCCTAAGTCTTGTCTGCTGAAATCCGAGAATACCTGTTCAAACCAATTAAAGAACTTGGTAGCACCCTCAGACTTCCCTTGGACACAGGCCATAAGTTTGTCCCAAATAATTCTTTTCTCAGGAATTATGGTTTTCAATTTTGCAATGATTCTATCAGGCAAAGTTAGTATCACCTGGGGTGGTCTTTCACCAGCTGGCCTTTCTCCATCGAATCTAGTTATATTCGCCCATATATCTCCCAACCCTGGTATGTCGTCTATAGTCCTAACTTGTTTCCACAAATCTACGGGCAGGAGTATAGGAAATAACAAATCAATATCACCTAGGGTGAATACTGAGGACCGCAAGACGAACTCTATTTCTTTATAGAATCCTGTCAGATTTTTCCTAATATCAGGAATAGATTGTCTAATGGTATTCACTTCCTGTCTTGAGAACAGGACGTGAACAGACTGTGATACATAATGTGCAGGAATTTTCACAGCAACTGTACCCGCCGCAGCATCGGCCGCAATCTCAACCTTCGGGACAAATGTCGGAGGAACCTCTCTAATAGGCAACTGAGAAGTAGGCGACTCCGAACGCTTACTAAGCAACAGAGCTAAGTCAAGCGCAAAAGCAGTCGAAGAAGTGTCAAGTGAAAAAGCTCTCTTATAAATACTCTATAACTCTGTGGGACAACTCATTTTTCTCTTTACACAATCATCCTGTAGGTACTCTATCATTACCTGTATTACTTTCCTCTGTATTTCTGGCATATACTGACTGTATGTGTCATATATCTCAACTGGAGTTATCGACATATCTGAAATCCATCTAAGCGCGTCTTTCGTACAAATTCGTGCTTCCTCAAATATCGATTTACAACAAGGAAGGAACCGTTTCTGTACATACATACTTTCCCCCTCGTCATCCTCATTCTGTAACCTTTCCAACTCCTTTCTTTACTCAAATAACCTCTCGACATGCTCATTAACCTTCTCCACAGTGTCTCTTGAAAACGTTAACGTGTTTAGATCCCTTAACCCTTGTGGGAGATCTGTATTATTTAATTTGCCCCACATTACACATAAATGAATCCCTAAACCTTCAATAAAAAAATGTTCCCAGGAAAATTATCCATATTAAAAAGTGTGGCAAAAACATTAGCTTGATCATCTCTCTCCATACAATACTTAGCTCATGCAATCAAATCACGTTTCTTCTCTGGTGGTACAGTATTGCGAGTGACAACCCTTGACCCCGCGCCCTGATCGACTACAAGCGGCGCAAGACCACTTGGAAGAGGGGGAGGAGGCACATTCAATGGAGGTACTGCTACTGGTGCAATTGGAAGGGGTGGAGGAATAGGTGGAGGAACAGTAACTGGAGGAAGAGGAACATTAGGAGGAGCAGGAACAACAGGAACAACAGCAGGAAGAGCAGGAATAACAGGAGGAAGAGGCAAAGCAGCAGGAAGAGGAAAATATGGAGGTGGCGCAGAGGCACCAGGCCTTCGTTCATTTAACAATTTGTCTATGAATTCGTCGGAAACATGGAGGTCTTTAGAAGGATAGATTTTCTGAATTCCAAGTGAGAAAGCCCTATCCATATTCCTAGTTGTCTCAGCATGTTTATCTTGGTCATACAATAATGCTTTTTCAGCGTTTGTTTTATGATGGCGCGCATGTTTTTCTCTACTCTTAAGTTGCTGCAACGCTTCTTTTTTCCAATTCTGCAAAACATCAAATGCTGCAGGTCTAGCGTTTTTCTTTAATAGAATTGACTCTAAATATTCAATACGAGGGATTTCAAAGCTACCATTGATTGGCCACTGAAGTTCGGAGGCATGTCTGGTTTGTCTGTGCCAAATATCATTAAACACTATACTTCCAATGCCATGCTTACAGTACATAGTACATGCCGGCGACCCCCCCTGTGGTGCTGGATAGCTAAATTCCAAAGATTGTCTATCGCTGCGGAACAACACCCTAAAGCAGGTAGACAATTTCCCAGGCATATCAAATTATTGGTGTTACCTGGTCAATAATTGTGTCTGCAGATACAATACGCCAAAATCAAATTATCAGGATATTTAAGAATCGGGTCACGACTCACCTGATCAGTCCTAAGGAGGTCCGATCGGATTACAAAGAATCTTAACTAACTAATCTTACCTCGTGTTTGCTGATTTCGGCAAATCTGCCTGCCTCGATAAGTGGATCCCCATCAAGCTGCCGTCTGGGACCACCAGCTAATCATCCAGGGATCGGGTTGTGAAGCGCTGCTGAGGTGTCACGTCTCGTTCTGAAGGAGCCCCTTATTTTTGTCACACCGTGCGATAGCAAGTGTCAACCTTCAACAATCCGGCATCAATCTTGAGGGTCCCTATTCAGACGCCAACTGTGAAAACAAAATCAAAATATTCAGGCTAAGTACCCCAAAAGGAAATTCACCGAACACGGGTTACAAAGGAACATACAGAGATCTTTATTTTATACTGAACAGTTTTCCAAGAAAAGTAACAGATAGCTATCGGCCCTCAGTACAACACAACAAACTCCAGCGTGGTTCAGTGTGCTTAGTGAGAGACGCTGTACATTAGAATTCGTTGCTCTTTTATACATCTGCGAACACGATGTCCAACCCTACGTTGGGTTAATATTCCTCTAATACATTACTGATCTAGGGTTTATGCCGAGTTCGCATATCCACATGCAACTAGTTTGCCTTCAATACCTACATCAACAAGCCTACACAGCAACTGTGTATTTTGGGATTTCTCATACAGGTCTTCTCAAACATTAATACAATGTAGTTAAACAAGTGTTCTCAGTTCAGTATTTGAATACATTGTTCTTAACATATGCTTGTGGATTAGTTTCATTGCACGAGTAATCCTTTACACAAAGGTCAGTGAAGGACAAAGTCTTAGTTCACGACCCCAACAAGTGGCCTGCAGTTAAGTTACATGTTAATTACACACAGAGGTCAAGACGGCCATGTTGCATTTTGGAATGACATCGTCCACCATTTTAACTCACAGGGTGACTTTACAGAGAGAACCTAAAATGGCGGATTGACCTAAAATGGCGGCTTACATTGATTCTAAGGTCAGGACCGTGCAACACGGATTTCTTCGCAAGTGGCTTACAAGCAGCTTGGCATAGGCCAATGTACATATATTCGTTGCAATAGGGGCACGATATAATTTCTCATTTGACAAAACGACATGGTAGAGTCTAGGTAGAACCCCACGGTTTTCACCTCTTTAGCGACGGTGATAGTGTTGTCAATATTGAAGGAGGTGTAGTTGGACTCCATTTTTTGAGGGTTGAAGTCGTGCCGACTATAATGATCTCAGTCGTATCATCATTCAGGCATAGTCCATGGGAGGCCATCCATGCCTGGATGATGAGATATACCCCATTCACCAAGGCCAAATCCTTGTCATAATCCCAAGTAAGTGGTAGGAGGATCTGAGTATCATCTGCATAATTTGTGTAGGTGATACCAAGATGATCCAGATCATCGAAAAAGGGCTTCATGAAGATGTTGTATAGGGTAGGTGACACACATGAACCCTGAGGCACTCCGCATGTGATGGGGATAGGGTCTGCGGGTGCAGTAGGGGAAAAGACTCTCATAGTCCGATTACTTAAAAAGGATTGTATCCATGTTATGGCTTCTACTGAAAAATGAGCAGCAGAGTCCAGATGGCTGCATAAAACTTCATGATCCACAAGGTCAAATGCAGCCGAGAGGTCCAGGAGGAGAAGGAGGGCTGATTTTCCTTTGTCTCTGATTTCGTCTATCTGGGCTTTCAGATCTATTAAGGCTGTTTTGATCCCATGTTTGGGCCGAAAGCCTGACTGGCGTGCTCCTAGTAAGAGATTGGATTCCAAGTGGTTTTGTATTTGTAAGTAGGCCATCTTGTCTATAATTTTCAGAAGAAATGAAACTGTAGTAATAGGTCGGTAGTTGGTGGGTATAGCTGAGTCCAGGGTCTGGCTGCATCCTTTATAAATTGGGCCAGGCATTGATCACCCTAGCAGTTAGAGGGTTTGAGCGAGAGGATGATTTTTTCTGTATGGAGCATGGTAACATTTGAGAACTTAAAGCGCAGGGGGTCAGCATTGTTATTGGAAGGTACAGGGGCGGGTGTCAGTGGAGTGGAGCAGGTTAGGAAAGCTTTTTTCATTGCAATCTTAGATCTTAGGGTTGTGACTTTATTGGTAAGTGCTTGCTGTATGTTAGAGCACCTAAGTTTGCCCTTAACACAGTTGTCTGTCACTGGGATGGGAGCTTCTAACTCTTTCAAGATAACAAACGGTTCTTTCATACTAGATTTTGCTTGTGATATTCTGGAATTATAGGTTTCGCGTTTAGCTAAGTGTATTTCGTTTTTATAGAGAGCGGTTATGGTGCTAAGGTTAGTCTTATTTTCCTCAGATGCTGATAATCTCCAAGATACCTCACATTGCCTTTTTTTAGTTCGTAATGATTTCAAGTGGGGTGTATACCACAAGTTGAGGTGGGCTTTGGGCTTGCTTCTTCTCATTTTGAGTGGCGCTATTAAGTCAAGAGATGAGGACATGACTTTATTATACTCTTTGACCAAAGCATCAGGTCCCAAGTTTTCAGGGAGCACATTAAGAGTGGATAGGATAAGTGGGATTAAGTTGTCACAGGTGATGTTCTTTTTGTTCCTTGTAGGTATGTGTGGAGCTAGCAAGTTAGGTGAGGAGATAGGTTTTCCGATTACTAAGGAGAAGGCCATAAGGTGGTGGTCGGTCCAGATTTGATGTACTATGGATGAGATGGAGGCGTTGCAGTTATAATCTGCCACCCAGTCAAGTATTCTCCCTTTGTTGTGAGTGGAGAGTAGTACTCTCTGGGTTAGGCCTAGTTCAGATATGATATTAGACACTCTGGATGCATGATATCTTTAGTGTCATTAAAACCTAGGTTTATATCCCCTAGTAAGAGGACTTGGGAAGAGCTTTTTAGATTGTCGGATAAAATATTGGAGATGTCTTCCTCGAAAGTTCCAATGGGACCTGGGCTCTATATATTAGATGGATAGTAAGTGTCTGGCAATTATTGATGGTGAGCTTAGCTGTAAGGTTTTCACAGGATTTGATATCACGGGGTGGAACTAGTCTAATGGGTAGATTGGATTTAGCAATGAGGGCTATACCTCCTCCTCGTGCTTCATTTCTATCAGATCTGAGGATATTGTAACCATTCGAGATGGCTAGTGAGAGGGCTGGACAAGCAGCGGCGTGTAGCCATGATTCAGTGATAGCTGGGAAATCTAGGTTTCCTGTCTGTATGATGTCTGAGATCTCTGTTGCATATGCGATCAAAGATCTGGCATTTATTAATGCACCCTTGAGAGTTAGGTTGGTAGATAAAGTAGTAGGTGGGGCTTCGGTACTTTGGGTTTTGAGGGTAGCGTGAATGAGTGACATGTGGGTTAGCAAAGGGTTATGTGGACATTTTCCTTTAATGTTAGGGTTTTCAATTTGTTTTTTAACCGTTCTGATGTTAGGACAGACAAGTGTTCTTGGTAAGGGTTCAAATAACTTGGTTAGTCTTGAACGAAGCCTATTATTTCTAGTAATGGTGTTACAAGGTTGGGAGTTATACATAGTCTGCTGAGGTATCATGTTGTTGAACTTGGCTCGTTGTTGCGTGTGAGTTAGGCTAGTCCACTGGGGAGCGGAATGGTCCATGGTGGAGTTGGGGGCAATGAGGAGGTGGAAAGCTGCTGGTATGTTGTAAATGCAGGCTAAGACTAATAATGAGGTGACGGGGATCAAAAAACTCCTTTGTATGTGCATTTTCAAATGGATCTGTTCAAACATTATCTAGGAGCAGGATTTTTGGATGTGCTATAGGGTGCAAAGCTCACGTGCAATAGCACACAGCACACGGCAGCAGCACAAACACAATAAACGTAGTGTAGATAAATGCAGGAATAAGTAGGCTAGTTTAAAACACACATGTAGCAATACCGACAGCAAAGCCCACGAGCAGGATTTTAAGCTGTGCTATAGGGGCAAAGCTCACGTGCAACAGCACACAGCGCATGGCAGCAGCACAAACACAATAACGGAGTGTAGATAAATGCAGGAATAAGTAGCCTAGTTTAAAACACACGTGCAGCGATACCGACAGCAAAGCCCACGAGCAACAGCACACATCACAGTGGAGCCGTGCAGATAGAAATGCAGGAGTAAGTAACATAGTTTAAATCGTGTTTTGTTATAAAGGCCTATAATAAATGTATTTTTGATACACATCTGTCTATCAGTAATCTGTGGAGTTTTTCTCTGTGTGCTCATTGTGGGCTTCTGATCACTCTCAACCCTCGAGTTTGGAGATAGCCATGGTGCAAATGGCATCATGGCTGCCTCCAAACCCGTGTCCAGGTTCACTGAATGGGGACTTACCGGGTCATTCCAACCTTGGAGGACCCGGTAAGTCGCCATTCAGAAAACCATTCCCCATTCCCATTCGAGGCCCCATAGTGTTCAATGGGAATGGGGAAGGAGCTAATAACGGGGCCGCAATTAGCATATTTTCAAGCAAATGTTGAATTTTAAAAATTCATTTAGTTTCTATACATATATACATTTAGAGTAATAATATATATTTTTTCAATAATTGTATGGAAATCTTAAAATATATTCTATCACATAGTTGTTTCTTGTTTTAAAGCACTTCTTACGTATTTATAACATTATATGTGTACAAATGTATCTTAGAATAAAACAACTGAGCATTTACATGTTTGTTTTAAAAAGTATTAAATAATTAGGGTACAACATGTGTCTCCATGTTTTCATCATTTTTTATAAATGTTTATACAGATTATATTATAGTGAATATGTATTAGATATATGTGGCCCAAACAGGAACATTCTAAGCAGTGTACTATTTATAATTCACATATCATCCTTTACCAAAGTACTACAAAGGAAAGCTTCACAAATAGTGGAATGATGCATGTGTAGCTGTTTGCTGTTTTAAACAAGATATTTGTTGTTATGAACTATTCTAAAATGCTAATATCACATATGTAGAAATGTAAGGGTGGACTAAATATGCGCAAAAACCTAGAGTGATCTTATGTATGATGCCATTAAATAAATAATTATTGATGTCATAAACGATGTTAATAGCTATTTCACCAGTGATATTTATTTTATTACTTTATTGTTCATTTATAACGCGCCTAATACCAGGGAGTAGTTCCTTAGCACGGGATCGGGATTCAATCCTGTGTTGTGCCACATTGCCCATGAGCTATCCTTCCTCTTCTATCAATGATGTCATAGAGTATGTCATTAGTGATGTGCCAAGTGATGTAATCAGTGATGTCATCAGTGATGCCATCTGTGATGACATCATTGAGGTCATAGGATGTACAACAGGGGGCACAAAGTTAATGTGGCTTTAGCTGAATTTCAGGGATTTTTTTGCATTAAGTTCTCGCCTTAACATCCCTGCATTTCGCACCAAACGTGGTGCTTGTTCACATTCAATTAGTTCACTAAAAAAGCAACCTAAATAGGCTCAGTCATGAGCAATATGGGTGTTAGCCCTTTGAAGGCATGGCAAAGGGATTCATGTATGCATTCACAGTGGCCATCTTGAATACCTTTGTTTTAACACTAATGTGCAAAACATAATTGTCAAAAAGGATACCAAGCAAAAAACATCAGCATATTATTTACATGCCCTTTTAAATACATTCGTAAAAGGAATAGTGCACTCAAAAATATTATTGTCTAGAGTGTTCGGTCATGTTGTTTTAAGCAAACTGTGATCAATCGCAAAACATTTCCTATGCACCTTACCTTAGTTTTCCTCACTTTTACACATGGGAAATCAGGCAGCAGGGCACGGCCACCTTGTGCTAAACTTATCCTTTGCTGCATCGCCCTAAGTTGAACTGCCCTTGCAGCACTAAATCATACCCCCACCCCTGAAGCTGACATCACTATTCCTAGCGATGTTCTCCACCTATTTTCATGATGTTAGTGTGCAGCGTAGGCACATGCGCCCAGTCATCACCTACGTCATAACGTTAGTTGACGCAGAACCCAGAATCTCAACACATACATCCTCTCAAAGGACAGCACATCCCAAATCGGAATAGAAAAGACTATTTTTAAAGGAAACACCAATACTCTGCATTTTATAATGTGCTTTTATTTCACAATAAACGCTCCAAGAACATCCACCAAATTCCATATTTAACTACATTATTTATTTTGTTGTTTTCGAACATCAAATCTTTATCATGAGGCACACAGTGTTCCTTTCGGTATAAAAGGCACATTGGATGCACCTTGAATTTAAAGGCTTCGGCATCAGCTTCTTGCTAGGCCACCATTAATGATGTGAGGTTGCTCCTTGTCACTGGTACCGCCAAAGGGCATATCGGTCCTGGGTGATCGTCCCACATCAGAGTAATTGTAAGCCAGCCATTTAGGTGGATCTGCCACTGCCTGTTGAAGAACCCATCACTGGGTATCTGGTAACAATGACATTTGGAGAAATGAAGGATATATCTGTGTGGAAAACATAACAGAAATATATCTAAGTAGCCATTCTTTATTCAAATGTATCCATTTACCCTTTAATTCTGCATTGGGTGAAACCTAATAATGAACACAAACCAGAAACAATGGAAACACAGAGAAAACATTGTGGAAAGTTGGAGTCTATGATGTGCTTGAGAGGTTAGTGCTGTGGAGAATGTTTAGCTCGCAATGCGATGCGGATACAGAAGCTGACAGAAGAATTTGAACAAAACATAGACGGCATTATAACGGAATATTAGCAGCAAACTTGGCGTTGGTGGAACCGGGGATAGCCCAGACGTGGACTCCATGCATTTCGGTGCTCGACTGCCCATGTGCCGGGACAAAGACAAATACATCCAGGTTGTGTTTGCGTGTCATCACAATATGCCCCAACCAACAACCCATTACAATGTAAGCCAGCAGAACCAGTCAGAAAATGAAACCTTGACTTGTTCATCTATAAACTCGTCTACGGTAAAACTTACATTATATTTGGTATTTCCATTTTCTTGGCGTAATGCACAGTGTCCACTCAGATCAACGGTTTTCATAAAATGAAATTACATGTTCCTTTGTCCAGTTTTGAAAGGGTGAACCTTGTCATTTTTGTGGGTATTACACACCTCCTGTCATTCAATCCATAGTGAAACCTCCCTTTCTTCCAAGGACAAACAACAATTGAACCTTCTTAGGAACGCATATGCTAAATATCCTTTTGGTGAAGGAAAGCCACAAATCAAAAACATACTGTACAGGATGCGTCGGTGTGAACAGCCCACAAGCAACATCAAATGCAGTGACCTTCACTCAATGGGAAGGATTATCCCGGCCGTCCAATGTGGCATTCAAAATATGTTCAAAAAATAAACTAATTGTTTGCTGGCATCCACCAATGCTGCACTATCGTGAATTATTTTTTACTCATCTATATTGATGGTGATTTAGTTATTTTAGGGCAACACTTGCAGTTAGAGTCCTCCCCATCGTCACGCTTGCGTGCACCCTGTTTTCACGGAGGAATGTGCTCTGCAGATAACGTGAGACACTGACAAGTCATAAATCCAAGTGCCCTTCCATCTCCACTGAACTTTCCGTGCACTAACAAATGTTGAAGGAGAAGCAGTATATCCCGCCCCCCTGCACCATACTCGTACCGGGCAAATGACGTATAAGCTGAGGTGGGAGACAACTCCACCCCTCCTGTACCTATTTGCATCACCCATGTTTCATATAACTGTATTAACTTTTTGCTAATGTGTATACTTGGAACTCCATTCTGTGTCCTTCAAATGCCATCTTTTTCTAGGCCCTCTGCCCCTCTGGCGAAATGTTCACTCTCCCTCTCCCAGTGCCGCGCACAGCCAGCCCTCACCACCTCTGTCCTCTGTCAGCTTAGTGCATCTCCTGTTCTCACAGAAATGCAGCTATTCATTTTTGCAAGTAGTGAGTATCAAGCCATGACAAAATCTGCTCATCCAAGAATGTGAGACCAATGCCTGCTCCAACCTTAGTGTCCCATCCATCTCTGCTGACCGACTCATACCATCTCCAATCCTTCCCAGCCATGCTGCTGTCCCCTGAACCCATGCCCCCTATTCCCTTTGAACGCATCTTGTCACCAGACCCTACCCCCACACCACCTCCAATTCACCTACCATATACCTTACCTAGAGTGGGCCTATATTTTGATAACACTAACACCAATCCCCACTGTGTTTGAAATCGTAAGACACCAAAGGCCGCAAATCAAAGATCAGCCCTTCTGATAAGGCATCAAAAGTAATGACCCCTAACACATGCCCCATAGAAATATAGGTCAGAATGCACCTATTTCACACCAACATCCCCCTTTCATGCAGTGTTTTGCTTACAGTCATTAGTTCTTGCATGACAAGTTTGTTTTTTAGCTTAGGTCTCATTCCTTAGTGGGACGTGTATTTATTCTGTCTATTTGGACATGTGCATGCTAAGGCAACTGCAGAGCCCGGAGTTGCTTTCATGCTGATATCCATCTCACTCTCGTGCCCTGATCAATGAAGGACCCACAAGAGCTGGCCGAAAGCAGGAAGGGGGAAAACACAGAGATGCACTGTATGGCATCCTCCAACAGGCACTTATTGCAAAGAAAAATGACAAAGAGGATACATTTGAAAAGACAAATTGGACGCTTAATACTTCTTAATATGTTTAATAGCTTTGAAATTCAAGTTAAATAGATTTCCGTTGGTCTTGTACAATGTACAGACATTGTGGAACATACACACTGCTGCTAATCATTTATACAGGGCTCATTTGCAATGTTTTGTGGCAATGTATGTGTCCTAGGAACAAAATCAGGATCGATTCCATGAGTATGCATGGCCAACACAGTCAAAATGAGATCTTTCACAAAATTGAATTAAATTTCCTGGTATATCTGCTTGGTTACCCATTTATTGCTTTGTTTTGCAGAGGCCATTGTATAACAAAGCATTCCAAAGTTTCCTGTAGTTCTCAGTTCTTCTCTGCCTATATTCTTGTTATGCGCTAATACGGCTAGTAATGTTCGATATTGAATACCGTCTATGCCAAAATGCAACCTCTTGGGCCTATACTTTAAGCACATATTGTGGAACACCTCCAAATCTCTGGTGTGACAGAATTCTTTGAGTCCCTCAGGTCTCTTGAAAGAGTTTTATCAAACACGATCTTCTCAAGAGCTTTGTGTGGAGGTGAAGATGGAACCACCCACTTCTTCTTGCGTTCCTGTTCCTCCAATAAAGGTCCATGTGCGCATTGGTGAAAATGTTGGTTTTCTGTCCATGAGTGAACGTTGGAACAGAGGTGCATCAATGAGCACCATTTTTCAAGTAGAATTTCCACAGACCCATCACAAGTCTTGGAGCTCCACCAAAGATGGTTGCTGAAAGACTGAGAGCACTGTGAAATATTTTCAGAACCCTTTTTTTCACCTGCAGCTGTGATTTTGTTTTATTGACTGATTTGACAATGTACCATAAATTAAATTGATGGCAAAGGTTTGAAAACTGCTCTCGCATGGCCTTGGCTATTGAAACATGTTTGTCAGTGGCTATGAAGTCTATTTGAATTCCCCTCGATTGAAGAGGTTCGAGGGATTTTTTGAAACCATGTTTCTCCATGGCCACTGAGGATTTACATTCAGACACCTGCAAAACCTCCAAACTCACAATTATTTTAGTTTCCATGTCCTCAAAGTGGTATGTGCAGTACTTTGCTGAAAATCCAGGGCTGTCACACTGTCCATCACCAGCTAGCTAGAACCGTTTGCCAGAAATTAAACTCTTTCATCGCACACATCGCTTACATACATAGGGCCTCATTGCGAGTTGGCCGGTAAAATACCAAATTATCGGCATGCTGGTAAGGCCCTCCAAACCCCCGTTAGCGGCATCATTCATGCTGCAGGCATGGGCACCGGCATCCTATATGCCGTAAAGCACTGTAATGTTGATACCGACATTGTAAATACCGGCACCGGAATGGAGTTACCGGAAGCAATGTCATCTGCCGGAACGGGAAATGCGCTGGCAGCCATCTTGAAAAACACAATCAATTGCAATCCTCTGCCTACAGGACCTGGATTTGCAAACTGTGTAACATGCCAGCAAGAAGATGCCTAAGGCTACCCGTAAAGGCACACCTTGGCTGCGTAAGCCCCGTTTTAGTGATGATGAGCTAAACATGCTTTCCGACACCCTAGGCCAGCATGCGGATGTCGTTTTCTGTCCAGACTTGCAACATGCCGCCCAAATAAGGAAGAAAACCATTTGGGAGGAGGTGGCCCAGAAAGTCTCCGCGATGAGGACAAACCCACGCAGTGTGAAAGACTGCAGAAAACGGTGGGACGATCTGCAACTGCGTGTTTGAAACATCTTGTAAGCAAACCACAGCCAGGCCAGACAACAGGTGGTGGAGCAACATCACCTATAAAGCTTGCACGGTGGGAGGAAACCTGCAGCTCTGTAATGGACATGGAGTCCATAGAGGGAGTCAGGCATTCAGAGATGGGTGTCCCATCATCGGACAATGACGGCGAGTGGCCCTTAGCGTAATACAAAATTCACCACACACACCTAATACCCCAAGTATAATGTTGGAGTCCAATTGGCAAGTAGATGGGAGCAAATATATGGCGCATCACCTCCCACCTAAAGTCAGCCCTAACTCAAACCCTACATCTCTGCCACAAAAACACACTACAAAACCCACTGGCACAAACCACATGAGTCCACAATTGCAAACACAAGTAATATATGCATGCACACACACATATACATCACTGTCGAGATGCAAGCCTCACCACTGTGCCATCTCAATGCATTGTGCACAGATCTCCCCTACCGATTGCACACTTGAAACACAACCAAACAGGACATGGCACACAGCCCCTGAGGCATGGCTACAGCATGCAAGCCACAACACATCTGTAGGCCACCAAACAGACACCATGGACATCATGGCTGCACCAGAAGGATGCCCAAACAATACACCCCCCCAACTCCTGTAAGCACCATGACCGCCCCTCCAACATGCACACGACAATGCACACGACTCGAAATGTACTAACATTGATTTATGTAGGATGTACGTTCACCCATGACTGATGTCCTGCCTCACCATCCCCCACAGGCACAGAATCAGACAGCGATGCAGAACACACCACAACCACCAAAAAAACACCTGCATGCATGAGCATAGGGGACGATGACGCCATCAGGCCATCAACGTCAAGGGCTTGCCCAAGGAAAACCACTGCTCCCAAACTACAGACCACCAGCCAACAGGGCGCACAGGCCAGAGACCAAGAGGAGCAGCTAGCTCCGACACATAGTCAGAAGCCCCAGCCCGTACACATTGGTGCCATCAAGGCATGCATGCCAAAAGGCACACCGACCCCGAAGGCCACAGCCAGAAAAACTCTGGCCCCCCAGCAGACACCTCATGTGGTGGAGGATGCATCACCAGTGGCCAGTGATGTTGTGGGGCTGTAGTCAATGGCCACGAATGACATATGTGAGGTGGCACAATCTGCCCAACATAGCATGGAGGAGGAAGAGGAACAGGATGAGGCGGACACCGCAGGCCTTAGCATGTCTGAGGAAATTCCACACACCCCTACCATGCCGTCTACACCATGGTTCTCCTTCAAACCTGGTTCTGATGGACACAGTGCATCCCCGGAACCACGCAGACATCACCACCACCTCCTGTGCAACCACCAGCTGTGGAATCCATCCAGGACTTGGAGGGGTGGGTAAGCCGCATGGAGGAGCGTGGGTGTGTGGGAATGTTGGGGGAGTGGGGTGGGGTTGGCGTGGGTGTGTGGGGATGTTAGGGGGTGGGGGGTCATGGGTGTGTGGGGATGTTGGGGGAGGGCGGTGGTGGGTAGTTTGTTGCACATGAGGGGTTCCTGTTCACTGTACATAGTTATGAATCATTTAATACACCAAGTGTGCATAATAAAAACACATGACTGGACTTTGCTTCTTGAGTGTGTGTCAATTTATTTCTTAACAGTGCCCAGTGCTCAGTGTCCCCCATTCCAAGTGCCTTGTCTAACCCATTGCATCAAAAGTAATGTGCAATCAAAGTTTGGCGTACTACACGTCCTTCATTCACTTTGTACCGTGGTCGATATGCATCTTCTCCACCATCATCTTCCTCTTCTACTGGTGGAATGTGGTCCATGTCAGGGGGCAGGGGTACGTTGCGCCGCATGCACATGTTGTGCAGCATGACACATGCCAACAATAACTTGCCCACATTCTCAGGCCTGTATATGTGTACCCCGCCCGACCTGCTGAGGCAGCGGAAATGGGCCTTCAACAGGCCAAAACTCTGCACAATCATAACACGAGTGTGTGCATGTCCACGGTTGTAGTCCTCTTCGTGGCTGTTGACTGGTTGCCTGATGTGGGTCAGGAGCTACGGGTTCAGGGGATACCCGGCATCACCTGCACAGGAACAATGGAAAGTTTATTTGTGAACATTGTTGTCATTACTTGTGTGAAATGCCTGCACAGTGTTCATGGTCACATGTCACAGATTCATCATGACTGGACTTGACATTTCCTCATAGTGAGACCCAGGTAAGTGCACTTAGGGATGACCTATGCTTGGGGGGTATGTGTGCCATTCACGTCTAAGGGACCATTCCATGAGGTGAGGCACTAACCCAAATGAGTTGATAATGACCATCATCTGCCGACATCTGATGGGTGTGATGCATTTGAAATGTGTACTATACATGTGGAATGCATCATGACATGTTTGTCTGATGTGCCTCAAGATACACTGTGGTTTGCTAATCATGTTCACGGCTACTTGATGTCACCATGTACTTGTCCATCACTGCCTTCCCCTGTATGACTAAGGGCCAATAACAATGGTGGTTTGGTCAGCCAGTGACCGCAAACATTTCTGTGAGGGGGCTAGGTGTGTACTGGCATGGTGGAGCAGTCATACTGTGGATGGATCCTGTGCCACTCACTCATATGTTAGTGGTGGTAACTGATTGGTGATTACATACATTTTCTTGCTTGCACCATTGCAATTGTAAGTGTTCCTTAGAGATGCTTGGGCCGGTATACTGGTCTGCGGTGTACCTGTGGGGTGGGTGCAGTGACAGAGATTTCCATGTGTGGTAGTTGGATTTGACCCAGGCATGGCTGCATGTCCCATGATGGACTTTGCTCTGCTCATGTATTACAGGCATTACAGTGCTGTCTAAGCCAGGAAGACCTAGGAATTCAAATGCATGCACATTTTCAGTACACTGACCAGGGGCTTGACCAGCTTCATGAGTCACTTTACCACAGAGATGTAAGAATCATAACATTCAAAAATTTCACTTGCCATCGTTTTTTTCTAAAGCTGTTCCCAGGCATCCAACTCGATGTGCACCAGCCTAAACAGCCTCTTGTTGACAATCTCCCTAAAACTGAGCCACATCTGTGCTCAAAATACCCCAGCCCAAAAGTTCCCCACGGACTTATCAGCCCCCCTTTCTGAAGATAAATCCCACCCTTTCCTGATTGTGAAGTAACACAATCCTGATATGGTATTTTACACAAACCTACAACACTGGGCTGGGGCATTTTGAGCACATCACCACCACCACCACAATAAGAAAATGAGGATGAAGTAGAGGAATTCCACATTGCCTGCATCCAGCTTGATTCCTGGGTGTGGAAGCTATTTACCACCGTAGGAGACATGCCCAAAGCTTGTGCTAAACAGGTGATAAGCACTGAGTGCAACATAGTAGTCAGTCACGACAAACCAGGCTTGTACAGCTATGGCATGACCACCATGCAGCAACACCTGTAATCGAACCACAAGGCAGCAGTTTGGGGGGTTGTTCCCTTCAAACAAGGCAGTAGGTTGAGTTACTCTGCAGCATTCTCCGCATCTGCTCCTGCCACCACGATGGACACTTCTGTGGGTCAGCTGATCCCACCATATGCACCGCAGCAGATCCTTACCTTTCAAAGGTCACTGTATTGTGCATGAACTGTGATGCAGTACTCAGCAGGGGGGAGCAACTTCGAAGTGCTTTTGAGCCTTCGGTCTGGGAGCATGAGAAGGAGTGCCAATGACATGATGCAGGCTGCCGCACAGTCTGTAATGTCCGTTGACAACATGGTAGTCTGCGGACATCTGAAATAATGCGAGGGGTGGCTCCGTCAAAAACATTGCACTCATTTCTGGGAGGAAGTGGTGGCTCTGAAAAGAGCCATTTTGTGGTGGTTGTTTGTTTTTGCAATGGTTGAAGTGGCCATCACCTACTGGAAAAATGCTTGCTATACTTTTGGATATTTCGTAGAAAAAACTGATTGCCAGCATCAGTAAAGTGGACTCCATCTCTGCAAAAAATGTTGGTGCTACAAAACGTAATGTTTTCATTGTGGAAGGAGAACATGCCAACATCTCTCAGAAAGGCGCAAACAGCCTTGTTCACATTGCGCCTTGTTTTCTCCATTTCCGGAACAAATGAAAAAGAACACAGCCACATCTGTCTCTCGGCGATGCGAGAAAAAAATTATGCGAGAATTTGGAAACATGTGCCTCCTTCATTGCAAACTGCAGAGAAATTGTGGTAACATGTCCAAAAACAGTTCCCTCCACAATGAATAATAATAATGTCTGGATGATCCAGCTTCATCAAACTGGCACAAAGAGGAGCCACATTCAGCCACTTCATCCACAAACTCCATACCATTGGACATCCACATGATGGATTCCACTCCACTCCACAGCGTTCTGCATGCACTTCCAACTAATGTATCCAGGAGTTGCCCAAAATCCATACACTCTGCCTCCTGGATGACACAGCAGTAACAATAGACATCTGCACTCCTCTCTGCAAACACACCTTATGCCACAGTCTCTCCTTACACACCACACCCAGGAAACCTTATTGACCAATCCCCAAGCCTCCACAGTCCCTCTTCCATGCCTGCCACCCTCAAACTTGCCAGATGTTTCACTTGTGATCCTCAAACTACCGCTATGTCTGCAGCTTAGTACATGGGTTGGGGTCGCATTTCAACCAGTGTAGGGGATGTCCTCTTAAGTGGTGGCTCTGAAAAGAGCATTTTTTTTAGAGGTGCTTGTAAAGAAACACCTTTTCTTTTGTATTTTTGGAGGATTTTTCTCTTCTTCTCCTCCTTACATTGTTACACGAGCCTCTCCAAAATAGCTTTTAGATTGTATAACAACATAGCATTTTCAATGGGGCATGAAAAAGACATCTACACTGAAAAAGCTCACTTTAAAAGCATTACATGTCTCATTGTCACAGAAGAACATCCCAGCACTGAACAAAAATTCAGACATGCCTCCGTTTAGAGGACACCTTCCAAACTCTTGCTGGGAACAACTAACATCGGGATTGTTCCATACTCTTCTAGGTGGTATACCTGAGAAAACCACCTTTGCAGTGGGAAAAAGCCATATCAGTGCTTTCACGAAGTCCTTTAGTTCACAGAGCAAACTTCCAGTACTGATGTTACCAAAATGAAGTGCTCCACAATGCACTACTACGACGTCAACAGTACTCCAAGTTGCCACATCTCTGCAAACTGCAGCACAGCTTGAAAACTACAGACAGGCACACTGCGCCACAAAGCGTCCACTCCTTCAAAACCAAAATTGTCATCAATGCCTCTGCCCTGGGCATAACTCTGCAGATCACCCAAAAAGGAATCACCCACGATCAACACTCTGACTCTCTGCATCTCTGCCATCTTCAGTGTACACAGCAATGAACAAAAAAGTATTACCGCTCCTTCCTGTTAAGCATAACCTCAACACTTGATTGGATAATACCCACAGTCCCATTTCCATGCCAGGCATGCTGAGAAGGGCAGGCTGTGGTATGTCCGATTCTCCAACTACAGTGGTGTCCATGGACCCCGTAATGCAGGGGCAGCACTTCTTCCCTTTCCACTACTCTCTTTGCAGCACTCCCTCATTGGGTAATGGTAAGCAGTCACACACGCATCCACAAATCACAACCAAGACCTCTGCATCTAACTCATCTCTGTTCAAGACTCCATATTTACCTTTAAACATTCAGACTACAGGTCTGCTGTGATTGAAAAGCACCTCCAGTAAAAGGTACTGTAAAAATATCCTAGATTTCTGCATCCAGATTCATCCGCATCACCAACAACTACAGGTATAGAATATTTTTTATACTGTACATTTGCAAACCTGTTATAAGTTCTTCTCAACGTGGTATCTGCCATTTAACCTCCATATCCTACTCAAAAAGCATACTGTCATTTATCCCATCACCTATCATCAAATACCACCGACAATGATATGTGCTTTGAAAGTTTTAATTTACCCTTATCACCAATTGTAATGTCCAAACTGTTACTCTCTTCTTTACTTCTGTCATTTTTACAACATTTCCCCCACTAGCACACCTCCTATGAAATGTGTAAAATGCTCACAGAAAAGGAAAACTGAATGTATCCTACGAAAGCAAACCAAGTACATACATTGCATGCATCTCAACAGGGTGCCTGCCAATTACCGTGCACACTTCACAGAATTCACCATTACTTAAAACCCACACAAATGCATGTGTGCATTGAGAACAGTACCATGTATATATGTGAATAAATAAATCATACAACTGAAATGATTTCTCCGCTCATGTAGCAAGAATATATCTTCAGAAAAGTTAATGCATTGCATACACAAAAACATTCTCCTTTTCAATCTGTACATCTTTCCGAACCTTTTTCTCACCCTTCTACAACTAAGACTAATCAATGTTCAAACTAAATAGTCCTACAGTAACCACCACACTTGCAAAGGTGCATATCATACAGCACACTTACAAATGAACCACTTAACCCTTTACAATCAATGTTGATGCTCCCAAGTCTCCATTCATATACAGAGCCATCCAATTTCACACACACTCTAACTCTTCCTGCCAAGACATCCCCCAACACTTTTAAATAATGTATTCTCCAAATGCAATCACTATGCCATTAATACACATATGGTCTTACTTTCTTCTTTCACAGTTGCAGTAACCACCTCTGTCCTGAAAGCCACTTGTGTGTTAACTTGAAAATACAACCTAGAAGAAACCTACTATCAACATCCAACAAAGTAATGCAATACTATCGTAGTTACCTACCTCTTACTCAGACAGTGCAGTGTTCTTGTAGTGTAAGATGCAAAATTCCATCAACCCCACAATATTTGCTTCATTTCTACTCATTACACCTCAATAGGTGGCCACTTTATATTGTCATCTCACTACCATTATAGTAACACCCAGATACCAATACAGCCTTCCCAACCTAAAGTAACAGCCCATTACACAATCATGCACCTCTATCTATATGCCTCCCATCATATTCAACCATTCATGCACAGTGCACACAAATACATTACAAAATCGGCACACCCAGACTTTTCTTTTTTCTCCAACAGCTACTACAGAATGCCTACCAAAAATCAACTCTGTAGAAAACAATGCAGAAATAGATCAGATCAACCTAAAAGCATACACAATAGCCATCCACCTCTAGCAGAATTTGTACAGAAAGTTCAAACACAACAGCTAATACAGTCACTAATGAAAACGAAAGCACCTAATAGTGAGCAAACTTTAACTCCTCTTTCAAAATGTAGAAATAAAAATAAATGTACTAAAAAGATTGCAACTATCACTACTGCTAACAGAGCAGGTACAAATGGGAATGTAGCCACAAGGAAGCATTCCAAAGAATTTATTTGACAAAAATTTTTCCACAACAGAGTCCTCCAGAACCTTATAAATATAGGGGAAAAATCACACACAACCCTTACAACTTACTGCAGACAAGTAACCTTGTAAACTCTTTTAGACAGTGCAATGCTCCTCAAAAATACATTTTTTATATTAATTTTAAACAGAATGAAACCACTAACATAATGAATAAGTAATTAGCAACAAACGCAATATCAGCATAGATACCTTTGCAACATCTGTATAGGTGAGTGGAATCACACCACCAGCACAGAGATATACTTCAATGAAGAATCATACAAATAAGAGCCAACAAACCAAATTGCCATATATAGCAGTGGGTGAGGATATGAAAAGGTAGACACTACCATAATGGAAGAAGAAACACTGCTTTCACAAATATCCCCATCAAACTTAGATTCAACTCTCCATTCCACCGAAACAAAACACCCCATCTACAAATGCCCAAGAACATCAAAGTGTAACATTCGCCAAAACTCTATCAAATCTTTGCAGTAGTTCCTCAATCACTATGTGAAAGCCAACGACAAAGGAAACATGAAAATACTACAAACTATGGACTCCTGTCCAGTGCACAAATAAACAGGGCAACAAGGACATTCATTAGCCAGCATTTCTACACCTGCATGCAAAAGCACCTTCCACCATATCAAAATGTTAGCAACACACCATTCTACTGTAAGAATTATAATTCACAAACTGTACTATTCAAAAAAGTCCAGCTTTATTACTGGATCATTTAAATGATATTCTCCTACAAGGTACAGCCAAACAGCTGCTCGAACAAATAGACCACATCCAAAGCAAATACTTTTGAACTGAAGAGCACTTACAAACTCCAGTACCTTGAGAAAACAGTAGCAACAATATTGCAGATGTCAACTTTCTATTTCACACATACAAAAAAGAAATATGCAAGTTCAAAAGCACATCTGCTTAAGTACCTAACCAAGTACGTGTGTATGGTCGTAGAACTTTTTATACAAAGAGCACAAAAACTATAGATATAATGTACAAAATAGAAGAAACTGAGGAATTCCAATAGTTCCAATTAGCTCTCTACCTTATAGCAGAAAACAAGTACGAAATTACTAACCCTGTCATACTGTGCACATACTGCACTGCAAAACTTGACAATAACCAAATGCCTTTACGGGCTGCCAGTCATAATTTTGAAATATTCCCACTGCCAAACACACTCCAACAGATTAATTTGTATGAGAGTATCATAATCCAAACAGTACACCCAATTTCAAGCAATAATACGACTGCAACCAACAACTGCAAAATTGCCTCCCACTCAATTACGAGGAGGCATTCATGGCAAAGTAGTTTATTTACCAATAGATCTCAAAGAAAATGTAGACACTCTACAAATGCAATGGCCTATAGAACAATCTTTGATTATCCGGCTGAATGGTGTACCTACAAAGACAGAATTATTTGGCAGCATCTAGTGGACTTAAACAAAGTTAGGAAAGCCTTGCAATATCTTAAAGACAACAATGAATACTACAAAGAAACAAACATTGAAGAAAACTTGAGAGAAACCACCAAAATAATTCAGGACTTCTCAACAAGTGGCCAATTCGAACATCTAGATCCTACTGCAGCCTCCAATATTTAAGATCATTATACAATTCACCCACTGCACTCCAAAGACACCATATGCGGCAAGCCAAAGGATAGCCAATCAGTATATGGGAAAATAGTGTAGAAGCACAAGCCTTTCCTCTTCTCTTTTTGACCCAAAAAGGTGGAAGATATGATGAAAGACGCACACAAATAACAGCATCAGAATAACGCTGTTTACAAATGTATTGTGAAGACCCTACAATCAGACAAAACGTAGAATACATATTCCACCTCCTCTTTCAAAGTGAACTAGCAACTCTATGTTATGGATTTGCACACACATTAGAAACAAGTTCCAATTTTAAAAACATGTTTGCTACACAGCTACTTCAAAAGGTGCAAGACAAAGACAACGTTTTACAGTAAAGTATTATATATATATAAACTTTACACAGTACAAAAACATATTGAACAATGAACGCCAACAAGAAGAACAACTTCAAGCACAACTAAATGTAGACACTCCTGAGAGCAGTGCACTTTCTCTGACAGGAAGCCAGGAACCACTTGGAAAGCTATTCATAGCAAATGAGGCAGAACTTGCCATGAAGGAAGTAGAGAACACCATGTGTCAGTAAGGACAATCTGCAGAAGACTTTGCTCTACTGAAATCACAACTAAACAATGAGCAGTATACCATTTTCCTAGAAATAACTAAAGAAATTGAACATGTTATGCAGCACACAACTAAAACCTGTAACGGTGAACACTACAAACCTGTACTGCTATATGTAATTGGTCAAGCTGGTTCAGGCAAAACATTCTTAATAAAAATCATCAGTAAATTCCTCTAACAATTAACAAACAACAGGCTTTCAGCTGTTGTAACCACCCCACAGGTTTACCTGCTTACAACAAGTCACATAAATGTGTCACTTTTCACCGATTGCTACTCCTTCCAGTAGAACACCAAAACAAAATAGACTACTACAAACTTGCAACAGAAGCTGCTATGGAGCCAGCATTTCTACACCTGCATGCAAAAGCACCTTCCACCATATCAAAATGTTAGCAACACACCATTCTACTGTAAGAATTATAATTCACAAACTGTACTATTCAAAAAAGTCCAGCTTTATTACTGGATCATTTAAATGATATTCTCCTACAAGGTACAGCCAAACAGCTGCTCGAACAAATAGACCACACCCAAAGCAAATAATTTTGAACTGAAGAGCACTTACAAACTCCAGTACCTTGAGAAAACAGTAGCAACAATATTGCAGATGTCAACTTTCTATTTCACACATACAAAAAAGAAATATGCAAGTTCAAAAGCACATCTGCTTAAGTACCTAACCAAGTACGTGTGTATGGTCGTAGAACTTTTTATACAAAGAGCACAAAAACTATAGATATAATGTACAAAGAAACTGAGGAATTCCAATAGTTCCAATTAGCTCTCTACCTTATAGCAGAAAACAAGTACGAAATTACTAACCCTGTCATACTGTGCACATACTGCACTGCAAAGCTTGACAATAACCAAATGCCTTTACGGGCTGCCAGTCATAATTTTGAAATATTCCCACTGCCAAACACACTCCAACAGATTAATTTGTATGAGAGTATCATAATCCAAACAGTACACCCAATTTCAAGCAATAATACGACTGCAACCAACAACTGCAAAATTGCCTCCCACTCAATTACGAGGAGGCATTCATGGCAAAGTAGTTTATTTACCAATGGATCTCAAAGAAAATGTAGACACTCTACAAATGCAATGGCCTATAGAACAATCTTTGATTAACCGGCTGAATGGTGTACCTACAAAGACAGAATTATTTGGCAGCATCTAGTGGACTTAAACAAAGTTAGGAAAGCCTTGCAATATCTTAAAGACAACAATGAATACTACAAAGAAACAAACATTGAAGAAAACCTGAGAGAAACCACCAAAATAATTCAGGACTTCTCAACAAGTGGCCAATTCGAACATCTAGATCCTACTGCAGCCTCCAATATTTAAGATCACTATACAATTCACCCACTGCACTCCAAAGACACCATATGCGGCAAGCCAAAGGATAGCCAATCAGTATATGGGAAAATAGTGTAGAAGCACAAGCCTTTCCTCTTCTCTTTTTGACTCAAAAAGGTGGAAGATATGATGAAAGACGCACACAAATAACAGCATCAGAATAACGCTGTTTACAAATGTATTGTGAAGACCCTACAATCAGACAAAACGTAGAATACATATTCCACCTCATCTTTCAAAGTGAACTAGCAACTCTATGTTATGGATTTGCACACACATTAGAAACAAGTTCCAATTTTAAAAACATGTTTGCTACACAGCTACTTCAAAAGGTGCAAGACAAAGACAACGTTTTACAGTAAAGTATTATATATATATAAACTTTACACAGTACAAAAACATATTGAACAATGAACGCCAACAAGAAGAACAACTTCAAGCACAACTAAATGTAGACACTCCTGAGAGCAGTGCACTTTCTCTGACAGGAAGCCAGGAACCACTTGGAAAGCTATTCATAGCAAATGAGGCAGAACTTGCCATGAAGGAAGTAGAGAACACCATGTGTCAGTAAGGACAATCTGCAGAAGACTTTGCTCTACTGATGTCACAACTAAACAATGAGCAGTATACCATTTTCCTAGAAGTAACTAAAGAAATTGAACATGTTATGCAGCACACAACTAAAACCTGTACCGGTGAACACTACAAACCTGTACTGCTATATGTAATTGGTCAAGCTGGTTCAGGCAAAACATTCTTAATAAAAATCATCAGTAAATTCCTCTAACAATTAACAAACAACAGGCTTTCAGCTGTTGTAACCACCCCACAGGTTTACCTGCTTACAACAAGTCACATAAATGTGTCACTTTTCACCGATTGCTACTCCTTCCAGTAGAACACCAAAACAAAATAGACTACTACAAACTTGCAACAGAATCTGCTATGGAGCTTTGCAGAGTTTTGAAACAAATGAAAATGCTCCTCATAGATGAGGTGAGCATGGTCTCCAACCTAATGTTAGCTTTGATTCGCCTCATATTGCAAGAGGTCCTCAAAACAGACTATGAAGAACTCTTGGAAAACATGTTATTGTTTTCGGAGATTTCCTTCAATTAACACCAGTGAAAGGTGAACCTATCTTTAAAACCTTAGGACCTAAACTATGCTGTAAAACTCTCAGAAACATATGGAATGTAAATCTCTGGCAACATTTCCAAAACAGAGAAATAACTGAAAACATGCGTCAGTCTGCAGATCTCACCTATGCCAGCATTTTGAAAACAACATTTGGATTGGTGTTCTATCTAAGGAAGCTCAGCCTACCCTAAATACAAATGAACTATAAGACAATAACACATGTGCTACTAATGTTATGGAACAATTAGGACACAAAAATGTCAACTGTATATCGTTAATTCCAACTCTAGCCAGCTGTACAGAATTCAATGAAACTATGCTAAAAAAAGAAATGTAACCACTAGTTCAAATGTACTCCACAGACAAACAGGACATACACGGTATGATATTACCTATGTGTCAACAAGCCATAGCACGACTAAATACCTTAGAAAACTCTATCTCTAACACAGCTGGTTTGGAGAAAATGTTAACATTGTGTTTAAACTGTAGAGTAATGCTAAAGCGTAACCTTGATGTAGAGCAAAGTTTAGTTAATGGAGCACAAGGTACAGTTGTTGGCTTCCAGACATACCCATGTGACAACAGCATTCACTTTGTCAACATCCACTTTGGCAAACTTTCTGAAGTTAAAAGGATAGTATGCTTAACAGCCAGATTCCTCCTTTTCAAAGACATGTATGTATGCAGAGAACTGTGTTCTCTGTTACCAGCATATGCAGTGACGATTCATAAATTGCACGGTCTAATCTTAGATCAAGCATTAATTGATATTGGCAGTACAGTCTTTAAAGAAGGCATGAGTTACGTAGCTTGGTCATGCCTACGTGCACTTGAAGGACTATTAATAGTCAATTTTGATGCAAGTAAAGTCAGCGCTGACATTTCTTGCATCGTGAAGTACAATAGACTATGTGCACTCTACACACCCCATCTCAAAATATATCTTGTTCCTCAAAAACACAAACTTTGTAAAAGAAAACAAATGCAATCAGAATTCATAAATCATCTCCCAACAGTACCACCAAAGAAAAATCAGCTCATACTCCATCAACTACCAAAAACACAGAAAATTGACTGAAAAAGACAATACATAATATACTGCACACACAAAGATAACTACCTCTTTGAACAAACCACATGCACTTTCATCAAAGTACTCAGACACAGGTCTGTCTGGTCCATTCAAATTTTCCAATACAACTGGTGTAAATTGCTCTGCAAATGTAGCAATCAATGTTCTATTCCAATTGCCAACAATTGTTGAAAACATTTATTTAAATGGTTCGGACCAGTTGTATTTACAAATGCTAGTCCTTCACAGAAATGCAACAAACAATCCTGAAAACACTTACAGTTTCTCAGGAATAAGGCAGGAATTGGACTACTGTGCTGGAATGGTGAGATTCACTTTAAACACACAGGAAGATCCACCAGAATGTCTAATGTACTTACTACAAGTACTGGAAAGCAAAAACATACCCATAAATTAAATCTTCCAGATTTCCTACATGTGGAAACATACATGCACTCTCTGCAACCATGTCATTCAGGAACAAGTCCCTAATAGGCACTTTCTCTATGTATCTATACCTAACTGTGATTCCATTCCATTTCAGTAGCTCGTACAAAATGCAAACCATAGCATATTTTGTACTACTTGCAATTCCGATAATCGTTCCACCTTACATATGCAATCACATAGTCAATACGTAATATTAATGCTTTTAAGATACAATGCAGATGGAACCAAAAATAACTGCAAGCTTACTACCTTCACACATGGACAGGTATCACTTGGCATGAACACCTTCACAACAGAAGCCATAATCTATCACACAGGTGACACAACCAGTGCAGGTCACTATACTGCATACATTAGAAAGCAATGTGCATGGTTTGAGTGCAATGATACTTTCAATACTCTAAAGCAGAGATTACCAGCAAATCTTGCAAATGCCTACTTAATATTCTTGAAATCAAAATGTACTCACTGATCTACAAAATTAGAAAAACCTTCTCCCCAGCACCCACCAGTATATACATAATGGCACAAAAAAATACCTTCTACTCTGTGGAACTGGAACAACTCAGCATGCAGCAACTATCCAACAAATACGTCAGTGTGCCTGCTATACAATTTTTTTCCCAATGACCCATAGATTACAGTCAAAAAAACAATAATCATACTAATATTGTTCCCTACATGGTACTTAAAAAAGTACTAATTCTGAGGGTTTAAAATGATCCTCAGTAACCTCTGAAACCAGCAGCTACTCAAATAAAGCAGCAACAGTCTAACAATGCCCATACCAATTCAAGCAATATGCAAATATCATTAAGTAAACCCATAGTCGTGCACCAGCACTTCAGAATTTTGAAAGATGTGAAAGTATCAATAGGAATGCAAAAGCTTCTAAACATACAATATCAAAATGTGAAACTTTAAACAGTTAGAATACGCCAACTGGTATCTAACTGCAACCATAATACTTCAATATTACTTGCAGCATTCAAACTGCCAAACGCAACCTTCAGCAACCACAGTGTTACAAACATATCCTCAAAAACTTCAAAACTATCAACAGTCACAATACGCCAACAGGTATCTAACTGCCCCCACAATTCTGCAATATCACAGTGCAATCCCACAATACATACAAAACATCAGCAACAACCAAACACATAAAGAAATACTGCTAAAAAAAAAGGAAACAGGTAAACAGTTAGATTACACCAACTGGTGTATAACTGCAACCATACTACCAGCACTTACAAAACCGAAATCATACACCATTTAATTTCCTCCTACTGCAACAGTGCACCTTAAACATTGCTGTAACCAGTGCAAATGTTACTGAAACGGACTGTGCAACATCACAACAAATGAATTTAGATTTTTTTTTTATCCAGCATGGATTTTTTTTTTCACAGACCCAATGATTATGCAAAGAAACACAGGAACTGCGCGCCCATTGCACAGTACACTTGTTTAAAGCACAGTACTTCCGAAGTGATTTTTATTTTAAATGTATTTGTATTTATAAAGCACACAAACAGTCCTTAGGCATCGTGGCGCTGTTACAGAAGGCCTACTTAGTTACAGAAGTGCTTATAAAACATACATGAAGGGGCTGATGCAGGCGCACAGGCAATGATTCAAATCAGCAGGTTACAAGAAAAATCAGGTTGGTATATTATAGGTAGGCAAGCTGACAAAGGCATCTAATGTTAAAGGGTCTGCAGCAGGCGCAAGGGCAATGAGCCAAATCTGTAGGTTACAATAGGTTACAAGAAAAATCAGGTGGGATTACAGGTAGGCAAGCTAACAAAGGCACCTTATGTTAGAAGGGCAGCAGCAGGCGCACAGACAATTATTCAAATCGGTATGTTATAAGAAAAATCAGGTGGGTATCTTACAAGTAGGCAAGCTGACAAAGGGACCTAATATTAAAGGGGCTGCAGCAGGCACACAAGCAATGAGTCGAATCGGTAGGTTACAATAGGTTACAAGAAAAATCGGGTGGGTACATTAGGAAAGCTGACAAAGGCACCTCATGTTAGAAGGGCTGCAGCAGGCACACAGGCAATGATTCAAATCGGTAGGTTACAAGAAACATCAGGTGGGTCCATTACAGATAGGCAGACTGGCAGGGACACACCTCATGTTAAAGGGGCTGCAGCAGGTATGCAGGGAATGAGTCAAATCCGTAGGTTACAAGACAAATCAAATGGGTACATTGCAGGTAGGCTAGCTGACAAGGGCACCACATATTAAAGGGGCTGCAGCAGGCACTCAGGCAATGAGTGAAAACAGTTAGGTAGCAAATATAATTGGTGAGAAGTGCTGTGAGATCATAAAAGCTAAGTTACTTTAAGATCAAGTGAATTAGATTATTATTGGGCTAGCTGGCAAAGACATACCTCATTCTGTAGGTGCTACAGCAGCGAGAAAAGGGTGGATGCATGGTAATATTTCAAAGTTAAGTATGCACATGGAAAGTACTTCTAATATCAGGTTGGGCTGAGTGTACAGGTACTTAGTCATATAGATTTAGGATAAGTTTCAGGAATTTGCAAGATATAACAGATGTAGAAAGGAGGCTTAGGTCAAAGGTTTCCGGATTGCAGATTGGTAAGAAATACGGATGCAGAAATGTAATTTTTTGCAGTACCTACCCGATGCACAACTTCGCACAACTTTGCACACCGAAGTATGTGAAGATTAAATGTACATCAGTGGAAGCATTCTCATGTGAGCGTATCACAAGGGGTGATAGTACAAAGTGGTAAGAGGGGAAACTGCAATACATTTATGGGAAAGACAGTTTCTGTTACTACAGAAAGGGTTGGGTAGAGCGCAATATGTTCTTTGGCCGCATATGGACCGGAATAATCTCATCAAGTCACTACATCAAATTATGCATTGGAAAAACAGACAGTAGGCATTATGTTGGCCATGGGAGAAATGAAAAATGTGCTTACCACCCTTATAGGAAAGCAAGCAAATGAAAATTGGAGGAAAGCATGTTATGTAGGGGTACAGCTAGAAACATATTACCATGATTGTTCACCCTTTAATAATTGCAGGGCAAATGTGTGGGCAGCTTTAAGAGCTATGTATCATGATACAATAGACATTAATTTGATCATACCTAGGACCATGAATATGGATGATTATCCCAATATGTATATACTACAGATGATGTGGAGAACAGAGACAGGAGAGGCATGGGATAGAAATGTGGCTAGTTTTTCATATATTGAAGAGAGGATTCCCCAAGGAGGTACAACAAGATTTATATAGAGCTCTATGTATATAAGCAAAGGGTTGTCCAGAAATTCAAGCACATATGGTGCATTATTTTAAAAGTAGGAAGGAGCAAGAAAAGGAAATAGGGGAACAGGTGCAGAGAGCCGAAAGCTATGTTAATCCAAAAGAAGATGGCCAAGATAAGCTTAGAAGGAGCCATGATCACAAGCTCCACTGAAGGACAGTACAGATAGCAGGAACAATTTGAATCAAATATGTCACATTGGTGGATGGATGAATATGCTCCTGATCTCAGAGACATGAAGGTTTTTCTAGAGGCAGTGGAAGTTTCCCGAGGGGAGGAGGTGGTGTATTTGTTGGATTAAGAGGAGTGAGGCCTAGGTTTAGTGGACAGATGGGAGGCCATTTGTTACAGGATTGTAGTAGTAGGCTATCAGATTTGTATGGCCCATGCACAAATTCCAACGGACCAGCAGGTAGGTTCACGGGTTATCCTTCTCTACAGATACAGACAATGACCATGCCTTGGGCCCAAGATCTGCACAGCAAGCACGATTAGGACAGAACCGGAGACTGAGGCTGCACAGACCTATGTGTCACAGTCAGTTGTGCCAGCACAGGCACTGGTACAGCCAAAGAAGAGAAATACTTTGCCTCAAGGTATCATTACACATTACACAGCAGCAGGTGTTTTGGGGAGAGCCCCTATCTGCTCCCATACACAAGTTCATACCTGGGCTAGGACAGCCCACAGAGAGCTCTGACATGTCCAATCCTGTCTGTTACCACCAGTCTGGAACAGGAAATCCAGGCAGGTGTAATGAAAAGTGATTTCATTGATGGTCAATACAGGGAGAACAAAATCTTGCATCAAGGAAGGCAAATTTCCCCTATCATAGAAAAGCTGTACACACAGGACTATTTCGTCGGTACCATACACAGAGGATTTACCTATTAAGGTAAGTAATTAGGATTTATCAGTGTATTTGTTGTACTGTACAGATACCCCAGTGAATCTCTTGGACAGAGACCTGTTGAATAGACTGAATATGATGATCTCATTCACAGACCAAGGTATAGTATGCTCAACACAAGATTTGTATCATGAAAGAACTATGACGCTTTTGCAAGCATGTTCTAGTGACAGCATATTAAGGGGGGTGCCTGAACATTCAGATTTGTTTCTCTGCAAAGCAATGGTAGTGCTGTGGTGGGTTCCTGGGTTTCGATCTAAAGCATTATAGATAGAAGCAGAGTTTTTGTTTTTACCCCCTCTATTTAACCAGATAAAGCATCAGGTACTGTTGTCACCATACTTTTAGAGTCATTAATTGTTAAGAAGGTCTCAGGCACTGATGAGGAAGGAGAGGAATGGTGAACAGATGTGTGCATCAACCTGACAATCATTGAAATGTGTTAACCACCAGCACCTGCCCTGCCAGAGGTTACTTTTCCACTTTATTTTCAAAAATGCAGGATTTCCTGCAGCAAAATTACCTTGCAGAGAAAATACTCCAAAATCCCCTTAGAGTGCTATTAACTCTAACAAGGGGTCATATTCACCAGACTTATCCCACCAGACTGAGTGGTTGTGATGGTACATTCATGCTGGCCCCTCCAAACTCCATTTGGAGCAATGTGTATGTTAAGGGCATATTAAGATACATTTACGATTATTTGTGTCTAAATGTTTGGGGTGGGTAGCAAGCTCTAATTGAAATTGTATACCTGTTTGTTTTTGAGGGAAGCATGCACCATGATACACCTGTTTTGTTTGTGTAACCAACACATACTCTACTGCATGCTGTGATAGATATGTTTGTGTATGTGTTTGTTGAGTGTGTGTGTGAGAGTTTGCTTATGTGTGGGAGAAAGCAAGAAAGAAAGAAAGAAAGAAAGATAGAAAGAAAGAAACTGCACATACTATACCTGTTTTGTGTGTGAGACCAACACTTTATTATGCTTGCAACTGTGGTGCGTGTGTGTGTGTGTGTGTGTGTGGGTGTGTGTGAGACAGACAAATGAACACACAATTAGATTAATGCAAAACATCTGAAATTCAGTTCTGTCAAAATCTGTTTGATGATCTGTATTCAGCAATCTATGTTGTTCAAATTAGATGATATCATATGTGATGGGTTCAGTGATGTCATTGATGATTTCATTTATGGTGGCAGATGTGTTGTCATTTGTGTTGGCATGAGTTATGGATGTTGGGCGCACATGTTACGGTTGCCCAGTTTACCTTAAGTGGAACATTTTATTGATTTTTCGGTTTTATGCCAGCAACCATAACATCTCTTTGACAACGTTTCTTCACTGGATTTTCAAGGTCAAAGAAAATAAATAGCCTTAATTTTCTGCAGTCCAACATGCTATATGCACATTCATATTGATGCTCTTTTATACGATTGGAGAGCAACATAAATCAAAATCAATACATTTAGTTGCAGGATTTCCAAAAAGTTTACATTCTGATATTTTAAGAGTTCACTTCCAAATATAAAAAAATAAAACCCCTACCTGTGTGAGAGAACTGAGAAGTACTGAGAAGTATTTTATCTCACCATGTTCCTTTTACTTTTTGAAGTTGGTGCTCTTCTCAAGGTTATACTTTTTTTCTTTATTTGAAAATAATACATGTCCATTGAATAACACACATGAGAAGAAAATTCAACAAGGAAAAGAACTTCAAATCATCCTTTAAAATCATCATCATTTTTTTTTTTTATAGTTGATTTGGTCGCGAAAAACAACATTTGAGACCTTTCAACTTAAAATACATACAAAATTAAAAGTAATACATAACAAAGTGAATAAATATTTACATATAAAATAAAATTTAGCTCACTTTCCAGTTTCAACAGAGATTACAACAAAGTTAAAGCAATCATCATTTTGGCACTGCATACTTTAGTATTTTCAGTTGATGCAAGTAGTTTACAATTGCATATCTTACTGCCTTTCTTTTGGTATGGAACAATAGGTCCCATAAATCTTTTGGAGTCAAGACCTGTTGGTCCGTGAATAAAGGCTTGAAGTGAAAACAACAAACTGATAGCAATTTATCGCATTCTGAACATAAATGCTTAAGGGTTTCCACCTGTTGTTTACAAAACTGACAAGGCAGAGCAATGGCATCAAGGCTACGTCTGTTCAACAGGTTGTTTGTCAACCACAGGTTTAGCCTGTATCTCATAAAGCCATTTCGCTGGCTAGGGCTCGGGGACCTCACCATATAATCAGCCACAGTATTGTAACGCTTCAGTTCAAATGGATAAGCCTCAAAGTTTTTATAGATGACACATGCAAGACGTGTATGGATCCAGTCTGTTTCCCAGATTTTTAATTTCACTTTGTTTGGATTTTCCATTAACAAGGTTGGATCTATCTGGGCTTTTTCTAGAATTGATTGAATTTTTAAGCGCCATACTTTCGGAAAAATATCCATTGAACTCAATAGATATGTTGAAATGATTTTGGTGATCCCTGTTTTAAATTGATTCAATAAGTATTTGCGATACATTGCACACAATTTCCATTTGTAGACTGCATGTACTGAGATTAGGCCCAACTCATATCTTAAAAGTGGTAGAGGTTGTGAGGTAGGCAAATTTAAAACTTGCCCCCAGAATCGACCTTCCCTGAGGGCCCAGTAAGAGTATGACATTATTTTCTGGGTCTCTGCACCATAGAGAATAATAGGCACTACTTTTAATTTGAAATAGGTAAGTATTGGTAAGAAGGAAAATTTACAGTATCTCGCTTTAATGATACGAGCTTGCGAGATGGACATTTGCAGTTTCTGGAGCCCTGGTTTGTCGTACTGGTCAGGAGCACACTGCTTGCAAATAAACATGCCCAGATACACATAAACATTGGTAACAGTATTCTTACAATTTTGGAGTGGCCAATAGAGCTGGGCAAGACTTTGTTTCCTAGTACCAAATTGAATGATATTTGTCTTTGCAATATTGATGGTTATGCCGTTTGCTTTGGTGTATACCTCCAGGGCACCTAATAGATGTCGCAAGCCTTTAGGGGTTTGTGACATTAGTACCATGTCGTCGGCATATAATAACCATTGTATCTGAATTCCCATGATTTTTGGAGAGTCAGATATCAGTTTAGCAAAGGTTTGGTTAATATCGGAGACAAAGAAGTTAAATAAGGCTGAAGCTAATAAGCAAGCTTGCTTTAGGCCTCTGGCGGTTGCAATTGGAGATGTTAATAATCCGTCATTGGTTAGTCTGACGTGGATTGAGGTGTTAGAGTCAATTGGATTATCCATTTCAGGATATACCATGGGCAATTGGCATCAGCCAATTTCTTGTACAAAAGCTCTCTTGGAACAGCATCAAAAGCCATTTGAACATCAATAAAAGCGAGATACAAAGGCTTTTTCCGTTGATAGGCTCTCTGAATAAGGCTTGATAAAGTGATGATATTTACTCCAGTACCTATGCCTTGCAAAAACCCTGTTTGAAATGGATCTCAAAGGTTTTTATCCTGTAACCAAGTATTGAATTTTTTTTAAAGCAGCCTGGCAAATAATTTACCCGGGCAGTCTAATAGCACTATTGGCCTATAAGACCTAGGATTCTCACGACTGCCTTTCTTAAAGATCGGGAGGATGATGGATTTTTTCCAAGTCTCCGGGATAAAGCCAGATTTGAATACTTGATTAAAGATACAATGAAGAATACCTGCCCACTCATTAATATGCATTTTCAACATAACGTTATGCAGGCCATCAGGACCTATTGCACGGGAGGAACTCAATTTTGTGATACAGAGTTTAATATCATCAATATCAAATAGAAAGTCTCCAGGTGCTGTGATCGAATGGAGACACAATCGCATATCAGAGAAAGGAGAAAGATATAATTTTTGAAAATACAACTGCCATGTCTCAGATGATATCAAGTTTATCTGGGCCACAAATTTAGGTGTATCTGAGGTATGATTAAGCAGGGCCCATATACCGGCTGTGGATTTCGATACTACTTGTTTTAACATAGATGCCCCCTCCTGTTCATAAAGCTTGGCTCTTCTTGTTTTGAGCCATTTTTTGTATCTCTGCTTTGCTGATCTAATTTTTTCAACAGTATCAATTTTGTTTGATTTCCGTAATTGTCGGATTTCATATCTTAGGTCAGCTTTTTGATATTTTATTTCTGAATCATAGGCATGAGTATATCGGTGTTTGATCAACCCATTACCACTGACAACTCGTGTAAACATCTGCATGGCACTTGTATAATCTTTAACTAGGAGACCATGGCTCTGATACATTTTCCTTAGATTATAATCTAGGTTTCTTAATTTCTCTCTATCCCAATTCAATCGGTTTCTCCCATTATTCACTACAACATCTGTTATATTTGTGTTCGTCCACTGTATCATTTGGGTTTGACCAATCTGCAATGACAATTTTAGTTTATGATGATCACTTAAGTCTGTCTGAATAACCTCCAACTTTTGAACACAGTTAAAAACTTTTGCATTAATATATGGCATGCTGAGTGCCTCTTTGCCAGGTGGCCTGGGCGGGGCAATCACCCTTCACATTTCCATTTAACATCAGGAAGTTGCGCTCTGCCATAATTGAAGACCATATCATTTCATCTCCCGTTAATGCAGAATCCCCCTCTGTAAAGAGATGCAGATTAAGATCACCTAATATTAAAATGTACGTTAGTCCAACCTCAAGGGCTAATGCATCTAATATATCCACAAACTGATTGAAAAAATCCTCTGATTTCAACGTATTGGTGCACCAATATATATTGACAATTGCTATTTTTTGATAGACGTTAGAGAGTTTTACCACTTGAAATGATAGAGATGGAGACTTGCACGTGGTCAATTCCAACCCACATTTCTTTTTCACCGCTATTATTAGCCCACCCTTTGGTCTACCAAAGGCACCATTTTCTGCTGCTGTGAACAATATAGTATGTGAGTCCCAAATCGGTGGCAGCAAGAGCCAGGTTTCCTGGAGGGCAACAACATCAATATCAACCAAGTCCCCAATGGTTGTGGAATTGAGGTGGTTGTGCCCTCGGGTGTTCCAGGAAATCACACTCAAGATTTTTGTATCTGGGCATAGTTATGCAGGCCTAGAATGACCCGCTGACACTTGGTGGGGGGCACTATTGCAAGCTGATGTAAAAATTCGAGACATGTGGCCCTGTAATGTGGTAGAACCGGGCAGGGTTTCTTGTGTTAAGCTAAACCCTAGGTCAAACAAAACCATTCTGGCCTGCCACAGGGTCTCAGCCACCAAGGATGAACGAACATATAATCGAGCTACAGACAGATCAGTATGATTTATAAACTCGATCTGCTCAGTATCCAATGAAGAAATAGCGGCTAGAGCTGGAATTTCTGCACAGATATTAAGAATACTAGACCGGTTTAAATCATAGGACTTGAATGCTGTGTCTCGACATTTAATAATGAAACGATGATGAGATTGCTCTTGTTTTGCCATGTTGTTGGCTGATCGTTCTCTTATCGGCATTGGTAACCTTGCTGGGGATTGGGACCGCCTTTCCTGGTAAGTGGCGGTGGCTTGTTGGGACCCCTTTAATAAGGGCTTAAGTGAGGGAAACCCTTTTTCTGTCATTATGTATTGAGTAGTCTCATTTGACTGCTGAACAAAGGCTCAATGGACGATTTGATTTCATCCCGTATCTCTTGTCGAGAGACTGGGGCCAAGTTAGAGGTTGGAGCTGGAAGAGGTGACAGCAGTGGTTGTACATGCTTCGCCTGTGAGTTAGCACTGGAGTTCTGTGCCAGATACGCCTCAACTAAGGCTCTGATTTCATCCTGTAATGTATTTGTGAAACAAACACCTTTTGTAGGGGCATCAATGAGTACTGAACTCTGAATTGTGTGGACAGGTGCTTTTGGGCCTTGTAAGGTATCAGATTGAGAGAACTGGACATCAGCCTGGCCACCCGAAATCATTGGTTGATGAATCTCACACTGTTCGTACATTACCATCTGTGGGGACTTATTTGGTAAAAGCTTCAGATATGAATCAATAGATTTCTGTATCTGTGTCTGAATCGCAACCAAGATAGTTACGCTCTGAACAGTGGAAGTTTGGGTCGGGACTTGGCTGGGGGTTTTGCAGCAACTGCAGGGGACAACGAGGAGGGGATTTCTGAGGCTTTTAGCTGAGAGACTCGTTGTTCATTACTGCATTCAACCATCTGCAATAAAACGTCCAATGGTTTGTGCTGCACTATCGCCACAACCATTGGAACTGCCTCTGGAACCTGGGGATCAGGGTCAGACGTAGAAACATTCACCTGATCCAAGACCGAGTCCACTAGATTTTTCTGTTTTAACCCCACTGATGGTTTCGGGGTAAATATTTTAGATTTAGCTAGTTGCACTTTCCTCTTTTTACCTGGTCGTAAAGTGTTAGATTTAGCAGCTGGCGAGCTAAATACCTCAAATACATTTTTTTTTTGGGACTGGAGTATGAGAGAGCTGATTTTTCTTGAGGTTGGCGGCCGCCACAGGAAAGGCTGCAGCAATGGAACCAACTGGCACATCACA
The DNA here is from genome assembly GCF_040938575.1 of Ambystoma mexicanum. Taxonomy (NCBI): domain Eukaryota; kingdom Metazoa; phylum Chordata; class Amphibia; order Caudata; family Ambystomatidae; genus Ambystoma; species Ambystoma mexicanum. The sequence continues at coordinate 527,503,583 of NC_090934.1, forward strand.
GCGGCAGTAACTGGAGCCTCTGATGACTTAAGGGTATTAACAATGAAGTTTGCTTCCCCCGTAGTGGTGGGAGATTGATCTCTCACCGGCACACTAGGCATATTAGATTGTGTATACAGCTGCAAAGCAACAGAAGTGGTAGGGTCAGTTTTGAATGTTTGCGTATATGCTGCTTGTGTAAGTTTGGAGCTCAATGGTTCACGAGCTTGAGAGGGTGATTTAAGTTGGAACTTGATTTTAGAGTGTAATAAGAGCAGTTGTTCAAGCCACGCAGTCTGTTTGGAAACTTTCGAATCCAGACCTTCGTATAATTTAGCCACAGCTAACAAGGCTGTGTTCATAGCAGCCAATGTGTTGTTCAGGGCCGGGGCCTCCGGAAAAGAGCATCTCTCCTTGTAAACTGGGTTCAAGAAGAAGTCGGACACTCGAGCACCCTGATCAAATTGTGGTTGCCTCGGAGTGGGCGCTATGAATGAGACTGATTCGTCAATAGATTCTATGGGAGGATTTATGTCCTTTGTAGGGGAAGCTGTTGGTTCCACTACAGGTATTTCACTGTGAGGCATCACAGGTGACAGAGTTTCGCAGATTGCACTAAGGTGGCTTTTATTACCTGGTTCAAGTTGAATTAGATCACCAGTATTTGAGCAGATATGTAAGACTTCATTGGAAAGTTCATCTGTTTGGTTAGTAAGGTTCAAGAATTCAATATCCTCCTCCTCAATTTCCCCAATCATTGTCAGATGAGCATGAGCTTGTCTCAATTTTTGTTGGGCCATGACAGAGCATAGAACAGGTTGTGGCAACGTATCCCCTGGAAATGGGGCTACCGCAGGCCGTTGATCTCCTGCAAGACAGGCCGCTATTAGCGTGGTATCAGTAGGGGCACCATGCAGACTACTGTGTGATGTCAGGGGCTACTGTGTGAATGGAGTCATAAATCGTGGGGCCAGATGGCTGTACTACCGTGCAAGTCTCCATAGAATCGATTTGGGTCGTAGGGAGCGATTGACCAATATGTCCCTCGACCTCGGATGTTGTTCCCTCACCTGGGCACAATCAAATATCATCAGAGACTGAGCGTGCACGCTGAGTAAAAATACGACCAGCACTTGGTAGTAAAGTCGTGAGCCGGGTTTGAAAGAAGGCTTTGCTCAGTGCATTATCACGTCCCAAATCACTCAATCATCATTAAATACTTCAACTTCTTATGTCTGGAAGTTCCCTTGGAAATGGCAATTGATACCAGTTCCTCTTGGCTTATTTTACAATTTTATTTTCTTAATTGTTTGAAAATTGTAATTAGTTGCACTTTCTTTTGCTGTAAAAGACATTTCATAACTACTGCCCTATCCTAATAAGTCACTCTCTGCATGCCAAGGACTAAACAGCTGAAGAAGTGTCATATATTAAAACTCCTTTTTGTGCATTATCAGAGGACAAACTACATGATGGGTGAGACTAGATTTAGAATGTTTAACCAAGCAGCCTTTGCATTGTTTTATTGCCTAATGCCTCGCAGCTTAATCCTTCTCAAAATTATGTTTGTATCTGTTAGATGGAGCAATTTCATAGAGACACAGATGTTCAAAATCAGAACGCCTTTTTGGATAATGTATGTCACTAAGATTAGTCTTCAACACAACTTTGCTATCTAACTCTACAACCACAAATGTTATCATAAAACCACCTCTTTTCATCAGTAGCACGCTGGTCCCAGGCTAAGCCAGATTATGCTTTCAGCTTTACCATACAAAGCAGTACCAGTCAAATGATCAACAGTTTCAACAGTTTTAATAAATAATAATAATAATAATAATAATAGTACATGCCGCGCTCCACAGGAAACCCCTTTTTATGCAGCTTTTCTGAGGAATTTTCTCATAAACACTATCATCCCAGAAGCCGTTCAAATCATTCCTTTCTAATTTTGTAAGATACACTTTATTATGTTGAAGTTTAATACTGAAGTATTTGTAAAGTGCAATGATCTGGCAGAATAAACTGCATCTGGGTACAGGTGGTAATAAAACATAAGTGATGCTACCAACATGGTGACTCTGCTCTAAGAGGGAAACCCTCCAGCTCACTTAATTCAACTGATACGTTTTTCAGGATTTACAAAATTGTGACAATTCCATCATACCCTGGAGCTCCCTAGGCAGCAAGTTACACAATCAAAGAACATATACTGCAAACTGTCTATCACCCCTAGATATACAGCGAGAAAGGGGAATTACCAACAGGAGCTTGTCTGATGACCGGAGAGGACGACTCTGATCATACCATGTCAATTTCATGGAGAGTTATGTTGGGGCCAGATTGTATAAGCAACTGAAGACTGAACATATTACCTTAAAGTCGATGCTCTCCTTGAGGGGAGCCAATGGAGAGCTGTGCACAATGGTGGCTGATTTTGAAAGTTTATGAACTAGCCAAACTGCAGCATTATCAGCCCTTTGCAGCCAAGTCTAGTCAGTTGGCTCTTAGGGATATCTGCTAGCAGACTATTTCCAAATGCAAGTCGAGAATTGATTAGCACCCCTACTATTGTAGCGTGATCTTTCTGTGGAATGCAATGAAAAACCAGCTGCACACCATGCTTGAACCTTGGCTGCCACTTGACATTCACTGGCAATGTGCCAAGTGTGTCCTTTTTTTATGATGTCTCTTCTGTGTTGTTGTGCGCCCTGGTTCCTGAGGGCTACTGCGCAAAATAAATAAATAAATAACATAAATAAAGGTTCAATTGCCAAACGCATCCTAAGTTCTTGATTTCCATGGCAAAATTGAGTCTTATAAAACACAGAGGTGTGGGATAATGTTTTTATTTTTGTATTTATTTTATTTATTATGTTTGGTTTATTACAAACCTTTCATAAATTTATATGTTATCCAATTTGAAACATCATATGGTAAGAAAATAAAACATTCACACCTCAAAACAATGTAATTATAACATTACAGACCTAAAAGGAACATTTCAATATCAATAAACCAATTGAGTATTTGTGTCCCATTTCATCATTCAATAGCAATATATTCTTAATCACATTTCCTATCAATTACAGTCCTAAAACCTTTTGAATGAATTTCATTATGGCTAAGATCATATGACAGTTCTCCCACACTTGCAGTAAATTCCACTATTGATCTATAGTCAAAGATCCCTGATGAATAACAGCATCACTAAGATATATCTGTCTCATTGATAGTAATCCTTCACATTCTGTCACCAAATGCTTTGATGTTTCCACATTTTCGTTCTTTTGGCACAGTCTACATACCAGAGCCATAGTGGGCAATGTGTTTAGTCTTAATCTCATGAAGATATCTCAATGTTTTCCATTGGGAAATTTCTCTAGATATCTGGGGGGTTGGTTCACTCCATTAATGTGTTAGGTTTAAAGGGGCTTTGTAGGAGAATCTTTTATCCAATCCTGTCTCTTTATATAGAGTTTTACCTTGTTGGCATTTATTCTCACGATTTCTTCAGATACGCCAGAGTAGACAACCATTCATGACACTCCCCTTTACATACATCCACTGTCGGGAGGCTGAGAACTTTCTTACAAAACTGTCCCTTGATCAAATCCCAGAGTCCTATTGGGATGTTCGGAGCAGGTTCGGCTCCATAGATCAAAATTGGAGTAACTTTTTGTTTATAGAAAACAACATTTGGTGAGAGTGTACATTTCCCATATCTTTTGAGGATTAGAGAGTCTTGTTTGCTAGGCGGGTACATTTTTATCTGATACTATCTGTTCAGATGCAGATTTTCTCTATTGAACTACAATTAAAATGCCGTCCAATTTCCTAAAGTTTTGTTATCTATGGATAAGGTGAAATTAGATTTATTTTCCGTCGTGAATTAGTGAGGATCCTTAGTTTTGATTTGTTACTGTTAATTCACAAAGCATTGTCTTGTATATAAAGATCCAACAAGCCCAGCCACCTCTGTAGACCGATTGGAGTTAAGTCCATCATGACCAGGTCATCCACATATAACATATAACATCCACGGAATGACCTGGCCATATATTTTTGTGGGGAAAGCTCTAGCGGAACTCTGCATTGTCTCCAAGTCAGACATGTATAGGATGAAAAGAGTGGCTGTCAAAGAGCAACCCTCTTTTACTCTGGATGTCTTAGTGGATTGAGTCACTGCGCCTTCTAGTGACATTCTGACTTGAATTGTAGTCAATGAACACAGAGCCCTTACTGTATCCAAGAGATCAACTGGACAGCCCCATTATCCTAGCTTCCACCAGAGTTTTTCTTTGCCTACACTATCAAAAGCCTGATCCAAAACAATAAAGGCTAGGTAGACTTTCTGTTTTATTTTTATTGCGTTCCGTTTTAAAATAAGTTCATGTTTGTTTCTATACCTTTGGTGAACCATGTTTGTCTTTTGTTGCACCCCAGGTTTTAAGATGCCCCAAAAGGACTGACACAAAGATCTTACCTAGTGAGTCAAGGAGGGCGATGGGTCTATATTTTTTTTGATTTTCCCTATTACCCTTCTTGAAAATTGGAACAATCACCGCGGCCTTGCAGGAATTAGAATTCACTCAGGCATGAATAATCTGTTAAAAATGCACAAAGCAAAAGTCAGCCCATTCCTCTGGATTTTGTTTTATGGTCTAGTTGTTCAAGCCATCAGGGCCAGCTGCTCCGGAGGGAATCAAATTCTTGATTAAGACAAGTAAGTCCTCTCTGTCAAAGTAAATTGACCAGGCAAGACAAATTCCAAGATCAGGAGAATGAATTTCTTGTGACGAATGGTAGAATAAGTCAGTAAAGTGTTTTATCCAAGTTTCTACCTTTACTGCATGGACTGAAATCGCCAACCGGTAAGCGGCATTGTTGTTTAACAAAGTTCATAATTCATGGGTGTTTTTATTGGCAAGGATTTTCATGACTATTTCAGCATCTGCTTGGAAGCGTAAAACATTGGTACAAAGCAGCCAATTTTTATACTGTTGCTTCCTTTTATTCGTATGTAACACTTTATCTCCCTTGTCTCACAGTCAGTTTTACACAGGTCTGCTTTAAGAATGCTTTTCATCTCTTTCACTTGCTGGTTAGAATAGTAGCAAATCTTGATTTCAATTTTCTGGCCTGATTGTTGCTTTAATTTGAAATCTAGGAACACTGGAAAGTAATCAAGGTTATACTCATCCTCATTCAGGAGGGCACTGAGTTTGATGTTGATCTTTTTAACATCTTTAGGTTGAATTCTTAATTCACCATGATTAACCACAAACCTTTCAAGGCCCACCTTGTGACTTTCCAATCTAAGATCTTTTCAAGTCAACTTAAGAAAGTAATGATCACTGTTTATCATTGGCAAGATGCACAAATTGTCCAGCCACATCAGTACATTGCAAGATGAGAAATAATAATCAAGGCGTGCTGTTGAGTCACCAAGGGTTCAGGTCACACCACCAGGAATATCACAATGCATCTGGCCATTCAGCATAAAGATGTCACGCTCATTCAATGCAGAGGTAAAAAGGGCTGCTTTTTCTGATAAAGTGGATGGAGGGAGAATTAAACCACCCTTATCCATACAGCTTATGTTTAGGTCTCCACAGAGTAATATTAAGGGATCCCTCAATTCTGTTTGCATTTTATCAATCAATGCATTAATGGATCCTACAAACATAACATCACTCATAGCCACAGAGTTCCAGTAGAGATTAAATAAGATCAAGAAAGCCGAAGTCACCATAGACTCCTGGAACCAGAGCAAGATCAACATTAGGGTCTAGGATTTGGGTTTCTTGTTTCAACCAACAAGACATTACTCTCCCGTTTCACCAGGGTGAGGAGACTGGAGGATGGTCTTCCCGCAGATCTAGTTATTGCTAGGTTCAAGCAAAGGTCATAGCCATCCCAAATGGGTTTAGAGGTCAGACATGTCTCTTGTAGACATAACATTTCGTAAGCACTGGGATCCCAGCTATCGTCATTGGAGAGATGCATACAACCTCTCATATTCCAGGATCCAATGTACAAAGGCATGCAGAATTGTTTGGCTTGTTGTTACTGTTTAGATTTTTGTGCTAGCAAACCTGCTAGCCAAGACCAGTCCACAGTCTGAGCCGTAATGTTGGTAGCATTGGAGGTCATGTTCACTCTTCTTTCAGTTTCCATAGCACAATCAATGGTTATTTTAAAGGAGGTCATCTCTTTATCCGAGTTCGCTTCTGATCGTATGATTCCTTTACTCCCAATATTTCTTAAATGATTGGGGTGAGTGTGCCTTTTCATGGAAGAATCATCCAAAGGTCTTTCTGTATTTGTGTGGTGAACAAGATGAGTTGCCTGAGGTAGGACTTTCACATCTTCTGATAGCTCAAATCCCAAAGGGAGCAGATCTGGGGCAGCGTCTAATAGTTACCTTTTCATGAGTGGTGAAAAAAAAGAAGAATTACCCAGTCTAATCTGCACTCATTGACAAATTCTACAATTTTTATGTCATCAGGGCTGATGTATCTCAATTTTGGAGAACGGTGAAGTCACTTTAGGATGTTTTTTTCTGTTCATAATAAGGCCATCAGGTTCTGGAATTAACCTGTCCACAATAACTTGCATGATTGTGGATGATGCTCTTCTGGAGTTGATATTATAGCTGAGCAACAAATTGTGGTAATTACAAATAAATTACTTCACAAAGTATTTCTCTCTGACCACTGACTTATTTCCTAGTGCTATTCTGTTCAATTGTCGCAAAGTGTGTTCTTGTCTGAATCAATTTTTCCTAGATGACATCAGCTTCTTGTTCAGCAAAAATAATGGAGGTGCAGTTCCTTGAAATGTTTGTGGGGTTGGGAGGGGTATCAAACAATTAATCTTGCACCTCAAATGTTAGATTTTTCTAATTCTCCTCCATAGCCTCATTTTCATCAATAGAGTAAGTGGCTAGGTTCATCAGGTTAAGCATGTCTTGATCTGGGATATTTAGATCAGAAGTGGTATGATTGCAAATCATCGGGGAAGTCATCTGCTTGGTGTTTACGCCTAGTCTGTCCTTATTCAAAGTTGCAAGATCTGGTACTGTTAAATTCCTCAGAAATGCTCTTGACCACTTTGATTTAGATTTCTTTGTGAGCAGTGCGTTCTTGGTTTTCTTTGGTTACTGCGAGGGCTTCTGTGTCAGCTTCTGCTCGAAGAAGACCAGTTTCTAAAAAGATAGAAAAGGGCCTTGCCTCTAAGGATTTAATGTTGCAAGGCTGAGTCTCAATTGGATTAGAGACTAGAATTACTCTGGAGTCTGAACTTCCTGCAACACAGGACTAAAATCTTGAAGTGGTTCCGACTGGGTATTTGATGATGGCATTAGGCTGTTTTCTTGCCACAAATTTCAATGCTGCTCTCTGGGATGCTTGGGTGTTCAATACTGGAGTGACTGTCTGCTTAGAATGATTTGCTGATCTTTTGGATGACTTGTCAGCAACAGATGGAGTCAGCATTTTGCTCATTGTCCTCAAAGGCAAGGATGCTTTGATGTCACAATTGCGATTTTCTTTGGTGAATCTGGACCATTTCAAAATCTCCAGAATAGCTGACATTAGAGTCATCAAGTCTGCATCCTCTGGCTAAACTGAACAATTTTGATTGCCACTGGACTGTGATCACTGCTTCCTTGTCAAGCCGAGACTGCACCAAGCTTGTGAAACTCGCTAGACTGTGTTTTGGTGTGCACCATTCTGAGCAGAGACGCTTAGTCGTGAATGGTTTCATTCACATTTTCAAACGTTTTATGAAAGGGTTCAAGCCGACACAACGGGTTGCTGATATCATGTTATAAAGGTGTGTAAAATCAATAGTGTTTGGTTGCAGAGCCAAATTGTCACTCGGAATAGCCCTACTCCTATTCCCATCATGAAATGTTGATCCTAATGATGACAACGCGGGAGCTGATTGTGATTAGATTCATGATTTGCTTCTGTTATTCATTTGGCACAGAGGAATGGGCATCACTGGCAATTGAATTTTACCGGAGACCACCAAGACCTTGTTGATCTGCACAGCATTCACTTCTACTGGCATCATTACATCGGATCCTCTATGTGTCAAGTTCAAGTCCTTAGATGTTAATTTGTCCATCGTTGTTGGCTTTGAACAATTAAACTGACCATGCAAACCATTATAGCCAGCATTTCTTTGTATAGCCATTGTTGCACTCAGTCGGCAATGTATTGTGCAATTCAACTGTCAAGTTTGGAGTGCTGAGTTTGTAAGGTTGTTGCTAGGTCAGATTTCGATGACTGGAGCAGGACAGCCTGCTGAAACACATAGGGAGCTTTTTCTGTGTAACCAAAGTAGCATATTCTGGAGATTCCGGCCGCGTGAACACCCCTTCAAGAAAGACGAGATCGTCCACCACATCAAAGACATCAGTGAGGCCCACTTGTGCATTACTGTTCACATTGCAATGGATATGTGAAGGTAAGTGGGGGCTGTGAGGAGGTAATGATACAAGTCCTGATTTATGCTGTGGGCTTTGGTGCAACACCCGGCTTTCATTGTTTTCCATGAGTAGTGAGTGAAATGTTACTCTGTGGCTTAATAAGATTTGAAAAGGTTTCTGGGGTGAAGGGACTCATTACAGCGAGGGCTAGACTCTAACCCACCAGAGCAACTTGCATTCCATATGGATTCACATCACAAGGGTTATCCGGACATTGATTCCAATCTCTAGGTGCAGTTAACAGGGGTGAAGTTAACTGCCTCTTGTCCGTACATCTGTCAATATGCTTGGAGCCCTCCAACAGGTGGCAAGTTGCAGTGCACTCAGGGGGCCAAGTAGTCATCTCTCCCTTCTTCAGTGGTTGAGCACTTCAATCCCTTATTTGATTGTTAACATGGGGAGGTGTTGACATGGAAGATGCAAGGGTTGGAACGATTAATGGCAGAGGGAATTGGACACGTCATGGTGTGATGATAACAAGCAGTGCCTTACCTGGCCGGTTCATTGCATGCGGCGGGATGATAGATGGTCGAAAGCACTTTGCTGTCCAAGAAAGGGAATTTGATGTCCTTGGTGCACATGTCCCACCAGGCCCACAAGGACTGCAAAGATTGCAGACACGTCTGCAGAACAGCTCTGTGGCGCACTCTGCACTGGGCTGTGGGTTTTGTGTAAACACCTCCACCTCTGAAAAGCACCAGCAGCAAGGGCAGGCCATCCTCCACTCTCCTCCACAAAGACTGCAGAAACCTGTGCAGCACAGCTCCTTTGCTATAAGGTGTTGAGGTCCAAACAGTATCACCTCTGTTTTGTTAGGGTTTAACTGGAGCCGATTCTGGGACATCCAGAGTCCAAGTTCCTACATGCACTGCCCTATATTGCGGAAGGAGTCCTCAGAGTTTCCAACTTTCAGATAAATTTGAGTGTTGTCAGCATATGAGCCGAAATCTAGATCATATTTCCTCAAGATGCTCATAAGTGGTTGGATATAAAGGTTGAAAATAAAGGTGACAGCAAGGAACCTTGGAGGATGTCACAATTCTGTGGTAGAACATCCAAGAGGTGTTCACCAAATTTCATGCGTTGAAAATGATTGGAAAAAAAACCAAAACCATCATAATGCTTGCTATGAAACTCCACTTACTGACCGCAAACATGACAGCAGAATACCATGGTCCACTATGTCAAATGCCGCAGAGAGGTCCAACATCACCAACATGGATAATTCACCATTGTCTGCCAAGTTTAATAGGTCATCCGAGGCTATTACCAATGCCATCTCTGTACCATATCTTGAGTGGAAACCTGATTTGCGGGTATCCAATTATTAATGTTTCTCAACATGTTCTTCCAGCTGATTTATCAGCACCTTCTCCAGGATTTTTCTTGGCTAGTTGAGACCTCCAACAAAACTGTAATCTTTGAGATTATTTTGATCGGCCATGTTCTTTTTTTTAAAACAGTGATACTATAGAGAGTTATAGCTCATGGGGAACAAAGCCTTGTGCTAATGATTGATTAACACAATTAGTCACAATGAGCATTACATCTTCAGCATGTGATTGTGCTGCATATGAAGGGAAGACAAATGTGTCATTGATGGGTATTAGTTTCTTTTTCAAGTTATAGATATTTTTCTGGGAAACGGGGACAAAATCAAACTGTGGGGGCACTCGGAAGAAATATTGGCCGTGGTGAACAATTCAGGCTATAGATGTGCCAGGGTCTGATCAATTTTACTGTGAATCTTTTCAAAAGTATTCATGAAGAATACATTGAAAGCATTTGCTGATGGTGTGACAGCGTTTGAAATACAGCCAGGGTGAACGATGTTGGTAATAGAGGAAAAGAGTTCTCTAGGTCTATTACCCGCTGTCTGAATTTTAATCTGAAGACGTTTAGATTTGGCCTCGAAAGTTTCTAGTCTGTAACTTTTAATGGTCATTTTTACATTGAAGGCTTGTTAGGGAGAATTCTCTGTTTAGGCTGAATTTCCTAACCTAGTGAGTCCCCCAGCAGCTTTGCTGGATTTCTGGAGTTTGTTTTTTCCATCCTGCCAAGAGTGAGACTCTTTTCATCCCACTCTTGGACGTGAATGTGTGTAATTCCTTTGAATATCAATGTGTTCTATGGGCTATGGGGTCTTTTACTCCATAGGGTCTCATATGTTTTTCTATGTGTGTTACACGGCACCCTACGTGCCGTAACACTGGGGCATCCTAGCGGATCTCCACCATAGACTCCATACCCGGGGACTGACTACTGTCTCCCCGGGCATGTAAAGTCACCATTGGCTTTACTAGAACTAAATTTACTAAACAGAACTAGTACAAGCCATCTTATTGTGGACATGCTAGTAGGGGTAATTCGATTACTCCTGGGTCTGTTACTCGAGGGGGCACTGTCCCGTCCCCCCTCGTCGAGTTTTGGCTGGTGGCAGTGGAAACTACTTGTAATGTTCGACCCCAAACATAACCCTATGGGATTCGTCCCATTGTTGGAGATTGATACTTTTCCTCGTTAATCTCTAACGTACCGCCGGTCTACTTATCTTAAATAAGTTTACCGGATGGTATTTTCTGCCAGAACTCGGTTTTTAAAATGGCGTCTGTGTTCGTCTCTGTGACTCCTAAGCCCTCTGTTCCACTTTTGGCGGGCCTCTGTACAGAGACCCTCCAAAGTGGTGCCATTCTGTCTGGGTTACCACAGGGGCGTAGGAGGGGGTTTAGGCACCCTGGACCGAGTTGCCTTGCCAACTCCGGTCGCACTCTGGAGTGATTGGCCCAAGTGGTGAGCCTCCCCGCTCACCACTTAGCGAGTGTTGATTGACAGCTAGGCTGAATGAATGGGGGTTTTCTGCATAAAAGCAGGGCTTTTGGGACTGGATCATCAGAAGTCGAAACAGGACCTAAGAATCCGACGAGGGTAACGCTGAGCCGACCTGCACGACGACACCTCCGGTGGAGCCCTGCGGAACCGACTCACCACTTCCCGACGACAGAGGAGATCTCGGTTCATAGACATAATTTCGAATACAAAATATTCGAAAGTCAAAAAGTCGAAAAAAAAATGTCAAAAAAAAAAATGTCGAATTTTTTTTTAATGACGTTTTTTTTCGAAATGGGGGGGTTCCCCCCCCTACCCACCTTTTTTTTTATTTTTACCTATTTTTTTCTCAGAAACTAGAGCCAAAAAAAAAATATCGAAAAAAAAACAATTCGACATTTTTGTTTTCGACATTTTTGATTCGACTTTTTTTACTTTCGAAATTATGTTTTCGAAATTATGACTGGACACCGGAGATCTCCCTGCCGGAGAGTCTCTTCCCCTGACTGGTGGGAACAACCAGTCCCCTTTGCTTTTTCTTCGCCTCAGGACGCAGTGGTCGAATTGCCCGTGCAGAGCACCCCGGCAACCGGATAGCCACTACCCCTGTACCGCGACCAAAAGGTGGTGCCTTGTGACGGAGCACTGCGCGGCTGGTCTCTTCCCTGGTGGTGCACCGGACTTCACTTTTCTTCGATGACGAGATCATCTATACTCTTGGCAAAGACCCGACGTGCATCCACCACCAGGAACAACTGCCCCCGCCGGAGCTGTCTCTCCACAAACAAGGTACCGTGTCCGCCTGGCTTCCCTTTCGATCGGTTCGAGTGAGGTGTCTTAATCCTCGCCTTTCCGTTGGGTCGCCTCCAAGCTTTCTCTAGCGTGTTGTTCTGAACTGGTTCAATCTGCCGATAACAATTTGCTACAAAGACTCGAATGCATTTCCACTAAGAGACTTTTTGGGACATACCGCCTTGCCTCTCTCCGAGTGGGCCTGGCCTCTGAACTTTATGGTCTATTATGGTTCTTGCCTTCTTGCCTTGCATTTTTCCCGTGAAGTATTGAACTGTGTTGATTTCGTAACCTGCTTATTTTTCTCTCCCGTCCTAACTAATATTAGAGTGCCATCTAGGTTGAGGCATACACCTCTGTCTGCAAATAAGTGATGCTGGTAGAACCTAGACTTGTTGAAATATTGTTAGGGGGATTGATCATTTCTTCTTCGTAGAGTAATTGTAATTGAAGTGTTTGCTGTGATAGTGCCATAGTGTTTTCTATAGATGTTCCGTTATAAATAAATACCTTAATATCTTTACACTGAAGCCTCGTTGCGTGTTTGCTTGTCTTACTGTGAAGAATTGCCCTATATTGTATACTCCACATACTGCTTAACTCTTCTTGAGAGAGGTCTGACTGCTCAGCCACAGCTACTAAGTGATTCTGTGTGGTACAGACTGCTACCAAGTGGGTTTACTGCCAAACACCTGTAGTTCTAAATCTTTTGCAGTGGTCCCAGAGGGAACTGCACAGGTTTCCACCTAACAAGGCTTTTATGTTTACTCCGTATACTTCACATTTGTCAATACTTTATTTTCAACAGAGCTAATGAGGGAGAGTACTAGGGATGGGATTGCTTTTCAGGTGCCTTAAATTGAAGCCGGCATGCTCATTACAGATGGAGTCCATTACCTTGGATCCATGACAACAAAATTCTGCTCCTTCTCCTACTGTATTAATAGAAGTTAGTACATCTGCTAATTGCAGGCCTGGGATCGTTCGCATGTCTTTCAACCTGTGATAAGTAGAGGATGTATTTATGGGATTCAAGCATCATGATTATTTTAACCTGTGTAAAGGAAACAACCTAATATAGTGGTCCGACCAGGAGACAGCCTGTGCATTGGATATTGTCGAATTGGTGCCACAGAGAAGGACCAGATCAATACAGTGACCATGCTGGGGGGAGGGCGACAGGAAAAGTGGCCTCACATCATAATTATTTATTATTTCCCATAATTTGCTGACTCAGGTGATGTAGGATCGTCGAACCAGATGTTAAAATCTCAATGAAGACCAGTTGCTGATGTTTAATCTCTTTGGTTGAAAGGAAGAATTGGATAAAACGTTTTTAGCAGATAGGGGAGATCTATAGTCTAATATGACCTTGATAGAAATGGAGGGAGAGAGTGCCACACGTTCAGATGCCCAACTTGGTAGGCTTTGTCCCAGCATAGAGATTCCAGATGTGAAACCTTCATGCTAGACTTAAAATGATTGTGATATCCCCGTCTTTTCATAATACAATGAATGAATTGAATAGAAGATCACAAGGGGACTAATCAATGAAACATAACAGGGGAGGTATTGTTGAACCAAGATTTGGTGATGAATAAAAAATCCAAACTAGACTCTTCCACTAGGTCATGCATGGGCAACAGCTGACTTTACGTTAACTAGGGCAGCTTTGACCAAAAATGATGTAAGGACTGTGGCACTCTCAAAACTATTATATAGGTGCCAAGTGTGCCTCTCAATCCCATGATTACTAATTGTTCTATGGGTCCTTAGTATTAAGAGGCCTGGTTTCACAATTAGGACCTAGGGTAACATATCACAGTCATACTATTTGGGTTAGTCTCCAAGTGATGATCAGCAGCTTTGGGGAGCTCATCTGTCATGTAAGCTCTCGGGCTTCCTATCCCAAAGATAAAAGCTGCCTAACTAGATGGCCAGATAAAAAAGGGTAGCGTCCTGCACTGACCGTTCGACCGATATGTCAAGAAAAGTCTACGTCAGTGCTTCGAGTTTATGTGAGCCAATAAAGGACTTTGCCCCAATAAATTTGACTTTGCATCAAGTGCACATTGCAAGGTCCTATGGAAATTGCCCTGCCGGGACTCGTTTTGATCAGATTACGCTAGTACACATTAAGAAAACAGAGTAAACTAACACTTCTATTCTGGTCTGAAATCCCATCGTGTTCAGTAGGACACATATACGCACAGACAGATCTAAAATGTTAGTCACAGGTTTAGAATATATGCAAAGCCACAATAGTAGTCAAGGTTTAAAATATATTAAAGCAATGATAGCACACATGAAATGGTGGGACTTGTGTTGATCAGATTACACTAATACACATTGAGAGAACAGAGTAAACTAACACTTCTATTCTGGTCTGAAATCCCGTCGTGTTCAGTTAGGCCACATAAAAGCACATACAGATCTAATATTTTAAATAGTCACAGGTTTAAAATGTATAAAAAGTCACATTAGTAGTGACAGGTTTAAAATATATTAATAAGAACGAGTTCTCACATGAAACGGCTAGTCCGATAACAGCCCGTTAATAGCATACAACGGTAATTCAATCAGACAGAGCGCCACTGAAGGCCTGCGCTCTCAGTCTAAGACCTTGCGTTGACGTGAGTCAATTAAGGCATTCGGGTCACTAAAAGTGACGGCGAACCAAGTGCTCTTTGCAAGGTCCTATGGGACTTGTGGTTCCGGGACTCGTGTGGATCAGCTTACCCTAATATACATTGAGAGAGCAGAGTAAACAAAGACTTCTATACTGGTCTGAATTGGTGAAACACAGCTGTAGAATTACATGCAATTAAATGTGCATTCCATACTAAAACAATGATTAGGCAGAAAGGCAACTGCGAGCACAACTCGTAGTTTGCCGGTCCGGTAGTAACGGTGGGGTAGCTTACTGGCGCTGTTCCTACCGGAAGAACAAACTTATAATGAGGCCCATGGTCTTATTCTTCTATTGATGTATTGTGTCTAGTACCAGCCCTTCCCCTTTTGCCTGGCTGTTGTGTTGACTGATCTCGAATGTACCAAGGCTGTGTATTATTTGACCCTTCTGACTCTTTTGTTCCCTCTTAAGCTCCTCCCTCCTTCCTTGGCTTGTTTTAAGGTACAACATTGTAATGTCGTCTTTCAGTGAACACTTTAAAAATCAATAATACATAAATATATGTATTCAATGCTCTATAGTCTCATTTCACACACTCCCTAAACGCTACTGTGTTTGCTTGCTAATTAAACATTAGACGTAAAGAAAATAAATACTAGTGTTTTTGTAGTTGTACAACTGCTTAGAAATTCCACTTGAACTACCTGTTTTCCTATATACACATTGGAATGCCGCATTATTGTAAATCACCCGCAAATGGGAATGCTCCACCTGTAACTTTGCACAGCGTCCCCATTCGAAACACAGTCGAATACATACATATAAAATAATAAATAAATAAATACACTTAGACTTGGCATTCATGTCCTAAACAATCTCTGATATTTGCTAAGTGTGTGGACGGCGACGTCAGTTTGATCCTTTTACGAATGTACCTCCAAGGCTTTAGTATCTGTTTTGTAAACGTGTTCGTTTTCACAAGATCACATAATGTTGGGTCTGACCTCATATTTCCTAAAATGCTGAGCTCTATGCAAGTCTATGCAAATAGGAGGTGCATGCACGTCCTTAGAATTTAAGGGGGTTAATATTTATTTATTTATTTATTTATTTAATATACTCATAGCCTTACGGCTTTGTATATACACCACACATACAATATATGGTTACAAGGAATAAAACAAAACATAAAAACAATATAAAAACAACAGATCACAATTAATTCATTTTATCCACATAGTGCATCATGGGTAACATATTAATCAGATGGCTAATACAGAGTTGCATAGCTGGTACAGTACATACGATATAAAATATACCTTCTGATAGTTTCTTATGCAAGCTGTTTCCGATAATATCCTTTTATTACCACACATGCTATCAATAGCTCTAAATTATAAAATGCAGCCACAACCAATTTGAATGCAAGTGTTCAGGACATTTGTGGCATAGATAACAAAAACAGTGGGTGTCTATATCTTTAGCTATTTCCTGATTGTAGGCTTGTTTACACTTTCTGGGGAACATGTAAATAGCTGATCTTCAGTACAAGTAATGAATGTCTCTTTCTCTAATACAGATAAACTGTGTAATGCACGGATTCTTCAATATAAGTGAAGCGCGCCGACTGTTTTATCTTTCCTTCCTTGTCTGATATAATCCTGACCCACAGTTGTATGAATTTCTTCTCGGCAACATTCAGGACATAAATCAAAAATGTTCGGGTCTCTTCAAAATGCATTACTAACTGATATACGCAGGGGCCTAAAGAATATTGCTTGACATCTAATTTTCTTTCCTCTGTGGGAAAGTCATCTCAACATATTGCAATCTCTTTTGGGAAGGTTATCCCCTGACAGCATGCGTGGTAATTCTATTACCGCCACGAGACCCCGTCACACGGTGCCACAAGGGTACAGCTCTAAATCCATTTAAACCAAACAGCTGATAGCACAATGTCCACATTTTCGCACCTGGATATGAATTGTCAAAGGGAATTATGGATCCTGACCGACATGTGCCAAGGTCGCAGGCACAAGGACATGCTGACAATGCTACTGTGTGTGCTGCTTATACAGCGTGTTGACTACCTCCGAGACAGGCAAGGGTGTTTTCTCCAACCTCACACAGGAATGAATGCATGTTAGAAAGGGTGCTGGAAGGAATTGTGGCCTAGTTAATAAGTGAACTGTGGAAACACAAACCCTATGATCTAGTCTCGCTTTCCACATCAACACATGATGTAATCCTTTTCCAACAATTTTACCCGACTAGGGTTCATTTTGCAAAACGTTCTCAAATATCAACTGCTTTGAATGCTTTTCCCCAGTGGTAAATGTTATATGAAAATCAGACATTTTGAGAGGAGGGAACAGATATGGTTAAAACAGTTTTAGAGGTACCACAGAACATTGGATGACATATTTCGTATATCTGAACAATTGGAAAGATTTAGACCAACATTCAGTAAGTAAATTAGTTCCTTGCGTGAATAGGGAACAAGAAACAGAGCGGAGAAAACAATGTGTTTTTACCCACAGGAAAACCTTGGCCGAACTTCACTCAATGAAGGAATTGGACTTTTTTTTACCACTTATTCAAGGACATGGCTCATGTCATATACATTCCCCTGCTCCACAACTTATTTACTTTTGTGCCGAATTTCCGCCTTTTGCTGCCTAAACACACCTTTACAAATATCAGAGAGTTTAACTGAGATTTCTAAATAAATTCGTGACCAAAAAGATGTAAATGTTAGTGCTACCTATATTTATTAGGGAACAACTCAAAACTTTACCAGACAGTTGTTGCATCCGTGCTCTAGGAGCCTCATATGCAAAAACTGTGCTCACTGGGAATGGCCTGCTGCCAATTGCAGTGCCTAGATTGCCCATGGCAAGCAATTTCGATATGACCAACGCATCTCTTAGGACAATCAAGAACCTTTATTGTACCTTTTAAGTCCACTGAGCATGGCTTGTGTGGCAACCTTTCTTTCAGCATGGCTTTTATTCATGGTCCATGCACCCACAAGTGCCATCACTTGCTACTGGGCATGGCCTGTGGCCATGTCCTTTGATCATTTTGTATAGGGCATTGCTTTCCAGTGTTGCCCAGGCACCTCAGCAAACTAATGCACCCACTAGGCATGATCCACCTTCCATGCGTGCACCCCCTGTCCCTCTTGCCACAAGTCCTCCCTCTCATTGAAGGTCCCTGCATCCTGTTCCAGCCCCCCCGTGTTTCCACCTTCCTCTCTCATCTCAGCCATTTCCTTTCTCTGTTCGATTGTGTATTGCCCATGACATTGTGTTGTGCTCCATGGTTTTTGTAATTACATTACATTGCCTGTATGCTTTACTCCTAGGATCCAGTTGTGTTTTGTGCCTTGTTGATGGTTTTGATTTTCTGAGTTCTTTACGGCATTGATATTATGTTGTTCTCTATGGTATTGACACTGTGTTGTTTTCATGGGTTGTTGGCATTACATTGCACTGCCTGCATTCTTCACTTCTCGGTTCCCTGTTGTGCTCTGTGCTTTACTGTAGGTTCTGTATTGAAACTGCATTCTTTACTTCTAGTTTCCCTGTTGTACTCTGTGCTTTGCTGCAGGTTCTGTATTGCAATGGATTTTGCATGTCGATTGTTCTTGTTCTTTATTGTTCTACCATCCCTTTCGTGTGTCCCCCTTGTGGCCTCACTCCTGTTTCTCCCAGCGCTACTCCCTTCCCCTGCTTTGGCTCCCTTCACCCTTTCCCCCCTCTTTCCTCCCTGCACCCTTTTATGGTGCTCTCTGTCTGATCTATCTTCTCTAATTGCTTTTCTATTGACTATCCCATCCCTCTCACTAAGTCTGGCAGGAAGAAGCTCAAAAGGGACATCCTGTTCTCCAACCCAGGCCTCCCTATTGCTAATTTCTACACCAGTGCTTCCTCAGACAGATCATTACCGACATCCTCTTTGTCATTCCCTCTCCAGGCCTATGGACCCCCCGTATGATCTGTTTTCTCTTTTTCCTCTTCTCCCATTAATGGTGGCACCCGGTAAGAGGCCCTCTTGGCCCTCATCCACTCCTCTAAGACCATCATTAATGTCTACTTCAATGGCACTGTCTTGGTCCAGGGCCCTCAGGCCAATCTCCTCCTTTTTGATAACACTTCCCAGGCCTTATTAACTTCCTTTACTCTCCTGCTATCCCCTTTTGCTGCTCTCTCACTCCTCTGCAGCCTCCTTCCTCAGCCACCTCTCCAGCACTCCCTGCTGCTTCTCTGGCCACCATGTTTCCTCCTTCCTCTGCCACCCCTCTGGTACTCACTTCTTGCTCTCCTACTACCCTGCCTTCTCCTCCTTCTTCCTCTGCCCACCCACGGGCACCTCCAACTCTTTCGCAGGGCATGCCTCTGGCCTGTACCCCTCCACAGAAGTCCTTCAAAAGTGTCAACCTGCTCCACATCGCTACTCTCAACTCTTGCTCGGATGTAAAGCATTCCTCTGATCTGCCGTCTCCCGGAAGAGCTTCATTTGGATGTACTCAGTCTCACTGATACTTGGTTCATGGGCAGTTCTGTCATCGAGTTTTGACAATCTTCTTCCTGATGGCACAAGATCCTCTCCGAACCCTGAACCAACTGTCCCAATGGGGGTGTAGCCTTGATTTTCCCAGAGTGGATCCCAGCTTCTATCATTCCAATGCCAGACTACCCATCTTTTGAATGTCTGGTTTGCAGGCTCTCTATCTCTCCTGGCCTCTCTCTCTCGCAATGGCCACTATCTGCAGGCCGCCTGGCTAGGTCACCCTCTTCCTCTCTAAATGGGCTGACCTCTCCTCCTCCGTCCTTGCATCTACCTCTAAATTGCTCTTCCTTGGAGACCTAAACATCCACCTGGATGATTCTAGCCCTTCTTCGGGACCCTTTTGCAACCTCTGTGACTCTCTCTTGCTCCCTCTATTCTTCCCATTAGCCCAACACACTCTGTAGGGTACACCCTGGATGTTCTGATCTCCTCAGACCTCCCCTTCTCTAATCCCCAACCACTCCTCTCTCTTGGAGTGACCACATTCTCCTTTCCTCCCACCTCTCTCTCTCTCTGTACTCAGGTTAAGCCGACTCCAGCACTGCCACCTATCTTCTCGGTCATCGTAGCCATGAAGCATGTGTCAGTTGAGGCTTTCACCGCCACTTTCTCACCTCCTCCTGCACCTTTGACTGACTCACACCCTGACACAGCCCTCTCTAACCTTCATATCTCTAACATTCTGATGAGAATAAGGGAGATGGCAGAAATGTAAGTATCTACTAATGATGAAATGGGATGAGGAAGAGGGAGCTGGGGTAATGAAGTACTGGAACAAGTAGGAGGGATGCAGGGTCGATGGATTACTGGGAAGAGGAAGAGGGTGATGGCACTATTGTAATACGTTACTAATGTGTTATTGGGAAGAAGAATGTGGGGGTAATGCAACAAATTACCATTTGGGTAATGTGACAAATCCAGGGTATTCATCCCTTCTCCCCTGGAGCCAGTCAGAACCTTCCTAGGGGTTTGGTCAAGCAGGACCTCACTGGGAGTCACTCCCCTCTTGGGGAAAATGACACCGTTTCCTGTAAGGAACTCCCTGTTCAGAGTACATAGTATGCCTACATAAGAATTGGAAAGACTGCTGTCACTTCTGTTTCGGAATCTGCAACAGAAAGTGACATTTCTTCAATTTCTTTGGCTTCAGGTAACACTGAATCTCGCCTGAAATCCACAGTCAAAGAACAGTGACACACCCCTTTTGTTTAGGACAACAAACATAAAATGACAGGGAAGCTAGAATGTAGAGGAGAGCATTCTATGCAGGGGATAGCCTCTGACAGAGAGACGTCCTGGAGGGGCAGAGCCATGCTAGTCCACAGAACCAGCAGTAGCATGGAGGGCAAACAAAATGCTTGCAAGATTCACTAAGGCTGTCTTCCTGACCAGCAAAGAGGTCTGGGTCAAGAAGCTAACTGGGATCGTAAAGCAACCAACTCACCTGTTGGCTCGGCCATACAGAAGCCGTGGTTAGCTGGGGGATTGTTAACTGATGGCACTACTCGACTGCAGTGGAGACACAGATGCCTGATCTCCGCACGAGTGCAGTAGCTGCCAAGCAGAGCAGCAGAAGAGAAGCAAATGCTCCCAAAAAGGTAAAAGTGTTCAAAGTGGCGAAAGCAGACTTTACATATTGAGGCTGGGACCGCCACATGATTTACAGTAGCCAGATAAACCCAAACAGAGGTAAAGCAAGCCTGTGCAAGGGTCTTAGGGCTTTGAGAGTCCTGAGAATCTGAGAGAATGTCAAGGCTGGAGAAGCCACAAGGGTTACAAGAGCCCAGAAAACAGGATCAGGCCTATGCCGTAGTGAGGCCCTGCTGAAGCAAGCCTGATAGATCACCAGAGGACTTTGGGGAGTACTAGAAATGGGATCCAAGGCTGGGAAAGCCACAACGGTTATGGGAACTAGATAAACTTGAATACAAGTAGAGCAAGTCTATCTGAGGGCCAGAGGGCTTTGGAAAGCCATGATAAACCAAATGTCTTTGCTACCCATGGCAAGGAAAGCTACAAAGGTAACAAGGCCATATAAATCAGAGTGGGCAAATGCCTTACTAAAGAGGAGCTAATATGAACCTGTCAGAGGGCCTGAAGACTTTAGGGAGTCCTGGAAACAAGAAACATATTGAACAGGACTAGGAGGAGAGACGATCTAGAGGGTTCACGTGTTTAAAAATAAGACAAGGACATGGTCAAGCATCAAACGGCAAATGATGGAGTTATGTAAAGAAAACCTTGTGTTTTTTGGTTAAAGGAAACAGTATGAAGTATATATAAAGATCTGAAATTGGGCATACAAAACCTGCATTGAGGCTGAGGACTGTGCTGCAAGAAATGTATGAACTTTGACAGAATGTTGACAAACTTTTAAAAACCTTTCTCTTGGAAAAAAGATCCAAGTGTTGGGCCAGGCATAAGCCAAAGGCAGATGCTATTGCTCCGGCCTCCTTCTTTTTGGTAAAGTAGTCTCAAGTTGTAGAGCCAGTTAGTTAAATAGGATTTGGAACAAGAACTATTTCCTTTAGGACACTTCCCAAGCACCATTAGTTTTTAGTTTGTTAGTCAGGGAACTTCCACCTTAGCAGTATGGCTAGATAGGTGTTTTCTTTTTATTTAATTAAAACACCTTAGTACTGGGATGCAGAAGTGAGAGGTGGGGGTAATGCAACAGATTACTAATGAAGTACTGGGACAGGGAATGTGGTGATGGGGCAATGCAACATCATATGAATGGAGTACTGGGACAAGGAAGAAAAAGGTGGGGTAATAGAGTACTAGTTTGAGAAAGAAGGAGGTGTAATATCATAGATTACTAATTTGGTAGTGAGAAAAGGGAGATGGCGGTGGGGGTGATGTAACTAACTACGTATAGGGTTCTGGGATGAGGAAGTGGGAGGTTGGCATAATGCAGTACTGGAACTAGGAGGAGGGAAGCAGGGTTAATGGTGTATAGGTATGAGGAAGAGTGAGCTGGGGAAATGTAACAGATTACTAATGGGATACTGTTATGAGAAAGAGTGATGTGGGGGCAATGTTTTGAATTACTATTTAAGGTGGGGGTAATGGAGTAGTAGGATGAGGAAGAGAATTGTCGGGGTAATGGTATAGTGGGATGATGAGGAGCGAGATGGGGTCATGTATTGGATTACTAACAGGGCACTGGCACGAGGAAGAGGTAGGTAGAGTAATGATGTTGTTGGATGACGAAGAGGGTGGTGGGGTAATGGATTGGATTACTACGGGGTACTGGGATGAGTGGTGGTAATTTAACAGATTACTAATGGGGTCCCGGGACAAGGACAATTGAGGTTGGAGTAATGTATTAGTGGGATGAGGAGGAGGAAGGCAGGGGTAATAGAGTATTGGTATGAAGAAGAGGGTGGTGGGGGTACATCAGTGGATTACTGTTGTGCTACTGTGATGAGTAAAAATAAGGTGTAGTAATGGGGTACTAGGATGAGAAAGAGGGAGGTGAGAATAAAGGTAGGATTTATAATGATTTACTGGGACTAGGAAGAAGGGTTGGGTAATACAATGGATTGCTATTTGAGTACTGGGATTGAGGAAAAATGAGGTGGGGATAATTAAATACTCAGAGAGGGAAGAGAAAACTAGGGGTAATGGAGTACTTGGAGGAGGAAGAGGGATATGGGGTAATGTAGTGGATTTCTATCTGGGCTTTGGGATGAGTAAGAGGGAGGTGGTTGTAAAGATAAGCTTTGTAACATGGTACTGGGATGAGGAAGAGGGAGTGTGTAGTGCAATGGATTACCAGTAGTGTACTGGGAAGAGGAAAGAGAGGTGGCAGGTGGGGTAATGTAGTAATTGGTGGAGGAAGAGAGAGGTGGAGGTAATGGAGTACTGGGACAAGAGGAGTGGTAGCAAAGGAAGGATTACTAATGGGGTACTGGGATGAGGAAGAGGGAGGTTGGCGTAATGCAATGGGTTACTATTGGAGTACACAGACAAGGAAGAAGGAGGTGGAGCTAATGTTATGAATGTCTAATAGGATATTGGGGTGAATAAGATGGAGGTGGTGGTAAAGGCAGGATTACTAATTGGTTATTGTATGTAAGTGACAGGGTATGTGGACACACTGAGGACTGTGCTGGCTATATGTGTATTTGTGTGCCTGATATGTGGAGTATGAGGGAATGCAGTGTGATCGCAACCAATATGACTATGTTGTAAGTCACACTACACATTTACATTCTTGAGCAGTGATTGGTTACACATGCGCTAACTCTTTTCTCATTTTATGGCTGAGATATCTTGTGATAATCAAATAATGAGTTAATATAAACAATTGGGCAATACCCAGTATGCTGTGCTGCTAATTGGTATTAGACAGAATAATTGTGAGTCGCTCTTGGGAATTTCTCCAGCACACCTCAAAGGAAGAAAAGTCCAGCAATATAAAGTCTCACTGTTCATCTAACCTCATCAATCAAGAGTCATGTACTGTTGGTTTTTAAAAGTGCAAAGAATATTTTGGAGATATTGATTTTTCCACCAAATACAATACAATATAAGACAAATCATCTCAAAAATCTTCAAATTTGATACATTGATCTGAGGACACATACAATCAAAGCTTGTTATTAGTACAGTTGTAGTTCAGCAGAACTGAGCTAATTCCAGAGAACACATAGAATCAATTTGGTGGGAACAGAATTCGAAATTAAATCAAGAAGACACATGTGGTCAGCCCACATATGATCAGCCAACATGTGTTTTGAGCTAAGCTCTTCCTCAGGGCTGTTGATATCATATACATTTTCCAAACCATAAACAAATCATAATGCAAGTAAATGACAAAGAATTTAAATGAAGACGGACAACAACAAAAACAACATGAAGAAAATAGAGACAAATTGCATGATTATGCATGTTTAACAAATCAGTTCTTTTGCACAGTCAGAATTAACAGACATTTAATAGTGTCAACGACATGGCATTTAAATAGCTCATTTTTTGTTAATATTATAGAAGATTGTGGATTTGTACAGTGCAGTTTGAGCAGGTATTGATATAGTTGTGAAAAACCCTTCCACTCAAGGTGTTGGGCAGGACTTTAATATATATTGAAAAATATCAGCACTCAACTTAAGGGGACCGGGATTGCTGGTTAGTTGCAAATTATTATGTTACTGTAAGTAGCTGCGACTAACATGAACCACATCATACGTGTTGGTATAACTCTTCTATAACTCGTATGATGGGGAGATTCAAAATGTAAATTCAAATGCATGATCTTAAAAAAGTACATGTCAAACAGAAAATGGTTCAGAACAGAATGCTGTTCCAGAGGTTTTGCACTTACTGAAATATGCATAGGAAGCAACGAAATGTGCCAATAGGTATTGAAATGTAGACAGCTTGTTAACTGGATGGGACCTCAAACCAAAGGGTGTCAATATTAAAACAGCTCATGATGTCTGACTTAATGCTCAGATTGCATAACTTGCAGACTAATATTCCTCACAATGGTAACCAGTAAATACTATGAGTGAAAGCCGTATCTTAATTACTGCACTGTTAATATGATAAGAACAACATGGTGCAACACAATCAGCAATATTCATAAATTACTATGTTGCCCCCCTTAACCGCTGATTTGATGACTATGTTAGTATTGTCTAATATGTTTTTGTGAGCTAATCTTTCAGCCGGGGTCAGATTGTTTGAAGTTCTTTTTCAGATGTATGAGGTCTTTGGTGACTAGTTTAAAGAATATATTGATGTGGTTGTTTGATCTTTTCTTAAACTCACTAGGGCATGGTGTATCATATTCAATATCAAGATTACATAAAAGACTGATGTCATCAATTTCATGATCCTCAGTTAAGGATAACTGTAATTTAGAATGAGCTAATTCTCCTAATGTAAGCTCCGTAGGTATCCCAGTATCAGACTCTCCTGTGCCTGTGTCAAATTCTTTGTTATGAAAGAATATTTTTTTAAGTTGAGATTTCTTGTAAATTTGTACAGGTCAATGTAAGTGTCTGTGGTATTGACCGATTCAATGGGGGAACATGTTAAACCTTTATTGAGTACAGATTTCTCACTATCACTAAGGACATGAGATGAAAGGTTCATGGCCAGACCAGATTGCTCTGTTGTTTGATTTAATACTTGCGGCCTCTCAACCTGGCGGTCATGGCATGTTCTGTTTCTATTTCTGGACGGATTCATTTGACCTTTTCCTCTCCTGCCTCTAATGTGTTTCTTGACATAACTGTGTTTGACACTGGTGGTTCTGAGATGGTGACTTTCTCTTTTGGATAATTTCCGGTTTCTAAAAAATGCTCCCTTTTGTTGTCTTTTGATCACCTCTGCAAAATGAGTGCATTTGTATTGAGTGATTGTTCTGTACAAGAGGTTGATGATTCCCCTTCACTTGAATCTTCAGAACTCTCAGCATAAGACTTAATTTGAGAAATAGGTGGTGTCTTATTAGTAAGACAATATCTTGAGTCCTACCTATTGTGAAGAGTATTCACTCTCCCTTCTTTGTAATCTTGCACGTCCCTGAATTTGTTTTTAATTTTTTTCAGCTTGAGTTCATCTTGATGTTGTCTGAGATATATATTCAAAATCTCAACTTTATTTTTGTTTAGCCTCAGGATGATCTATGTTGTCTATTTCAGTGTGTAAGGCAACTATTTGTTAGCTTATTTTCTTGAGCTCTTTAACTATGTGTTTTATTAGCATTTTTATGATGATAGTGGACCTATTATTAAGGTGTACATCCCATTTGTTGCTCAGTTCCTTGTCTTCTTCATCTGCAACATTGGGAAATACACAAGCAAAGTCCTCGTGTGATCCTATCACAATCTAGGTATTTCTCTAATGTGTTATTTTCCCAAAACATGCTTATCTCCTTCATACTGAGTCTCTCTAATTTCAATTTTATTTGGCTCAAGATTTCTGTTTGGTGGTCCTGAAAGAATGTTCTATCCTCCCCTTTTGGAGGAATAGTATTCTGGCATCATCCTGCCAGTTTTCCCTATAATCCATCATGTTAAATGGTGCCTAATGTTGCTGCAGGACCAGGGTAATAATGAGTTAATATGAACAATTGGGAAATACCCAGTATGCTGCACTGCTAATTGGTATTAGTTGGAATAATTGTGAGTCGCTCTTAAGACAAAAAAAGATGGGTTTCCCTAGCACACCTCAAAGTGAGAAACAAATGTTCAGCAACATAAGGTCTCACTGTGTGCTTCACCTCATAAGTATTTTATTGCTGGGGTTTTAAAGTGAGATGCATATATTGGAGATATTGATTAGTCCATCAAATACAATACAAAATAAGAACAACTCCTCTCATATGTCTCCAAATTTGATAAATATAATCATAACATTTTTTTTTGGTACTGCTGTAGTTCAGCAGAAATGAAATAATTCCAGAGAGCACATAGAATCAATCTGGTGAGAAAGGAATTAGAAATTAAATCAGAAGACACATGTGATCAGCCAAGATATGTTGTGTGGTGAGCTCTTCCTCAGTTCTGATGATATCACATACATTTTTCAAACCATAAACAAATCATAATGCAAGTACATGACAAAGAATTGAAGCAAAGACACACAACAAAAAATCAACACGGAGAGAGAAAATATAGACACATTGCATGATTATGCAATCAAATTACGGACAATCTATATGTTCTTAAGATATCAACAAATGCATTCCTGTATATCAACCTCTAAAGCATCAGCTGACACATGTTTTGACCTACTCAGTCTTTATAAAGGCACTGTCAATAATAGAGAATATCAAGATTTGCTTTATTAAAACTTAGAAAAAACACATTATTACAGTTGAACAATTCATAGAGTCATTGACAACAATTAGTTGAAAACAAGTTAAAAAATGTGATCAGTAGGAAACCCAATGTAGATAAGAATCATAAATAAAAAAAGAAGAAGTGTTTGACATATCATCCAAAAGAGAATTGTCAATTGGAAAGGAGAGAGGTAACAAATAAAAGGTATTCATTAGTATATTTGTTCATAAAAAAAATATTTTTTTTATCTCTGCTGTGAAAGTAGTTCTATAATATATGTTACCAAAACATGTTTAGGTGGTCATATGTGCTTAATCTTTATTGTATATCTTGGTCTGCAAACAATATGTGGTGTTGGTTTACCGAATTAACATTGATTTCTGCTATCGCAATTCTGTGGGGCTATAGGGATATAAAACAACATTTCACTATTTCATTTACCTAAGTGACTTGCTAATAATCTTTGTGGATACGTTGTTTGTAGATCTGTAATTCTTCTTTATACTAGTGCTATGCTTAGTTAGAAAAGAGGTATGGTCAGAACTGTTGTGGGAAATAATTGATGATGGATAGTGGAATATGATATCACTCATTTGGCTGTATGGAGGTAATAGCTTTAAAGTTTCTGTTTCTGTTTCTGTTAAACTCTACTAAAGATAAAATCCCAAAACCTAAGTAAAAAGAGCTACTATAATCCTTTACTATTTCAGTTTATTTAATTTTCTATGCTCGGTTTTATCATCCTGTTAATGAATTTTATGATGACGTTCCACGCCAAGTGTGTGACGTCACTGCAGGTGATGCAGGTCTCAATATAGAGTTCATTGCAACAAGATATCATATATTATTCTTATTTTGTTCCATTATCTAGATTAATAGGCTTAGAATGATGTAGTATGTAGATTTGTGTGACATAGGACAAATCGTGCTGGTGTGATTTGACATGTAATGTAGGAATATTAAAATGGCATATATCGCTCTTGATGTGAGTTGGTGTGAAGGACAATGTTCATTGGTTGGGCCTTCCTAATGGCTACAATATAACAAGATGAAATTGTGAAGTAAGTGCTACATGAGTTCAATTACATTCCAAGATGCATAGAGGTCAAACTACCAGTTATTTAAACATTACACCAACCAATAAATACTTGAATATATGTATCACATCATAACTGTATGCTGTTGGGCATTGTTGATTGGCGGTTCCATTAGGGGACACAGCATTGATATAACAATCACGTTTGTTACTACATTTGCAGTGACATATCACCTTGGTTTCACATGATATGTAATTTAAGTCAAAATTACAGTAAGTACCCAGTTTTTACCTCAATTCCAAACAAATTGACAAATGATGTCTTTAAGTCATATGGTCATCATTATTGTCACAATGTATATTGTATTCAATGTTCCAAAAAAACATGCATCTCATTTAGTAAGCCAGTTTTCAATCTGGCTTCTATTTATTGCAATTTGAGCTCTCTATCGCCGCTTATATTCCCACTAAGCCTACGTTGCACTCCTACAAAGTGTACTAACATTTTTATCATCTAGTTGATGGTATTTCTGCCAGGGTGCTACAAGAAGTAAGTTAGGGTCCTTACTCACCAACATGTAGATGTGTTCTCAGATTCTTATAGTACGGCCAGTATACCGTTGTTGACAAGTACATATCATTACATATACAACACATCTGGTTTTGAAGGTGATTAATTCATTAATTCGGAATTTCGTTTTGATGTCATCATTATGTTGAATCTGTGTTCCATACTTCGTTGATCATATACGAGGGAGAGAGTTTGGCTATAGTGATGAGAAAGGGGGAGTTAAGGAATATGCAACAGATTACTATTGTTGTACTGGGATAAGGAAAAGGGAGTAGGATGTAATGGGGTACTGGTACAAGGAAGAGCGAAGTGGGGTAATAGATTCTGGGATGAGGATGAGGGAGGTGGGGGTAAAGTAATGCATTTCTAATAGGGTACTGGGGCAAGGAAACGTAAGCAGCACTAAAGGTAGGATTACTAATGGGTTACTGTGATCAGGAACAATGCGGTAGGGGAAATGCAACACATTCCTATTGTTATTCTGGGATGACAAAGAGGGAGGTGGTTTAAATGTCAAAAGTGACAGTTTATATTTGTAAATATTTACTCCTTTCTTTTCCCACGTGAAAAAGATCTCGATCTCAGATTTACATGTCAGAACATTTCCCAGGGAAGAAAAATAATATGCACTATTCCCAAGTCCCAAAAACTTCACAAGTCCTTCTCTCTTACACTCCCCACATGCTTCCCAGGATCTAAACTGCCCTTCACACTCCCCTTACATTATGTTAGGGCTGTTTAAAAAAACAAGAGTCTAGATCTGACTAAAAATGGTGGGTTTTCATAAATGAAAATCATTGTGTCCATCAATGCATCAAAGGAGATATAACTAACTTTTTCGGTACAGGGCCATCCCGCAGTCCATCATTAAAAAAAGAAAAATGGCAGATGTGTATATCTAAAACCAACACATGGTTTCCTTAGAGTGCTTTGTGGCCACTTTCGTATTTGGTGAAAATCCGTTCTGTAGTGTGGGCCGGGCATGTGAGCAAAAATTTGACATTTCCCTATGGGAAAAACAAATCAAAAGGTGAAAAACACACCTGCTTTTGGGAAGCTACGGCCAGACATATTAGTTTTGTGCTGATCCATATTGTGGTTCAAATGTTATTATAGAATGTTCACATTTTTTATGGATGACAGGTTTCACCTTAATTATAGCACAATTAGCATTGCCCTTTAATATATATAATACAGTGAGACAGCTAAAATTGATGAAACGTATTGCTAGTAACATTTGACACATGTAGTTGACATTTGACAAAAAATTGGAACATTTGGGGCAAATTCTTCAAATGGTTTAAATGTTTTTATGAATGTGTAAACAAGCCCCAATTCGCCACACCAACCAAAATAAGGGAGACAACCAAGGTGCATGACAAAACTAGCTTTATTTACTGAATTAGCCTGGTAGAAAGCCTGTAGGCATTCTCATTGACTTCCTGTTAGCCCTGGGGTTATAATCTAAACACATTACATTGTCATATTCATAAACAAACAATGTTCACAAGCTGCCATTAATAATTAAAATAAAATCACCTATAGTATTCTGTACATTAATTCTTTTGATTGCATAATAATTATATTGAGCCTGCCCAGTGTCCCTCCCAGTATGCAAGACGTCATGTTGCAGGCATGCCTACAATACTGGGGCTTGTTACTGATGTGGCCTTGGAAGTTACACTTATCCACCACAGTCCAATTAACTTCTGCAGGGAAAGGAAAGCCTGAAATGTTGCTTGCCTGGCCAAAGAAATACCAAACTCACTCCCATATTATCTTTCCATTCCGGCCGCAATCACCCAGACAATTTGCTCAACGTTGGACAGCTTGTCCTGTACTCCTTTCAGATACATATTGCTGCTTGCAGGTGTTTGATCTAATTGGTCCTGACTTGCGTAGCATATTCATTTCAGTGTGAGGCCAGTGTACAAGACCTTTTCCCTTCAATTTATTCAACCTGTTAATGAGTTATTTGTGCCTGCGTTGAACTTCTTTCACCATTGAGGTGTTGTGGGTACACCTGGCTATTGTGTTATAGGCAGTGGTTGAAGTGTACATAAAGAAGTAATGGAACTATGTTCCCTACTGGCCTGCCCCCACTCCCCACAAACCTCTTCACCATAACCCGTCCCATGCACAATACAAACCCCACAAACGCATACACCTGTGTTCAAGGGAAATTTCAGTGCTGTGCACTGAAAGTACAAGTTTCAACTTCTTCATACACTATTATTTTAAAATGAAACCATTCCGGAATGGTTTCTTTTTAAAATAAAAGTATAGGAACAGTAAAAAGTAATAAAATAAAGTAGAGGAGCACTGCTCCCAACCGCCCCCACCCACTTCGACCACTGGTTATTGGCAACATTACTGCGTGCAAGGGGCAATTAAACTTTGTATGTTTCTGTCTGCTAACAACAGTTGTACCCGAGAGAAGGTGAGGCTTAGAGACTGTATGTTCCTGGGGGAGGTTGATGCAGGAGCTGGGAGTTACTGACGCGATGGGGGAACATGCAGTTCGGTGGGCAGGAAATATCGTGGGAGGTGCTTACCTGCCAGAAAGCTGAGATTGAGGTGGAACGACAAACCCCCCCTGGGGAAACACCTCAATTAAAATATGTGTCTATATCTCTGAAATGACATGGCAAAGCTTGTCTGTATTTGTTTGCTTGTTTGTTGAATACAATAAAAACATGGCTAAAAAATACCTTAGTTGTTGATTATCTAAACTGGAACCATGAGAAAGGCCTATTCATACAGTTTCAGGCAGCCTCCCTTACTCTCAGCTAGGGCACTTTCAGTGGCCTGGACACCATCATGGACCAACAGAAATCCCTATTAACCTATTTAAACTGCAATGCTGTGCTCTTTAACCATGTGCTGTGAAGGGCCTTGCAAAAGGAAAAATGGCACTTTGCTTGCCATTTATAATGCTGCTTTATGTATATACCCTACCTAATTGTGCATTCCACCATTGGCTGCATCCCCTATTGTGTATTCAGCAACCAAACCCTCCCTACAATGTGGAAATCTAGCTCCCTAAGGTGTGGCAAAACTAAACTATATCCTGCCTATGTTACATTCCACATGAAGGTGGCATACAGACAATTTACACCTTATTCTAGTTTTTTTAAAAAAATGTGGTACATTCTCTCTCGTTCGGAAATAGGCGGGGCATGGCCTTACAAATCACTGGTCACATCTGCACCCTCATGAGTCACACAAAAGCTGTTAATGCATTAAGTCCATCCATTTTTGCAATAGCCAAAAAAGATATTTCGTTTAGACATATACACATAAAACAAAACACTGGAAGACGTGTGCTAATTAAGAAAACAGTTGGGCACAATGTGACACAGATGTGCCTTATAGTAGTTTGGTGTATATCTGTACATTGTAATGTTTAAATTTGATAGCGAACAGGTGTTCCCTTGGTTAAAAATCATTTATATATCACGCAGGCTACATTTTAGTGACACGCATCAATGAAATATTTTTGTTTAAGGAAAGTTATAGTTCTTCCATGTATGTTACCAGAGAAATGTATAACTTGCAAACAATGCTGGAACGTCATGAATCATAATCCAGTGAAATATATTTTACTGGATTATGGTATGTCATGGTTAAGTTGCCTTTGAAATCATGTGACAAATCTTTTCTATTGTGATGTTTTTGGTCTGAGTGCAAAATCTAAGGAGAAATAAGAAATTCACCAGTTATGAAAAGCTACACAGCCATAAATCGAGCTCCTGGCATGCATAGTTCATACTTATACACATGACATTTTATGGCATCAATAATCTGTAATCATCCTAACAGTATGTGCCTTAAACAGTTAAGGTGAGAAGTTAAGCCTCTCATGATCTAGTCCATCTATCACAAAATGCAATAGTATTCAAACAGAAACTGTCTACTGAAGCTCTGTTGGTAAAGTAGCAATCTTAAAATAAATGAACATGGGTAATGCAGCATGGAACATTGAAGTAGAGTAGTATTAATATGGTAGAATTAGCAAGTATAATTATAAGAGCAAGCCCATCAAAACCCCGAGTAATATTGCACTTAGAGTGAAGGGTTAAATACACAGCACATACTAGACATGTATGTGGATATAATGAGTATACTTTGAGAACTGATGCATACATATATGATGTACAGATATGTTAAGGGGGTAAAATACTATAACCAAAGCATCTAACGAAATTAGAGTCAGTCATCATTGATATAATGTATACAATTTATATTATCTCTCCAGTGGCTGCTTATTGTTTCATGTCTGTGCACGATGAGCTACTTTAAAATTAACACTTGAAAAATGTCACCTCTAAATGATTGCGCCGCCCTGAGCGAATGGTAAATGTCCTATTCAAATTGAATGCGTAACTGGACAACAAATACAGTGAAACAAAGAGTCCAAAGCAATAGATTCTTCAGTCAAAAAA
Organism: Ambystoma mexicanum; assembly: GCF_040938575.1. NCBI lineage: Eukaryota > Metazoa > Chordata > Amphibia > Caudata > Ambystomatidae > Ambystoma > Ambystoma mexicanum. Next base: position 527,536,738 of record NC_090934.1, read on the forward strand.
ACGCTGTTGAAACAGCTTTTATGAGTTGATGCAAAAAGAAGACTGCCGACACGTGTTTCGACCCAAAACAACGGGTCCTTTTCAAGGCAAGACTGTGGTGTTGGTAGGATTCATATGCATTCCAATACAGCAAAATATTATATAATCATGCCATAAGGATAAGAACATTTGAAATATAAACAAAATTAACCAGCGGAGGAAGAAGAGGGGGCCAGGATTAAAGAAGAGAAATGCAACCAAGAAAGAAAAAAGCCCATATGGACATTACATAATGTCAAAGAGCAAAGCAACCATTTCAATGTGAAACATATTCCAAGTAAATAAGGAGTAAATAAAAAACATTTGATTTGTTACCATATGTTGTCGAGCCAGAAATCGCGGTCGAAGTGTCCATATGTGAATGTCCATATAATGAAAACAAAATAATATGTAAAAAAGAGAGAAAACACCATAAGCCTGAATCCTAAATGAATAAACAACTGATACATTTTAACAATTTATTAATCCCATGTACACGCATAGTGCAAAGGTAACAGACTATTGTGCCAAGGATCAAAATGCTCATCCCTCATGCGCCTCATGGTGGTACAATGTATTATTACATTGTCACCCGTGTGTGATATAAATGTTAAAATGAATAAATGTTTTACCGTATGTTATTCAAACTGAGTTGGAAAACCCAAGCCCTCCTTAGGGGCAGATATATGGGCCAATTCTAAAGTAGTTGATTCTCCTCAAGAATATAAACGGCAAATAACTGAAAAATACATAAACAAAGAAACCCAAGACATGAGTTGTCTTGACAAGAGATCGACATATGACTTAAATGGGTTGTCAAAAATATCAAAATGCGTAAAAATAATGGACAGCGATACCTGAAGCAGTCTCTGTTACTGATACATTGTGGTACATTCCCAGAACATGGGAGTTTGTTCAAACGTTGCAACTGCCAAAAAAAGACAATGCAGCAAAACCCAATTCCGCAAGTAGGTCGAATAACATAAATATTTGTAAGAATCAGTCTAACAGTGAGATACTCTAAAAGTACTGTCAAGCCCATACCTGTAAGTTCAGGGGCTGGTTCCCCACTGCCACTGTGGCCAGAGTCCAAACGCTTCACGAAATCAGTGTTGTGCAGTTCATTCCTTCCATGTGTTTAGAGAAAAGAACCTAAAAATGTGTCACGTGACTCAGTCATGTGGTTACATTTAGCGCAAGGAATTATGGTAATGGTAGTCCTTGTATTAAGTAAGGCAAGCGCTTGCATCTTGTTTGTGCCCTAGACAATGTCTACATGTGTTAACACAACTATTAAATATTAAATAAAAGTCTAATGCATAATAAGCTGTAATGGCAGTGTGCATGCGAAATAAAAAAAAAAAAAAAAAAAAAAGAAAATAATAAAAAAAAAATGGAAAATTGAAAAAATGGAAAATCAAAAATCTCTGGAATGTTTAATGACGGCGAAGGACAGATGAGCAATTTGATGCTGGCAAAGATTCCAGACGGTCTTGGTTGTTTAAATTTGACTAGATGTAAATACATGAAAACAAACAAGGAATAATGAAAATGCAGTTGCTGCAAGTATAGGAAATATGCACAGCATTTGTATAAATCATTACAAACATACATTTAGTTCCGTGTCCGTGTTGAGAACAAGACTGGTACAACGAAGCTTGGCGATGGTGCATGTCTCAAGCTGACGTAAAATTAATTGACGGTCCCCGCCTCTTGGGTGGGAATGCGCTTGAATGAGCCCGATGAACTTAAGATCTTTTACTGAATCCATTTGATGATTCTGTTGCCAATGCAGGGCAAGTGGCAGCTTCGGATCTTGGCTCTTCAGGTGTGCAAAATGTTCTCGAATGCGGACTCACAGTTCTCTTATAGTAGAACCAACATATACTTTGCGGCATACGCATAAAATGGCGTACACCACAAATTTCGATTTACAATTGATAAAATCGGAAATGTGAATTGACAAACCATGGTGGCAACTGAATGTATTTTGGATAAGAGCATATTGGCAAAAACTGCATAGACAACATTTGAAAAAACCAACAGGTTTGGGTGGAAGCCAAGTTAAAGTCTGTGCATGAGTAGGCTTTGGTTGTAAGAATGAAGGGCAGAGTTTGTTGCGCAATGTTTTGTTACGAGTAAAGATGAGTTTGGGTGTAGCCGAGACATAAGGCAAAAGTTCTGGGTCAAGTCTCAACAAATGCCAATGTTTGCTTAACAGACGATAGAGCATGCAATGGTCTTCTGAATATTTTGTTATGAACTGTACATACTCCAGACTTGCTCTGGTGGGTTCTGTATTCGTAACCAACGTCTGATCCTGAGTGAATGTGTTGATACGGTTGAACCCTTGCTTAATGCATTGACTACTGTATCCACATTCATGGGACCTCCGCCTAATCATGCAACACTCATGTTGAAAAGCCATGTCAGTACTGCAATTACGTCTCGCACGATAGAATTCTCCAAATGGGATGTTAGAGATGACGGATTATTTATGGCAGCTGGAGACATGCAACATAGCATTAACTGCGGTGGGTTTCTGAAAGGCTTGAGTTTGTAGTTCACCATTCACAATGTTAATCTGAAGCTCAAGGAATTCCATAGACTGAGAGCTCACATGTCCAGAAAATTCGATGCCAAAATTATTACGATTAAGATATTCAGAAAAATCAACAAAGGACGAAGACGTCCCATTCCAAATGACCAGGACATCATCTATGTAGCGTCTCCATACTATGAGATTCTGTTTATATGGGTGGTCTGTGTATATGTGTTTGTCCTAAAAAAAAACCATGAATAAGTTAGCCAACGAAGGGGCATATTTCGCGCCCATGGCTACTCCTTTTGTCTGTAAATAATATTGATTGTTAAACAAAAACTGGTTATGTGCTAACGTGAAATGCAAGAAATCTTTGATCATGTAAACATGTGTGATGCTGAGTGGTTGCGAAAAGTGTAATCAATGGTTTGAAGAGCTAATCGATGTTGTATCGATGTGTACGATGCTTTAACATCAAACGTGGCTAGAAGATAATTGGGGCACCATTTTAACTGATGTAAAATCTCCAATGTTTGAGTGGAATCTCGCAGGTAGGCTGGTAATGCTGGTACAATATCCTTGATTGCAGAATCAATGTACTGGGAAAGTCCCTCAGTGGCCCATCCTAAGCCACTCATAATAGGTCGTACCTGGGGTAATGTTGTGTATGCCTTGCGAATTTTGGGCAGAAAATACATTGTAGGAATGACCGGATTACGTCTGTAAAGGAAAGCCTTTTCCTCATCTGTCAGTGTCCCACGTGAGTGCCAGTCATATAACAAAACTTTCAATTCAGATACCGTCTCTTTGGTAGGGTTGCCAAGTAACAATAGATAACATCCAGGAGTGCTCAGATGTTCATTGGCCATAGTAATATAATCTACGGTATTTAAAATGACAATATTACCACCTTTATCGGCTTCATTAATGACAATACTCGTATCCTCAGCAAGATTTTTAAGAGCTGTTTTTTCAGAAAAAGTGAGATTGCTCTTGGTTGACTGAAACTGGGAACAATCTATTTGTTTGTGAATATATTGAGTGACTGCCTGATAAAAGGTGTCTATAACAGTAGCATCAGTAATAGCTGGTACAAATTTGGATCTGGGTTTGTGCTCCATCATTTCAAAATTATGTTGGTGAATGCCTAATTCCTGTTGTAAGACATTGGAGGTGCTTGCAGTGTCAACATTAAGTCACATGAGAAGTCGTGTGTCTTCTATATCAGAAATGGTTAAGCTACTAAGTGATGGAGAGGCAATATGTGGCCTGTAGATTGCAACTTGTTGATGGAAAAACTTTTTAAGTCCAAGCTTACGGATAAATTTGAATAAATCAATTTGGAAATCAATAAGATCAGAATGACAACTCGGTACAAAAGAAAGACCTTTATTCAGAAGGGACAGTTCAGCGGAGGACAAGACCTTACTTGATAAGTTACAGACTAAGTGCGGAGTATCGATTTGGTTGGCAAGTTTTTGGAGCTGGAGCGGGTGTGCCTCTTGTTTGCGTTTCTCCCTTTGTCTGGCCCTTGCTCCTCTTCCTCTTCCTCCTCGGAAGATGTGGCGGGGGTTGTGGTAGGTCGCCCTAAAGGGACAGTGAAGCAAACTGTTTTATTTGATAGAGCGCCTCACCCAGTTCTAACCCAGTGCCTCACCACACCGGCACACCTCAATTTTGTTTTTCTACTTTAAAATGATGCTGCAAAGTTGAGGCCTTCAGAGTGTATTTATCATGCAGTACCTCCAACTAATCTTCTCTGCTCAATATCATTAACACAAAATAACTTCAAAGGATATGTGATGCCATTGATGATGCAATTTCTCCTGATTAGGCGGTGCCTGTTTCTCTGCCCTCACACCCACTTTCATAAACTCCCTCCCTCCCCCTCGTTCTCCACCTCATAGAGGATCACATGGCCTTCAGGAAAGGCCTCAAAACCTGGCTGTTCACCCTGAATTCCAGATCCCCTCATATTCTGGATCCTCACACATTTCCCCACACCCACTACCCACCACTTGCACACACGCTTCATCAAGTAGTCCCCCTATACACTCCTCCTCTCCCATCCCTCTGTCAGCTATTAGCCTTTTCACTGCTTTTAATACATCCACTTTGCTCTGCCACTTCTAACCCCCCCTTGGAGGCCACCAACAACACATGGAGGGCTCATGAAGGCGTTCCAGTTGGAAAGAATCCTGACAGTGGGCTGGGTATTTCACTCACATGGGCTTTGAGGGTGGCCAACACATCACACTTAAAATGCAGCTTGTGAAAATCACTCTGATCATCTGGGAGGAGGACAATCAAGCAGTTTGGACCCCTCGCTCGTGGTTTGGCAATGCATGTAACTCCAAAGCACAGGAGGGTGTGCCAATGCCGCCAAATGTAATCATGCAATGAGGACTATGGATGACAATTTATCACTCAAAGATCCTCTCAGAGGGGGAGTATTATGCATTCATCTAGCACTTAGATCATTTGTGAAACATAGCATGGCTCCATGTACATAGATGGAAACCAGGATGTAGACATTGTTGTTTGTAAAGCTAACCCATGCCCCATCACACTACTACTAATGCTCTATACAACACTGCCCACACCTGTAACTTTCCTTTCACCACCTACTCTCCCTCTAATAGTCTCACTCACACACCTTGTGTGCACATTCAAACCCAAGTACCACTTTCACCACACCCACCAATATCTCACCTTCCACTCTGCTTCAGCAACCCCATTCAGGCTCCTTTGAACCTTCCTTCCTTCACTTTATCTGTTGGTTATCCTTCTACTGTCTTGATGTCACTTGAATAACATACACTTTCCTGATGGTCTTTGATGCCATGCCACATAATCCCTCTTCCACCCCATAGTCTATCCCTGATGAGATGCCAGTTTTGTGTCCTACTGATCATTCACAAATTCCTGCATTTTCTCTGTCACCCACTCTATACTTCTACTATCTAACTCCTGATGTGTTCCCTTGTATTCTAAATATTCTTTCTGCCTCATTGGCAGCTGGTGGAATTCTTTATTTTTTTTGTTTAATGGAGGCATACATATTTCTCAATAATGAGCTTCAGTGACCAAGCAAAACGCGGGACCTAAAACCAGCAAGAAGGACTTGTGGGGTTCCCGCCATGAGAATGTTTTTTTAAAATAAATAGTTACAATGGTGCTTTGTCAGGTCCCTTGAAGTGAAGAACAAGATCAAAAGGCAGATACATAGAGTAGAAATTGAAAAATAATCCATCAGATGCCAGATCACCAACAGTACACAGGAGCTTTTTCCAACATACCTTTACGATGCCGCTGCACACAAAATATGCCAGTGTTTCCACTGTAAGGCAGTATCAACCATTGCAGGAACACACTTGTCTTGGCTTTGCCCAGCAAAGCCACTACTGTTAATGTAAGAGCACACCCATGTTGATTTTGCGTAACAATGAAGTAATGTACATACTTGCCTTGACTTTGCTAATGCCAGAACTGTAGCTTTATAACCCACTAGCAAAAAGTACCCATACTTCACACAGGTTCTGTAGACAGGCATGATAACACTCACATCCATTGTTGAGAATCAATGATACTGTAGGTCCCTGTTCCGTGTCACTTATCTTTTGATGTGCTTAGCACAATACAGTGAGAATGTGCACGTGTTGCTGGTTTACATACTCCAGAAAAGAGGTGCAGCATAATGGGACCTTTCGTGTGCTCTTGCCACCTGTCACCTCAACCTGGTGTGGTGCAATGCATTGCAGTGTGTTGCAGTGCAGATATTTCAGAAACAGTGAATCCTAGGGCATTGAAATGTGGATTTGAGGACTTCAGGTTTTGATCCTGTTGTCGAGACTCGTAAAACTGAGCTTTGTCTGGTTCTTCTATGACCACATTGATGTTTCACCGATTTTATGCGTTGTGGTGCACATATATCCATACTCCACACATGTTCTGTAGACAGACATGATGACACTCTTATCAAGTGTTGAAATTCAATGATCCTGTAGGTCCCTTTTGTGAGTCACATATTGTAATTCAATGATCCTGTAGGTCTGTTCCGAGTCACTTATTGTTTGATGTGCTTTGCAAATGCTTCACCACTCTGGCATAAACATCAAACCCTTATGATTTCCCTTTCCCTTGAAAAATGACCAACAGACACATGAAATGAGCACAAAGGAAAATCCAGTCTACTTTCAGTACAGGATGTACACGATCATAATATCAAGGTTACATTAGGTGATGTTACAATCATTTGTTCTTACCACATTGGTCACAGCATTGAGCCTACAAAAGATAATAAAGAAGAAAACAAAAACAAGCACATCGCAAATGCAACTATGCAGAGAGAAATCTGACACGTTTTATTTTTAACCCTGACTTGCTACACTGTCTGGCAAAAATACATCAATTCTCATTCATATTTTCCATACCCCTCACTTGAAAACTAACTCACCCAGGCATGCAAAGTCTAAATTTCTTGCTGCCAGGACCTTATCAGCGCGACCTCACAGCTCACAGACACAGAGTTCGGAACTCCTCCGGTTTCAATGCCAGCAACCTTTTTGTTTCATGGGCTGCCAGCTGTTTTCAAAGCTGCATTTACAGAGCCCCCATCCAAGGAGACACCGGCAGCATCCAAATTCCTGGAATGACTGTTGCCTTCAGATCCCAAGCAGCTCTGACTACTTCATCCCAGTCCAGCTAATTAAAAAAACTCTGGCTGTCTGTCAAACTCAGATTAGCATCCTCTGAGATCATCATTGCCGCCTTTTGATTTCTACCAATCATATTTAAAGAATGTCCTGCACTAAGTCCTTGCCTGTTAGAACAATGAAGGCTTCAGTGTAAAATTGTTTCATCAAGTTCCTGCTGATGCATATTTCTCCAAAATGTCTCCTCTCCATGGAAAAACACTACAATGGAATGAATCTCACTGTGTTTAATGAACTGCATTACATGTTAGAGGAACAGTCAATGGGTTAGTGGGACAAATTAGTATAGGATTAGTTAATTATATTTTTCCAATGCAGTTCCACACAGATAATCACCTCATCTGTACATATGCACATTTTCTGCATTTTAAAATGACAGCACATTGAGCTAAGTGTTTCTGAAACTTAACCCATGTTGCTGGTTTGGCTAAATGCTTTTCCAAAAATTAATGCTTGCTGGCTTGTTGCTAAAAAGAAAAGATGCCTCACACCTATTTCGAAATGGCTGCATTTACATACTAAACTATGAAACCCCCTTTAACTGTTTTTGTCTCTGCACATGTGCTGTTGTTTGCACAACTATGTCATGCTTGAGTATATGTTTAAAGGCCTCAGAGTATGCTTTTCACTAGAAATAAATGTACATTTTATTAACTTGCTTAGTAGCCGCAGAGAATGGCAGCACATTGCAAAGTATACGCTCCCAGTATTATTTGAAGAGAACTGAACAGCATTTGATACTTTCGAGGTCAGGTAGAAAAGCTTATGGGTGCCGGGGGAAATGCAGTGGATCGGTATATTAGTTTATGAAACTGGTACACTAGCGGTTTCAAAATGTATATGGTGGTTTCAAATTTCCCCTTAGCACATCTCAGCCTGGGAAGTGGTTCAAAGAGTCCCTAAAATGCAACATTAAAATGTTAACTTGTCAATGGTTCAAGGTCCTTGTAGTGTCATGATCGGTTGTATTCCCATGAGGAACGGATGGAGATGACTGGCGGCAGATTAATATAGATCTGCTGATAATCTCAAATATCTCAATTTTTTGGCACTATGATGTGGGAATTGTGTATTGGACTGTAACATCACAGAGGTGGTCGAGGGTGAATGTATGTCTCACTATAGGAAAATGACGTAGTTCTACCAATAAGCCTCATACGAAGGACTAATGTAATGTTGCAATGTGTTATGATGCTAATTAGTTTGTATTATTATAACATCTCTTGTTTTAGAGAATTATCTTTGACAGAGCATTCATGCGATTAGGTTCCGCATTCTGTGTGAATTTTGCTTTCCCAGCTGTGACTGGACCCAGAATAAATTGCATTACTTCTTGCTTGGTGTACACTCCTTTTTGTATTACATTTGTAATTCGTTATTGGTGAGTTCCCAGGCAACACGCTTTACATTTTTGGTGACCTGTACAGGGAAATCAGTTTTCCCGACCAGACATGGGAATTCCAGCCGTTTTCCCAGAGGAGTGTGGTACAGCTTTTGGGGTTGAGATTTGTCGAGAATCTCTGAAGAAGGATATGAGAGTGTACCCGTGCATGGAAACGCAGGGGAAGGATTTTTACAGTGTATCAGACACACCATCAAGAGGTGAAGGCCGTAGTATGATATGATATGATGAGGCCTTAATAATGCGCCTGTACACAAGTGTTTCAAGACGTTAGAAGACAATAAGGGGGAAACAAAGGGAGGACAAAATAACAATATTACAAGGCTTTGTGTCGTTTAGATTGTGCAAGTGCAGTGAAGAGGGAAGGGGGAAGTAAAGTTAACTCAAAAAGTGCAGCCAGTGGGTGGCTCATAATTGAGGAGAGAAGGGCCTGTAGGGTTGCAGATACAGACCATTAAGTGCTGGGGAGCCTGGAGGTAGTGCAAGGGCAACTAGAAATCCAGGAGCCTGGGCCTGAGTTCAGAGGGTGACCAGTTAACCAGTGCACAGAGAAGTCAGGTGCATCAGCAGGGGAGAGGAAGAGAGAAAGCAGAAGCAAAAAGGAAGGTCTTGAGTTGCTTCCAGAACTAGAGGTGGTTCTGAATAAATTTGAGAGAGGACAGGAGGCTATTCCAGAGGGAGGCCCCAGCCAAGGAGATAGATCTGCCCCCAACTCTACTGCTTGAAGAAGCGTCAGTCCCCCAGAGGTGGATGAGCGGAGAGATCGCAAAGGAAGATGTTTTGGAAGAGAAAGATGGAGGTAGAGTGGTCCTAGGCCCCAGAAAGCCTTGTGGATGATTTAGAGGGTGTTGAACTTGATCATTGCAGTCACCTGGAGCCAGTGAAGAGATTTCAGAGCTGGAGAGATACGATCCCTGGGCTTGAGGCTAAGGATAAGTCTCACAGTCCTGTTCTGGAAAAGTTGTAAAGGTCGAAGAGTAGAGGCAGGAATATTTAGAAAGTGGCTATTGTAATGATCTAGCTCAGAGAGGACCAGAGCTCTGGAGACAGTGAGCTTCTGGGGGAAAGTGAGAAATGGAAGCATACCTCTGAAGAGGTGCTGCTGATAGTTTTACTTCTTAGAGACGTAAGAGATGTGAGGAGAGAAGGAGAAGGTGGAGTCGAAGATGACACCAAGGTTCTTAGCCTCACAGGAAGGAGCAGCAAGCGGGCCCAAAGACGGCGGCCAGAGAGAGAAAGAGAGGAAAGGAAGGAACGGGTGTCCCAGTGAGGAGGATCTCAGTCTTACTGACATTAAGGCAGAGATCATTGTTGGCACACCATTCCTGAATTGCAGCCAGACAGTCTGGTATGAGAGAAGAAGCAGAGGTAGTTCACGGGAGCCTGCAAGAGAGCTGAGTGGAGGCCACCAAGGAGTGCATGGCAGACTGCTGTCTCATCAGCTCCGCAGCCCGCACACACAAAGGGGTACTGAGCACCCCCTTTACCCCTCCCGGAGCAGTAAAGAGAATTCCCCTCCATTATAACAGAATGGGGCACCTCTGCTCCAAGTCTGGAGCTGATCCAAGGCGGAACAGCTGAGTTAGCCATGTGAAGAGGCTGGGCAGAGGAGCTGAGTTACAGGCCAAGAAGCAGAGTGGGAGACACGAACAGCAAAAGGCATGGGTCGGCCCTTCACTGAGTAGGCCTCTGTGGAAACGAACAGTGACCGACTGCTGCCAGGGTGTGAGTCAGCCAAAGTTGCAGGAGGAGAGAGAAAGTAGTGGTGAAAGCCTCAACTGACACACGCTTCATGGGTCGAATGGCCAAGAAGGTAGGTGGCAATGCTGGAGTCGGCTTGACCTGCAGGAAGAGAGAGAGAGAGAGGTTGGAAGAAAGGAGAAAGTGATCACTTCAAGAGAGAGGAGTGGTGAGAGGGTTAGGAAAGGGAGGTCTGAGGATATCAGAACATCCAGGGTGTGCCTTGCAGAGTGAGTTTGGCCAGAGGGAATAACAGAGAAAGAGAGATAGAATTACATAGGTTGTGAAAGAGTCCTGAAGAAAGGCTGGTAGCATCACCCTGGATGTTCAAGTCTCTGAGGAGGAGAAGTTGAGAGGTAGAGGCAAGGAGAGAGGAGGAGAGTTCAGCCCACTCAGAGAGGAAGATGGCGACCTAGCCAGGTGGCCTGTAGATAGTGGCCACAGTGAGAGAGATGCCAGGAGAGATAGAGAGCCTGCAGACCAGGCATTCAAAGAAGGAGTAGTGCTGCAATGGAATGATGAAATGATAGTAGTCATACATTTTAGGTCCACTTGCCCGATAGGGAGTGATTGGGTGGTGGCACATATGCGTTATAGCAGAGGGTTGCATAGTAAGTGGAGGACCTTGTTAGATAAGAGCTGTGTGTAGTGCAGGCAATTGGAATAGTTGTGTCATTTTTTTTATTTTCGGGTTACGGAGTATTGAAGTTGTGAAGAGAAGGAGAAGAGGCATATGCATTGTGTTTTGTTGAAATAGTAATATTTTGTTGTGATAAAGTGAAGTTGTCATGTTTTTTTGTTTGTTTATTGTGGCTGTGGAAAACATGTAATGGCCAGAGCCAAACTAATATGTAATATGTATTATAAATATTGGAGGTGCTTTGTAGCACATGCAGTGGGCACCAGTGAATTGAGGGAGGAGCTACCAAACCATAGGAACTCGAACATAGGGCATCATTGTCAAGGTGGCATGTCTGTGGAGAGCGCCATTTGTTTATTAAATGAAATTAACATGGTGGGCCTGTGGAGAGGACCACTGTGTGTAAGAGGTATGAAAGGACAGGACCTAAGGAGAAGGGCAGTGTTAACGAAGTAGGGTGTATGGGTAAGACGATAAGCATAAGAGTTAGTGAGTGAGTGTGAGTGAGTGAGTGAGTGAGTGAGTGAGTGAGTGAGTGAGTGAGTGAGTGAGTGAGTGAGTGAGAGTGACGAAGGGGGAAACATTTTTGAGATATAAGTGAGGGGGACAAGAATAGAAGGGGGAGAAGGAATACTCCAAAACTAGAAAAAAGGTACAATAATGTCATCCTATTATATTGTCCCAATATTGCAATAACTAATTAAAATATCACTTTCAGTGGATGAATGACACAGTGGGAAACTGTTATCAGGAATGGCCTGGAGAGGGAACATTTCAAAAAGTTATCATTAACAGTATGTACGCATGTCTATTAGTAACATAATAGGGGGAAAAAGAAAGGGGAAGGAAGAGGAAGAGGAGAAGCCTAGTGCTCTGCCCCCTCCCTGTAAATTATTTCCATTGTTAACGCCAGCTGCAGGACATACAAATCCTAGGTGTCCATCTCCAGACAGGGAGAAAACAAAGAAAGACAAGGCAAAGTCAGAACCTCATTCGGAGAATAAGAAAGAGAAAGACGTTTAGAAAAACACATGACAGCAACTGGACTCAATGTTTAGAGAAGCTGAAAAGGTAATGAAAAGGGAAATAGAGAAAAAAGGGAAGGACCAGGACAATGGAGAGGACAAACAGGAATGGATATCAGGATGTATCCAATTTAAAATTGATAACTGGGGACAGGACATGGAAGAGGACGGGCTAGACACGACAGAAGGTGATGACACTGCATTGGACTGGGAGGACAGCAGTGACAATGACAGAAGGGATGACAAATTCGACCCTTGTGATTTAACAAGGGGGAGTGGAGGAAGAAGGTCAAAAGTGGGGGAAGAAGAAGAAAGTGAGGAGTAAACAGGAAACTGGGGAAATAGGCTTCGAACCAGAAAAGCAAGGATGGCAGTAGCAAAAAGACCATGACGGGTATAATCATGGATCAAAAACCCAGTTGTCCCTTCTACACAAGGAAAAAGGGGAAGTACATTATGTACCATGGCAGACGAAGGATACTGATAAATTGGTCTACAGTTTACCTTCACTAATGGCCAGGGCCAGCAAGTGGATATATGTGAACTGGGGTTCTCAACCCAGCCCTTCAAGACAAGGTAGCAATACTTTGAGATGGATGGAGAGGCAGAAGATACCCAAACGTCAATAATAAAACTAACTCAGGAAGTTGGCAAATCACATCTGTTTTATTTGCAATTGTCTAAAACAGGGAGTTACAACGAACATCGACAATTCTCTTAATCTTCTCGCTCAGCAAGTTTCATAAAAATGCAGATTATATAGCAAAAATCATCATTACTAACATCATCCTATGTAGTAAACTACAAAAACCTACTTGGGAAAGTGATAGGATTAGAGGGAACATCTAGGTATACGTTCCATACTTGCTGGGAAAGTAATTGGGTCTCTAACATCAGGTGGGACAACTAAGCCCTCCTCTAGTGCAGGTCACTATGAACGTCATCAAATACACAACGTCCTATTGGTTATACACAATAGAGACGTCTTTACTACGTGGCCCTCTATAATTGGTTGGTACCCTTGCATCCGTCAGTACTTTTCCACATACGCCAGCAGCACCCAGGGTAGCATCCAGGTGCTAGTGGGTTGGTTTTGACATAGCTTCTCACCAATTAGCCTACTATCCATCGTCCCTCTGCTGTCTGCACGTCAATTAGCCCTTTGAAGATTGGCCTTTAGTTTGTTCTTCGTGCCTGGGAATAAGAGAGAGTATAGCATACTCTGTCTCCTGGAGTTGGTGTGGCACGTCATGATTATCTATTTTCACTAATCCACGTGACAGAAGACCATGTTTTAGAATTCTGAAGCATTTAAAATACTCTTATTTAATAAACCTCTGATGTCTCCATTGTTCTTTTAACACACTTGTAACCACTGTCTGATCATTAAGGCCCATGGTTTTCTCAATGGGAACCTTGCTTCCAGGATTCTCCCTGGTATTGGTATCTTCACTGGCACTGCACCTATTTCACACTCTCGTTCCCAGCATATAGGCAACATGGGAGCAATGCTTGAGGTGGGGGTACTTGGCTCCTTCTCTACATATGTATTAGAGAAGGAGACAGCAGGGATCTCACTGGACATAGGGTACATCAAGAGTTTATTGGCAGTTTTGGTAGGGGAACGAAGTGACAATATTTGGCTGCAAACAGTGTATACAGGGGTAAAATTAAACACTACATACATGACCGGGTGCCTTTTAACAATTACCAAGACCTCGTGTGGAAAGCACTGAGAGAGTTGCATGCATATATGTCAGAGATGGGATCAATATTAGCATGTAAAATCAACCAGATGAGGACACTGCAGAATCCATAAGATCAATACAAGAAATGTGGACACAAGAAAATCAAATCATGGGACGATAAAATACCTTAATTCTATCACATTTTAGTGACAGGCTCCCCACAGATGTGCAGGCTTCCCTAGAAAAGGTAGTTAGGATAGAAGCAGAAGGATGGCCCTAGATACAGGCAACTATCGAACATTATTGTAAAAGAAAGCATTAAAAAGACAAGAAGGAAGTAGACATTGCGATAAAAGCGGAACTAAACTTGTGCAGAATAAACTGGCCAAAATAAGCATGGAAGGGGCAGTGCACACAGGACCAGTTATTGCTCTATCCGCCCAACAGGGGTGGGGGGGACTGGGACCTGCGGTAGTGCGTCAAGGAGGATATATACAAGCAACATATAAGCAACAATGGAAAATACAACAAATGCAACAACAGCCCAGATTTATAAATGCACAGCAGCAGGGTTTGCACATGCAGAGGGTGTAAACCCATACATGGGACAATATCAGACAGGAAGGGGATATTATCCAAGTGGAAGGGGATTTGGATATAGGGGTATGGGCCCTGGTTTGGAAGACAATGAACCTCATTACGAGGTTGGCGGTAACCCGCTGGTGCGACCGGTGGGTTGCTGCCAACCCTGTAACACCGGATTGGGCGCCTGACCGCCCGGTGCCACCGGTACATTACAAGTCCCGGTGACATGGGAAGTTAGGCGCTGGATTTTGTAACTCACCATTCCCATGAAGAATCTGCCTACCGCGGCCACTGTGCCTGCAGGGTAAGACATGTCGGGGACAGCAGCCCGGGCAGGCAGACATATAGTCTGGTGGTCTGGAAACAAGGGTGTGGGTAAGCTTACCGGCACCCTTGTTCCAGACTGCCACACTTGTAATGAGGCCCAGTGTTTAGTTTAGCTGAAGTTTTGGCCACTGTCCCCGAAACATGCCCACTTTTTCAACAAACACAACAGCAAGAAGGAGTGCAGCAACATCAACAATAAATGCAGATACTTACACAATCTAAACAAATGCAAATGATACTGCAGCCACAGATGCAACTGCAATTTATACAGACACAGTTCGTACCAACACAGGGACAAGAATCAGCCCAAGGGGAATGATAGCTGGATCACAGGGTACTGAAAGTATACTGCAGACTCCAGTGCAGACACACACACAACAGAATGTGACAATAGTAGGACAAAGAGAGGTACCCCATTGGACATGGGTGGCAGTGGTGGTTGCAAATCCATTGACATCTTTGATCAATACATTTTCCCAATAGGGGTGCCCACAGAAGTATGCGTGTGTCCTGTCCTAGCGGTAACTGGAGACCCCAAAGAGGAGCCTGAGGTAGCAGTTCAAATGGAACAGAGGGACATTTCCTTTCTAAAAGATACTGGAGCAACTAGATCCTGCATAAAATGGGGGGTTCCCGTTATCCAACAAGAAATTGGACATACAAGACTTTTCAGAAACCATCCAAGAGGTTCCTCCAACTAAGAATTTACCACTGACAATAGGGACGCAACATATTGTATCACCATTATTGTATCTAAAAGACACACCTATTAACATATTAGGACAATATTTGTTAAACAAATTGGATTACACAATATCATTTTCAGAAAAGTATATGATGTGTACCACACCTGGGATGTACCAAGCCAGGATGGCAGTGTTGATACAACCACACCATGCACACAGTACATTGAGATGGATACCTACGCACAGAGAGATGGTCTTGTATGGAGTGCAGGTATTGCTAGGGTGGGTTGCAGGGATACAGGGAACAGTCTTTCAAAAGTCAAATGAATTTATATTCAGACCACAGGGCCCTTCAACCATCATACCAGGCACACACACACTGCTATACTTAGAGGAAGTAGTAGTGAGATAAATATGGTTATACTGGTTGCAACAGATGATTACAACATTGAGTGACTATCAATACTGTGTATTGATCCCATACTAACACTGGCAGGAGTAACAGACACATAGTCATTGCTATGAAAGATGAAGAGGAGGAAGAGATTGTGTTTCAGTTGAGCATAACCTGTCCAGTACAAGTAAGGAAAGAACAGTGACCCAGATGACACAGTTGTTAAAAAAAGAGACACAATACATGCACGAGTATTTGGAAAAAATCAACAAAGAATGTATGGACCAAAGAGCCTCATGATGTAGGAATATTAAAAGGGGTGGCAGCAGTGCAAATTAAGGTAAATAAAAGACCACTGCTGCCACAAGTGAAACAATAACACACTCATTAGAAGGAGATGATGGTGTATCTATCACCATGCAATACAATGATCTATCCGATTAAAAAATGAAAGGTTGGGGCGTGGAGTTTCATACATGATCTTAGCCCTCTTAACAACGTTATTAAAACCAAATGTCTGTAGTTCCTAACCCTGTGACAATTATCTGCAGCACCCCAGTAGAAGCACGCTACTTCACAGAAGTGGATTTGAAGAATGCTTTCTTCTCCATTGCCCTGCATCCGGACTCCAGGTATCTCACAGTGTTTATGCATCGCAGGACCAGATTTGAACACACAAGAACGTCTGAAGTGTACTGTGAGGGACCCAGAATGTTTAACAGAGTAATACAAATGGATTTGAACAATTTGTAAGTAGCAACTGCAGTGATACAATAGGAGGATGACCGTTTAGTGTGTAGCACAACAGAAGATGAGTGCAAGGAGAATTCAGTGAGCCTACCAAGGTTGGTGGCTGACAAGGGGTAAACAGTGGACAAAGAAAAACAGCAGTACTGTCAAAAATAACACCAGAAAGTGTTGAGGCAGTACATAAAACACCCTGACCTAAGACAGTGTAAGAGATTGCAACAATTCCTAGGTCTATGCAATTACTGCAGATCATGGATCTTTGATTACTCTGCATACACCAGGCCAATCCTCCAGGCACTTAAAGAAGCTCGGAAAAACAAAAGCAACATGGAACGGACAGAAGAGATTAATTAAAATGTTGACAAGCTCATAAATGAGCCTGCACATGCAACAGTATTGGTCACACCCAATTACAAATAGAAGTTTCATTTTCTCACTCAGATGGAAAAGTAATGACAGCCATACTGGCACAAAAGAAGTGACAGGGACGTAAGCCACTGGCATATTACAGTAGATCACTAGATTCAGTGATGCAGGGACACTTCCCTTGTGAGCAGGCATTTGCTGCCACTGCATTCACAATTGGTATCAACAATAACAATTGGATGGCCAGTAATTTTGTACATGGACCATGCATTATTTGCAGTGATAGACAGGTCCAAATCAATGTTGACAACTCAGAGAGCATCAGGTTATGTAATTATACAAATAAACCCTGCAATAGAAGTTGTAAAATGCAGAACGGTGAACCCAGCAGAATTAATTGCAGAACCAATGGAGGAGGGAGATTATACACCTGATTGTGTGGCATGCAAGGATATGAACAAAGGGAACGGCCTGGTAAAAGAAGAAGTAATTGATGGGGTGGGCATGATCTTTATTGACGGGTCCTAAAGTATTGATCCATATTTGGGGCAGAGGCATTCTGGATCAGCAGTAGTACGACACAAACATGGAATACCCAAGGAAGGGTAATTCGTAATTTTTTGCCAAACACGGCTGCTAGCACACTACTCAGCACAAACAGCAGAATTAGTTGCATTACTTGAGACACTAAACATCTCAGAAGGACATGCAATAAATATGTTTTCAGATTCTGCATACATCACAACCACAGTACATTCAGGAATAACAACATGGGAAAGGAGAGGGAAAGGAGAGGGTTCAGAAATTATGGCACACAGGTACAACATGCAGCACTTTTGAATACAATGGAAATGCTACCACTCTCAGTAGAATTGGCAAACATAAAGTGCAACAGCCATACAGGGGGGGTCGAATTGTATTTCATTGGGTAATGAAAGAGCAGACAGACCAGCAAAAGAAGCAGAATATTTGCCAGAAGGGACATAACTGCTGTTCCTTGGCGAGAAGTAGAAAAAAACACTTATAGCATTGATGAAAACAACTAAAGAACAAAATGCACTGCCATAGGGCTTTAATGCAATACTGATAGTGCAGATAAAAGAATTACAGGGAGAAGCACTGAATAATCAAAAAGATCTTTGCATGAAAAGGGGGTGCTCTCTGTCTCCAACAGATTTAATTTGGCTGCAAGACAGCACCTTCAATGTGGTAATGCCAAACAAGTTGGTGAGTGTGGCCCTGTGTGTGGCCCTGGAACAGCTTCACTGCCCTGCCCATGTATCGAAAGAGCATATGGCTGCAGGGATCACAGAGCATTGGTTTGTTCCAAATTTACATAAATGCGTGTCTGAATTTGTGAACAATTGTATAGTTTGTCAAAAGTTTATATCTGGCCACACTTTGAGGGTGAATCAGGGAACATTACAGTGACTGAAAGGGCCCGTCTGGCATTTGCATATAGACTATGTCGATATGCAAGACAGATGTACCTCTTCTAGATGCATGCTTACTGTTGTATGTCTGTTTTCATGGTGGCTTGAGGCTGCTCCCTGTGCCCATAATGCCGCCCGCTCGGTGGTAACATTTTTGGTGACGGAGGTATTTCCAAAGTGGGAAATCACAGATGAAATTTGCTGCGCCAATGGTCAGCATTTTGCAAATTATTTGATGGGAGAAATAACTGCCCTTCTGGGAATAGGGCACAAGTTATGTACCATTTACTTCTCACAAGCCAACGGTGTGGATAAGAGAATGAATGGCTTACTAAAGGAGCGCTTGGATAAGCTAAAATAGA
The DNA here is from genome assembly GCF_040938575.1 of Ambystoma mexicanum. NCBI lineage: Eukaryota > Metazoa > Chordata > Amphibia > Caudata > Ambystomatidae > Ambystoma > Ambystoma mexicanum. Next base: position 527,555,411 of record NC_090934.1, read on the forward strand.
TGATTGGCAAGACATGGTTGTATTGCTAGCCTCTTGCCCTCTGCTTTGTGCAATTCACCTGGAGTAGATCATCAACTTACTCCTCATGAAACTGTTACTAGTCAGAGAATGCATGCACCTCTCTCTCCGGCACATACAATTTCTGATGCTAAGTCTTCTTCTAACATCTTGGGGGAGGAGTTTCATGTGTACCTCACAGAAATTAGAAGATTGCTCACCTATATATCCCAACAGACTAATCCGAGGATACAGACAGAGCAAGCAGATGAAATAAACAGTGGTGAGGAGGCAAGGGAATTTCCACGAACCACACTTCTCTACCCTGGCGATAAAGTCTTTATGACAAAAAAAATGTCAGAAAGTGGGACAAAGAGTGCTTCACTGGTTCATATACTGTGATATACTCAACACCAACAGCGTTCAAAGTTGAAGATCGCCAAGGATGGGTGCTCATCACTGACATGGGCAGGGTAAAGAGCACCAGCTCCCACAGACAAGCGGAGCAGAGTGTAACATGATGGGAACTATACATTAGATCTCATTAACTTTTTTCTCAGCAATAAGGTTGTATAGAAGACCAATAAGCAAAGAAGGAGAGGGGGTTTTCCGGGACAATGTTATTATAAACAGATGGCAAAAAATGTCTATCGTATTTTTTAGATCATATTCCATGTCCACTTGTGTTTATTATTCTCACTTTTGTGATGGTATACAAACAACATGAACCACCTAATGAAGAAAGAGGCAATTCATAACACCCATGGATTGTCAGATTACCACTGACACAATAGCTAACAATGCAGATAACATAAAACATCAAACTCTCATGCCAGTTTTGTTCCACAGACAAGCAACCGATGTATGTTTTTTTTTTGTTACATGTATGGCAGCGCACAAAGCCCTCAGGCATTGATGCGCTAGTTAGAAGTAAACTGATACAGAATGCAAGAACATGCATGGACAGTTGTAACATTTAGGTGGACCATGAAGAGCATAATCTGGCTAAGCCGCACCTCATAGTGCCGGGGGGCTACATCAGGTATGCAAGTACAGGTGGGTAAAAGCATCATTGGTATGGGTGCATGGTCTGGCAAAGCCACACCTCATGATAAGGGGTCTTACATCAGATATGCATGTACAGGTAGGAAAAAGGCAATATTGGTATGGGTGCATGGTCTGGAAAAGCCACACCTCATGATGTGGGGGTGCTACTTGAGGAATGCAAGTACAAGTAGGTAAAGAGCAACATTGCCATGGATGAATGGTTTGGCAGACCGCACCTCATGGTATAGGTGGCTACATATGGTAAGTGTCTGCACGGTCAAGAGAGGACTGAATAATAGTCATAGTATTTGTAACGATTCTTAGTGAGATAGGTGTGATAGCTGCCATACTGAGTCTTTACATAGCAAGTTAGTCATGTGCCACTTGAAGCATGGTGTGTACCCAGATCAGTTCTTCAAGGGGCCTTCAGTGTTGGAGGTAGATAGGGATATGATATTTTTTTAAATATGTTGTATTTAATTTATTATATGGCTATGAAAAAATAGTCTTTAACAACAGTTAATATACATCAGGTTTATGCAATCTACACAATCCAGTTCAAGCAAATAAAACAGGAAATACTTTGATTAAAAATAGTACAATCTTTCAGTAGATACAAAAATAAAAACACATAGATCAATTCATTAAATAGAAACATAATCATTCGGCCAAAACCCCAGACTCCCACTATTATTACCTGGCATGGCTAGATGGTATAAGTTGCAATAACACATATTTACAAGGGCTGAAGCAAACTGCAACAGGGCACATAGCTAAGATGACTCTACCACCGGAAAAACTGAGAGACCTCCCTAACTGGCTATCAGTATTAAAAAAAGTGGACCAAACGCATAGCTTTCTCTAACAATTTGGATTCTTTGGCAGCCAAACCAATGTATAAGGAATACTGTAAGCAAGCATTTAAGGGTCTCCATCCCAAGAATGACCTTTTAAAGCATTGTCCAATTATTATCTGTAAATGTATTACCTATCTTAGATTTAACATACTACCCACGCTGGAGCATACAGGAGGTGGGAAAAGATCCCCCATGAAAAAAGATTGTGTCGTATGTGTGGAAGTGAAATCGAGAAGGCCAGTCATGTGCTAACTCAGTGCCCAAAGATATTTAATCATTATGATAAGTGCTCTATGCAGTTCCTGGCAAACTCGCAACAGAGAGCGGGAGACCAATTCTGGAGCACCATTATAGGCGTGGCCGCTGTGTTTTATATTTGGAAATGTATTAATAATCATACTTCATACTTCTGACCTTCCTTGATCCTGTACCTCTATGGAGATTTCCACCCTATAAGATTTTATAATGAATATTGATATGTATTTTGCATTTTATTCTTAACTTATGGTTTTATATGCTGTATCAATATTGTATATTGCACATTTAATATTTTAACAAATGTGCTCTTTTCCAATTTTTCGTATGATGTTTATTAATAAATGTGTTTTAGGTTAATTTTAACCAACAATGCACAATAAAGAAAAACATAAACATTTGTGCAGAAACAAAACAATTATAAAACAATTTAAGAAAAAGAAAGATACCAATGACATTTAAAAAGGACATATGTCCTTATGATGTCAAAACAATAGGGTAAATATCCAATTTTAAGTATTTCGCAAATCCAGTCACAGCTATGACAGTTGAGGTCAACAGTCCTGCCAACCAACCTTGCCAAACTGATTCAACATCCCCTGTTAGAATCAGTAAATTAAAAAACATCAGCCTTCGGCCTTGGAATTCTGCACAATAAATAAACAAATGCTTTAAGGTTTGAGTAATAGCATCTTCTGTACAAAAGCGACAACTAACAAATTCAGGTTGAAGATGACTGTATTTAAGCAGTATTTCTTGTGTGTAAAGCACATTGAGTCTAAAACGGAAAAAGCAACATATAATGCCTCTATCAGGAGAAATTGATAAATAGGGAGCAAGAACGCAAGCTAATTTATGGTCGCCAGTCAGATGACTTAACAATGTATAAGTATGCATTCTATCAATAGTGGTAGACCAGTCTTGCTGAAACAGATGAAATTTGACTTTCAAGGGTTGAGGGCAAGATCCTCTACAGATAGATCAATTCCGTTAGGCAATGTAATACAAAAAGTGGAAAATGTAACAATGAATCAATCACTTTTTTTAATATCCATTATAGCCTGAATAAACTGAATATCAGCATATATTGAATCTTTTTTTGGGCATAACATTTTATGAAACAACATTGGAAATGTCCAATGTGCCCTAACTAATAAAGACTGTATCCTTAGTTCAAATCATACCACCGACAAGGGGACACTATTTGGTAGATACAGACTCTTATGCCAAATGAGGCCCTCCAATGGCATTAGACAGTCAAGATTTCTATCGGACGGATACCAATTTAGGAATTACCTTGCCTTAGTAAAACTTTAAAACAGGAATCAGGCTATACTTGCCATATTTAGAGTCAACTCTAAGAATCTGATTCAAAAGTGCAATAGTGCAGGACCTAGGCCAATCTTTTAACTGAGACAGTTTGGGTTTAGCAAAAATAGGGAAGCCCAAATAAACACAACTAGAGACCAGACCAATCTATTCAGAACCAATTTACCAGGAGCGATGTTCAGCTTTTCTCTGATTCGTACAATGCATAGCATGTGTTTGGCAGGATTAACCTTCAAATGATGGATTGAAGCGAATTCAGAGAAGGCAGATATCAATTTTTGCAAACCCAACTGAGAACAGACAAAAAGAAGAAAGTTGTTGGCGTAAGCGAGACACATTGCTTTTATATTATTGATTTTTAGAGAAGCAAATGTGTCGAGAAACAGGACCTCCTCAATGTCTGACATATAGAGGTTGAACAGACAGGGAGCTAAAACGCAACCCTGCCTTACTCCTCTATATGTTGCGATTTTCCTAGATAGGGACCACTCACGGTCAAGCCTTATTTGAACATTTGAGTTAGTGTATAAACCAATAATGAGGCGTAAATGCCCCTCTGGGATGCCCCATCTATACAATTTAGACCATAAGAGGCCCCTATCAGACACGTCAAACACAGCAGAAAGGTCAATGGTGGCAAAATAAATGGAATCACACTTCTGATCGTCTACTTGGCTAAGTATGCTTTTCAACATGAAACCGTTAAGTGAGGTGCTGAGCTGTTTCTGAAACCTTGTTTGCCATTTTTTTTATATACAGCCTGTACTTCCCTGCCAATTCTCAAAGTGGCCTGTTTCTGAAACCTTGTTTGCCATTTTTTTTATACAGCCTGTACTTCCCTGCCAATTCTCAAAGTGGCCCAAATTCAAGGGTACAGTATTTTGAAGGGTCTAGCCTTGATACTTTTTTTTTAAATGGATAGCACGTAAGCTGTTGAAAAGAAAATGGGAAATCAATTAGTCTGTGCAATATGCTCAGAGTAGAAAGAATATGAGCCCAGACTTCGGGGTTCCACCTTAAATAACCAGTTTGATGATTGATTGGGTCCCAGGCCTGGAGAATCACTGACGTTCTTGATTACTTCCAATGTCTGTGAACAGTCACTGATAATTTCCAACGATTACCAGACAGGCACAAATCGTGATTTCAACAGTAAAACAATTAGCTAATGAGGTAAACAAAGATGTATCATTTAGACATTCGAGTCTGTTCAGAAATTGGATTGAAAAGTGAGTATGACTGATTTCCCAAAGTCATTTATTAGCTTTCAAAAACACCTAGAGTTTTTGTTACCCAGGGATTCAAGCATTGACTCGACACCCTGCTGGCTCCTGAGAGCGTGGTTTCCCCTCAACCATATTTTATAAGCCGATTTAGCTTTTTGATTTGAATTTTGTTTATAAAAGACAGAATTAAAGAGCAATTAATAGATCTAACCAAGGCTCCCATTTCACGTTTTTTACTGGCAACATCAGGGTCAAATGCATGCACATGTCATTTACAGGGACCCCCCGTTTTTTATATCCTGGTGATAGATTATGGGTGATTAGATTGTCAATAAATCCACCAAAGTTGTCAACGGAAAAGGTGTAAAATTGCCAGTCGGGTTCCATTCTATTCTTAAGTAAAACAAGTGATCCGTTAACACGATAAACTTTAAGTGGATTCCAATTAATCCTGTTACCAGCAGGGTTAATAGTAAGCCCACTAGAGAGTACATCCAATACAAAACCGCCATTTCTACCAAACTGAATCTCGACTGACAATGTACAGTGATCACGATACGAATTCAGAGATTTCTCAAGAGAAATACATTTATCAAGTAAACCACTGCAGAAACAAAAATGTAGTCAAGTATCCAGAAACTACTGCCGTTGGACCATATGTATTTACTAGGGACATCACCAGAAATCGAGCCATTAAGTAAATAAAGACCTGTTCCTTTTAATTTCTGAAACCAGACATTACCAAAGTAGTCCTTTCCTTTCAAAGAGGAGACAGTGACATGCTCAGAACTCTGATTTATGCACACTGAGTTGAGATTTCCAGAAAATAAATCAAACCATTTGTCAAGGCACTCATAGATACAGTTAAAGATTGCATCAGCGAGCACATTTAAATTGCTAACGCCAATAAACATTAAGAATCAAAATGTCAAAGGTTGCCTCTACAGTGAGGCTAACATGAGTAGCTAATCAACCGTTAAGATTAACTGGACAGTGAATTATTGACAAAATGTGATTCGATCTGTCTAATGTCAAAAGGCCTCCAAAAGGGCGACCACAATCCCCTTCTTTGGTGGCATGAAATGAGGATTCAAAGCCATCAACAAACATCAACTAGATGAGACAGGTTTCTTGGAGGGAGATAATTGAGTAGGGCCTCAGAAAATGACCAATTTAGGGGATAGTTAGCAGATGGATGTGACCACGGGTTTTCCAAGATAAATATTCAATCAATGAATAATTAGTGCTAGAAGGATTACAAGGACCCTCCCTTTGGACAACCACTAATAGACCAGGAATCAAGGACCACTCGTTTGCATAATTCTGAGGATTGAAAGTATTTCTAGGATTTCAAATGACTTGATTCTTCAATGGTCAACAGAAACTAGGATTTCCTTAGGTAATGATAGGTGAAGGAGTTAATTTGATACCCCTGGACCTTAGCTATTCTCCACCTGGGGTGTTTAATAAAAGCCAATTGTAATAAAGCTGCTTCTGGACACTCTCTTGTGGTTCCTTCACATAAGCTTTATTGTAAGATGCTTCAAGCTGTTACAGAGCGAACCACTGGGTCCCATCACCCAGGCTGCCTTCTTCCCACTGACCCAGGGTGGAACCTTAACATTACATACATAACCAAACATTCCACTAACTCACATCAACATTCTCTCAGCTCATACATACAAAGACCAACACTTCACAACACATCTCCTTTCCTCGCAACAAACACCACACATACACACAGCACATCACTTCACAACACATCTCCTTCTCTACACACACTCACAAATCCACAGTAGGGTAAACTGGGAATACACACTAACTTTGCATCTTTTTAAAGAGATGCAACTCTTTAAACATTTTAGGGGAGCTATCCCCCACCATACCATATTCGCTCGGCGGGCGGCCCCTCATACTTCATGTGCTGCCTTCTATTCAGTAGTACCTAACCGGTACAGATACATCCTGCACACTCACATTACTAACTGGAGGCGTGACCATCTAGACTCTATGACCACACACACACACAGACACTCCCACTCACTTCTCTGAATGGAGGTGCTTTCACCCAATCACTGTAACTCCATAGACACACTCACCTTTCCAACTGGAGGCGCGACCATCCAGACCCTGTGACTACACACATAGCCACACTTCCACTCAATTCTAACTGGAGGCACGACCATCCAGACTCTATGACCACACACACACAGCCACAATCACCTTTCTAACTGGAGGCGCGACCATCCAGACCCTGTGACTACACACACAGCTATATATATCCACTTAAACTTCAGGTTAAGCTTCACTTCACGTAAATGTGGAAGGCACTACCGTTCATTGATAACCTCATTTAGACAATCAGAAGGCGTGACCTCTACACCACTCACACTTCATCTAGTGTGGCTTCACACACACCACACCTCAACTCCACTCAACCTTCACTCAAACATGTGTGGCGCTACCATGCATTTCAAAGTCTCAGTTACACACAATCACAGAGTGCTACCTCCACACTGTGATGCACCGTACGATCTCTTCACACTACCATGGAAGGCGCTACCCTCCAACGCTGTGGGTCATCATACCCACTCATCCATTGATGCCTTCTCCAATTTAAGGCAATTTGTCAACTTCTAGCAACACCATACTCTTTTTTTTAACAACTTCAATTCTATATAACCAATAACATCTGTTGTCTGCTAAAAGTCCATGCTGATAAGCATCAGCTTTTTAACCTACAAAGTCCAAAAATGCACAGTCCAAACGTGCATTTATCGACTAATTTAACTTGCAAATTCCTCAAAAAGTTAATTTATATCCTTACTCAAACACACCTCTCTCCCCACTTCCCGCGCACTTAACACCCTTTCCTTGTCTCTTAACAGCAATTCATTTCAATGGCTAAAAGTCCATGTGTGCTCTGTTCTTCTGACCTGCAAATCCTCAAATGTTTATTCTGACATGCACTTAATCGCAGTTGCGGGTAACACTCCTCGTGCACCGAGCACCAATCCACATAACGACGCATCACCATACAACAATCCATGCTATTTGTACAAATTCAATACAATGCCAGCATCTCACAAAACTTGTGAAGCATTTGAGTACTGTTTTGTTGCTCACTACATAAATCAAAAAGGATACTGGCTTGTCTTTGATGCACAAGCACTCCACCTGTTCAAAATTGTAAATTGCAGGGTTGCACCTACTGCCAGTACTTCATTGTGCATGCCGGACCTGGCGAAGACTCTCTAACACATTTCACTTCAAAAATGCGTGTCGAGGTCCATTGACTGCACAGCAATAAAGCAGGTACAGCAGATGAATAAAAATGCGTAGCCTGCTTCAATACATTCCTCAGCTCCACGTCTTACTAATTTCACTTGTCCATCCAACTCAGCCTGATCATAACAAACGTCCGTTCTTCACCCCCTTTTTTTTCAATTCTCTGGAGCTGGAGAACAAACGCAACACTAATACCCCTTCACACAAGGGTGACGTCACCAGTATCACCGCTGATCGATTTCGATTGATCTCTCTCTCTCTGGAAATTTCTCCAACGGTCATCCGCTACGCCGCCCACGGCTCACAGTCCCAAGGTGGATGCTGGGGCGTCATTGGACAGACTGAAGTCACTATCCTTTAGCGCTTCTGCCACTGTAATGAAACAGCAGTTCTTCTACACTTGCCCATATCCCTCCATTGGCACACCCACTCGCACTTCTGTGCCTTCTGCTTTGCCATGAGGGAAGACGATACTGTCATGTACAGGAGCCGTTATCTATGAGCACGTTTAACTTCACTTCTTTTCCCCTGGGAGCTGTGCTTGTGCTCCTTCTTCACCTCTTATACCCCTGGATGCAGTGCAGGGGCTACACATAACTTTTGCTTTGGGGACTGTGCCGGGACTTATTACTCTTTTCACTTCCCCTTTGGCACTGTGCCAAGCTTCTGCTTCCAAAACTAGTCATCCATGGGTGCAGCACTGGGGCATTATTTCATTTCTCCTTCCCCTGAATGCTGCACATCTTCCCCTTACTTTTTCCCTGGGTGATGGGACTTACTTCTCTTTGGGGCACAGTTGCTCCTCTTCTTCTCTGCTGCTCCCCCCTCACCAGACTGGAAACTGGTTCTTTGTCTTTGGTTTTCCTCGTCGCCAGTGTAATAAGGCTGCTTACGGCCACTCTCTTGTGGTTCCTTCGCATAAGCTTTATTGTAAGCTGCTTCAAGCTGTTACAGAGCGAACCACTGGGTCCCATCACCCAGGCTAACTTCTTCCAACTGACCCAGGGTGGAACCTTGACACGACATACATAACCAAACGTTCCACTAACTCACATCAACCTTCTCTCAGCTCATACATACAAAGACAAGCACTTCACAACACTGAGAGCATGATGAATAAGACATAGTCAATTCATCACTACATCCTGGGTTAACATTGAATGGAAGTACACATCCACACTGTCAGTCCTAAATTGATCAAAAAAGTGGATTCTCTTAATATCCCAAGAAGTAATGGCAATGAGGCCAAGAATTGCATTAAAAAGGCACAATATATTAGGTGATTTAACATGATATATTTATTTTCAGGTAAATCACTTTCTAATAGTGCTCACGGAGCAATGCCTTAGATCTGGGAAATGGCGGGTCGAGGAGGACCTCCAACCTCCTCACTCCAAGGTTGATAAGGGCCTTTTGGTGGCTGTGATTCGTCTATGTAGTAATGTAATGTGTAAGTACATTGTTTCCCTGGTGAGGGAGAGATCCACTCAGGTCAAAGGCTAGTGAATCCATACTATGCAAGCTCAAGAAAGGATTTCTACTGACGGTAGTCGGAGCATAAGCATTAGTGTGAGACAGCACAGCCATATTCTCAATTTGAAATTGGACATTCACTACAGAGGATTAATGCAGACTACAGGCAGAGATGTTCTGTTAATATTAATAGACTCTGCCATAGTCATTTTTTGTAAACTGGGGCTCACGTTAGAAGAATCAACAACAATAATATTCAGTCTGCCTTGAATGGTATGAGAAATACAAGTTGTGCCCAAGTGGGAAAAGCAACAACAAAAGTTTCAGATTGCACGGATGATGTAGGTAAAACAAGGTCAGGATTTACGATAACCCAATCATTATCGTCAGAGGCCACAACTGAGTGAGATGAGGTTAAATCAATAGGCCATTGAACACAAGTGGCATCTCTTACCAGTGCAGCTTTCACCAAAGGGAGGTTTAGTAGAGTATTGCCACATTTTATTGTAGCCTGTTTGTTCACATTTGTTAAGGGCATATTCTTCAATTGTTTTATTTGCTTCCTTTTTTTTTTAAATGGTTGTTAACAGGCGTGCCCCATGTACAAAAGTCACACAAGGCAACTTCATTGATGGAGGGACTCTGATTGACAGCCACAGAAAACAGAATATTCACACGCATCTGGACATTTGGGAAGGATATTGAATCCGAAACAGAAGCAGACACGTTTTGTTCAGTCATAGCAAGTAGAATCCCGCCATCAGAGGTCGAGCCACCACCTGTTAAACAAGTAGAGGCAGGCATTGCCGCAGTTGTAGTAACGGAGAAACCTGTTTCAATGCCATCATTCATTTTCTCAATCACCATCTGACCAGATGAATAGTCAACCAAGGGGGAAACATGTACAATTCTGCCAACAGGCCTCTGCTGTTTACAGGATCAAACGTTCTTAATACTGTCATATGCATTCATATTTTCAAATTTGAACAATAATGATTCAAGAAGAACTGAATGAGAACGTGTTTCAGACTGAATTCCTTCATATAAAGTGACCAATACACTAAACAAGTGATTTATTTCCATGAATGCATTTGTTTGGCCAACTTCAATATTGTCATTAGTGCTCGTGAACATCGCTGAAAGTCGACAAAGGAAAGGACAAAGTAAAAGTTGATGAAGATTCCGAGTCATTTGGAGGCAGTCCCGTAAGGTCCACAGGAGATCCCACCATTGATATGCTTTCATGATCATTTATAAAAGAGTTATCTAAAAAAGATACTGGAGCTGAAGGCTCGCTGTCATGGAATGCTGGGATAGTGTTATTAAACGAAGGCTGACATCTATAAGTGGCGTCTGGGCTGTGGAGGAGAGGGCTGTCTGGGCTGTGGAGGAGAGTGCTGGGACTGCTCTTAACATGCGGGTGACCACTGGAAAACATCGATCATGTTTCCTAGGCTCAGATGAACGATTGGTGTTGCAACTTGACTGACAAGAGTGGGAGTGTCATGCACAGATTGCTCAGGAATAACCAGAAGAGGAAAATCAGAGAGCAGAGAGGGTGGAAGGGGACGATTGATGGCTTGCAGTATTCCAGAATCAGTTAGAGGAGCACATATAGAAACCAGAGATGGTGCCATTCACCAGTGAATAGTAAGAGCCAGAGACACACTGAACAAAGTTTGAGCTGCTCAAGAGGGTATTTATTCGCCCTTACCAGGCAACCTGCTTCCCACTACCAAACTGCCAAACTGTGCCCATACCTGTTTGCGTGCGCTTTCGTGCTCTGGCTGGGATTATGTAGCCAACAGGCAAGCACAATCAGTGAGCGTTTAGCAGATTGCTCCCAGGCCAAACTAATCCAACATTGCACCCTGCAAAACCAATATGGATACGGTAAGTAGAGCACCGAGCCAGGAAGTCATTAAAGGTTCACACGAAGCTTCCAAAGCACAAAGGATACTGCCAAACTCTGCCCACACTCTGTCACACTCCTGTTCACGCTAGGGATGGAATAGTCCCACTGCTAGCCGGGTTGTAACAGACTAGTATCAATTGCTTGCATGCAGTAGGGCAGGTGTAAAAGTAGCGAAGTCAATGTGAGAGTGAATCTGGAGTCATTCAGATACGTATGTGGACCACAGCAGTACCATGGGAGTTTGGAGAGACAATATGCCAACGAGACAAAGGGCTCAGATGTGGTAATCTCCTTACTTTGCAGGACAGTGATGCAGTGATAGTTGTCAGGGGATTCCGGCTGGATATCTTTTTGAGTATGAAGCAGGCATGGAGATAAATGAAAGTGGCTCGGATGCGCTGTACTCACCTGGACAGGCTGAGACAGAGTAAAAGGTCATAAGAGCCAGCCTTAAGAGGCGGACTCTGCCAGTTTCACCTACCGGCAAGCTGCTGCCTTGGGGTATGTTTAGGCAAAGAGCCAATGGCGGGTGCGTTGGACGTCAGCTGTAGCGGTGGTTATGTCTGTAGGGTGGGAGAAGCGGCGGCTGCAGCCGTGTTAGTGTGGAGCTCCTGCTCCCACACACTACAGGATGTGGTAAGTGGCAGTGCAGCCCCAGATGGAAGTGGGGGCCTGCACTGCACGTGAAGCCGGGAAGATGGAATGATGAATCCAGACAGGGTGTAAGACCATTAGAGTCGGACTTGGCTGGCTTCGCCTGCTGGCAAGATGCTACCTCGGGGCGTGTTGAGGCAAAGAGCCAATGGCAGGGCTCGTTGGAGGTCAGATGCAGGGGTAGGTATATCGGTAGTGAGGGAAATGTGGCAGAGGCTTATTAGTGTGGAGCTCCTGCTCCCACACACTAGAGAATGCTGTGAGAGGCAGTGCAGCCCCAGATGAAAGTTGGGGGGGGGGCTGCACTGTACGTGGAGCCTCAGGATGATTTCATTGCCGTGAATTGAAACACAGAAAATCAGTTCAATGGGGGAATTATATCCTTCCTAAGAAACCTTACATGAGAGAGGGAGAGAGAAAGCAAGAGATAGACAGAGTTAGAGAGGCAGGGGGAGAGAAAAAAAGGGGCAGCATTCAGCATCTCCAGGGGCAGATGTACACCAGTGCAACCAGACGTCCCATCATTAAACTATATCGCTCAGTAGAGTGTCAAGGAAAACTTACAAATCGTGACAAGCAACCAAAAAGCACCTTAGGAGAAGGGGTCCTCAAGAAGACCAACTCTTCAGGAAGTCTTTACTCTGATGCTTCTTGTCTGGCATCCATTTTGGGAAAGACACCATTTGAGGGGTTGAGGATGTGCTAAAAATCCAATAAAAGGAAGTCCAGTGCCGAGAACAGAAAACAGATAAAAAAATGTACAGATTAAGACATACTAACCTAAAACAGCCACACATCCTTAAGAAGTGGTCTGAGATTGTGTTAATTCTGTGCAAACCAATAACACAGCCAGTATCCAACAACATACAACATATAACTGAATGCAGACAGTGTTTCTAGATTAGTTCCATTATGGGACTCTCCCCTCATCATGAAAGAACACATGGTCAGAGCCCCCAATGCTCAGGGAACAAGCATACATTCAGACTTCATATGCACAAAGGGAACAGCATAGTACAAAATATCACAGCACTTAGGATGTGGAATTGTCTAGGGCTCATAAAATTGAAGATAAGAATACATATTCAAGGTACGTCAAGACGCCCATTGTGGGATGTTTTTACCCATGCATCCAAGCCCTACAATAAAACTGCGCAGTACTGGCATGGAAAACATCATGATGGCCACCCATTTTTGCCTATGTTGTGAGCACAGGAGGGCACTGCCTAAAACCACCATTGGGCTACACACACAGTAGCCTGAAACCATTGGGAATGGCAATGCTGATTGCCAAAAAAAGCAATTCAGAACTGTGGGGAATTCATTTTCTTGATCCCAAAAATGGTTGCATTACCAGTACTCACCACTATCAGAAAGCCGGCATTTTAAAACCACCAGACTTTTGTGTAAAACTGAACAAATGAAACAAAACCAGACCAAGGAAAGACTTGCTAAGAGGTGGATACAATGTAAAACTATATTCTGAAATGACTTGAAGGAAGTAATTGTTTAATGTATAGGTACAAATGGTCAGTTTGATTTGAATGTAGAAAACTGGGAACAAAAAGTGACATTTAGCTGAAACCCGGCTTAGTGAAACTGGATTCTGCCTGACAACTACCCCCGACAGGAGAAACCTGTTCAGCCACTCTTCCCAGGCCTAGCTGCATCCTGCTGCCCCTTGCCAAAAGGAGTTGTCACCTCTCTGATTAGATTAGGGGTGGAGCACCTGGGAACTGGAAGGAACAGAACAATGCAACTCCCTTGACTCAGGCAAATGTTGTATTGGGGGCGTCGTAAAGTGGCTTCCTCTTAGGGGAAACTGGGGGGGCAGTGCCTCTGCTAGCAGCTGAGCTTGGGGGAAGTGGATGAACCAGTTATTCCACCCTGTGATGTGGGAAGCCACATCCCTTTTTGACCAGGGCATAACTTTAAAAAGATAGATAACTCATAGTCGGACTTGTCAGAATTATATAAGTAATATCATTATTTTTGTGATTTTTCTGTGAACATTTTGAGAGGCGTTAGGACCCTGTGGTGTATTCTGGGGGGTTGCTAGCGGAAAATAGGGTCTCACTCCAAATGTCTGCATGTTAAAAATCTGACACTTCATCAATTAATCTCCATACTCCTTGCGCACATGTGTGTAATTTTGGGTAAATGTCCGATATTGCAAAACCAGTTAAAAAGCACAAAATGTTGTCATTTTTTAATGCAAGCCCCTAGGAAGATCAAAGGCAGACAAGCATGGACCATAAGGAATATATAATGTGCACATGTACTTTCAACAAATTGTATATCTGGGAAAGATGTATTTGAATCAAATATAGATGTGTGGGCAAACTGACCAGGGGAGGATCCTCTGATCCATAAACAGACCTCATCATGATGACAATCCATTTCCTTCCCCCAATCATGGGAGAGGGGAGAATTGGGTCAATGACACGTAGAGAGGGGCAGGCTTAGCTAGGTCTAGGCACACACCCATTTTCAAAACACATAAAAAGAGACTGCTGGGACAGGTAGAGACATTCAATTCCATTTGCTGTGGAGCATGCTGACTGACGACTTCACATCCAGAGATCCAGACTTCAAATCCATCAATCTCCAAAGACCAGAACTTTACTTCAGAACTTAAAGCAAGGGCCTAAACCCACAAACTGAGAACTCTTCTCAGCAGGCCTCAGCATCCTTAAAATCATTTGCAAACTATTCCACAGCCGGTCGAGCTGTTTGAATTCTTTGGCCAAGAACAATTGCCAGAGACCAGACCAGGGATCCAGAGTGACCCAGACTGCTGTGAGCAGAACCAGAGAGCTGACCCAGATCACTGTGAAGTGCCGAGACCAGAACCAGAGTCCAGTCCAAAACCTGACCAGATCCGTGACGAGGCCTAGTTTAAATTTATATTGTGAGTACCTAGCAGTACTGTGCAGAACCAATCTCTTAGTTAAAATAATCTAATCCAAACTATTTTAACCTAAGTAGAACTGCCTCCTAGAAATCGTGTCATCTGTCATTTTTAAAGCTGCACAACTGTCACCTGTCAATTCTGCAGCTGCAAGCTGTCACCTGTCATTTTGAATTTTACTTTAAATCCGAAAATCTACCTTTATTAAATCGTCCGTATCTCTTGAACCGTTTGGGCTAGGAACGTGATTTAACTTTCCTCTGAAAGCTTAGAATCGACTTCCTTATACTTTTTCCACAATCACGATTCACGCACTCGCAAATTTTGCTGCGATTTGCGATTTGGCCTGATTTCTTTACCTGTAAAAAGATAGCAGCTTTTTGCTTTCCTTTGCTAAAAATTTGTTTGCCTCTTAATAAGCATCCCTGAATCATTGCTAAAGTGAGCCTGAGCTCATCCCAAGTATCTTTCACTCACCCTGAACCTCCTAAAGGGAATTAAAAGCATTTCAGCATATTTCTCACTTCACTGCCACCACATTCAAAGCACTTGGGCCTGTGTTTTAAAACTCATACCTGTTTTCTCTAAGCTTGCTGGGGTGGGAATTGAATTTCGTATTGTATTTAATTGCATTCCTGAGAACTGTGTGTGTTACTTCCATCTCCTTGCATTGCATATATGGGGGGGGTGAATTGTCACCAGGGGAAAAGTGAACATATGATATCTTGTGAAACCATATCAGTTCGTTTCTGTACCGCATTTTCATTCAACATTGCATCCATTTGAAATCATAAAAGTATTTTTGCTACTTTATCCATCCTATACTAACTCCTCATTGATTGTAAAGAAGTGTGATAGTGCCAGATTACTCAAATAAACCTTTTAATTTGCAAAACAAACCTACTTCTTGGCTCAGTGGGGTCAGGGGGATTCTAAGAGGGGGTGTTATACAAGGGTGGTCATCCAGAATACTGCACTAGACATAAAAATACATTAATAAGGGTTTTCCTCAGCATCCCAGACTAGGCATTGACTTGGCTGTAGTGTTGATTGAATATCGCTTACAAAAGTGGGGGCTCGAGCCGGGATATTCTGGGTTAGATTTACCACTTGTGCAGATTAATACAGTGTGCCAACTGAGCAGATACACATATCCGGTTAGATCACCACGCTGTTTTACACTGTGAAAGCATCCCTCAAAGGAACGCTCTAAGGAAACGGTCTGTTTTGCAAAATAAAATACAAACTTCTGTAAGTCAGGAAGGAACTCAAATTCCAGAATGACGACCTTGGTAGACATGAAAATAGCCAGAGAGCACTTCTTACATAAGCTATTTGTGAGAGGTGAGTGGACTCATCAGGACCAAACGGTCTGGTTGCAGGCAATCGCGCAACAGGTCACTGAAACAGGGTCAGATACATGGAGAGATCAGGGTCCATTACATGTGGCCCTGAGTGAATTATACATGGCTCCTAAAGTTAAAGATGAACACGACAAGATGGTTAGGATAGCGGCATATTTGTATCTATATATGGGAGCCATTCAGGACAAATGTGCTGAAGGCCAAGATCTGGCAAATAGGCAACAGATGGCATTAGAGAAGGCCCAATCTGATCTGGACTCGTCTGAGCAGAGGCTGCAGAGGAGCCAGGAGTCAGAAAATTATAGTAGGCAGTATATCATTAAAATAAAAGAGGACATGGATAGACTGCAACAGGAGAAGGCTGACCAGGATACCAGATTTCTGGTCTTGCAGAAGGAGTACCAAGAAGGTTTGGACTCCCTTCTGCAGAGCCAGAAAAAAGCTGGAGCAACAACTGGACTTCAACAGGGCATGCACAGAGCAGGTTGCCACCCTGCAAATTCGATTAGACAGAGAGAAAGAGGAAAGCAATAAATTGATTCTGAAAGACCTGGATACCCAGGCAGAGTTTGATCAGGAGCGCCAGAAAGCTGGTGCCTTCCAAAGGCAAAGGGACGACCTGGCGGCACAGATGCAGGCTCTTCGTCAGGAAAGGGATACCTTAGGCCAGGAATTCTGCCACTTAAAAAAGAAAATGGAAGAAAATCACCTGGCCCTCCAGGGACTGTGTGACCTCCAAAAAGAACACCAGAACTTGTTAGAGCACACCAGGAGGGTGGAGGATGCTCTGGCAAGAAAGGAGCAGGCCAATAGGGACACAGCTCAGGAGGTAACCCTCCTGCAGCAGAGACTGGCCTAGTACTCCAGGACCAATCAGGAGGCACAGAGAGAAAATGAGGCTCTCTGTCAGCACAATGATAGGCTCCAGCAACAGGTAGTGATGCAGGAGAGACTGATAGAGTCTAGTAAGGCCTTAACTGAGGAACTGAAAGCGCAGGCTCTTGCATTGCAACAGGAAGCAGGGGCAGATAGAGATGAGGTTCGCTGGGAAAGAGAAACTCCTGAGCATAACCTCAGGAGCCCTAGTACCAGAGGCCTTCATCTCTCCCAGTCCCTGCACTCTGCCACCCCCATGTCCCATCGCGCACATGAGCCCAGGGCCACGGGGATGGCAGATTACTATCCAGCTAGAAGTATGGGCCTCATGGGCCAGTACCTCCCAGGATGGATGGGCGGGTATCCGGGTATGGGCACCCAAGCACAGTGCAATTTAGTGGGGAACCCCAGGAGAGTAGGCCCATTAAGGGCATCCTGAAAACCTCTGCCCAGTTAGGTCAGTGGGGGGGATACCCAGCAAATCCTGGTAGCAAGGAGGGATCTGAAGACTCCTCTGAGTGTCATAGGACACAGGAGACCAGGCCCCCACATTCTGCCAGCCATTCCCAGGCTCGCAGAATCCGGGAAAACCTGGAAGGTCAGCCGGGCACCTCTGGGAGCAGCGCTTCTGAGTCGGAGGATGAATGGACCAGGGTTTCCCAAACCAAAAAGGCCAATAAGGCAAAAAGGGCCTTGCTTAAGGACCCATTGAAACAAATAAAGGCAATAAGGAGTGTCATCACGCCTTATCATAAGAACGCCAAGTATTCTGTTTGGGAACACTTGGAGCTCTATGAGCAAATGATGGAGACTTTCCATTTGAAGGACAGCCAAAGCTGTATTCAATATGTAAAGTGGACCTTCTCACCAGAATACCCCAGTTTCTTTGCGGGGCTGGAGGATCAAAACCATTCAAGGTGGTCCACATACAGACGGCCATCTTGAAACATTTTTCTGTGCACAGAAATCCTCAAGAGGCTCGCAAGGCAGCCTACAATTTGCAATGTGGGTAGGATCAGGCCCCACAAGACTTTGTGCAAGAATTAAAGCGTGCTTTTGCGCAGACCACCAGAATGGTGCGCACGGATAGCAGAGAATTTATCAATACGTTTTTCCATGCCTTACCCAAATACATAATGACCCAGCTCATGAGAGATTTTCATGAGAAAAGATCTTTAGACTGGGTCGTTGAACAGGCTACCCGGATCTTTGAGGTGCAGAAGCCCATCGAAAATAAAAATAATGCGCCGAAAAAGCCCAAAACCAACAGCACCCCCGCTGCTGCCAAGGTGGCAGAGGTAAAGGTTGCCCACGTTTTAGATTTGGAGATGGGGGGGCCTAAAAACCTGCCTGCACCAAATAATTCACAGCCCAGAAGGCCCTCGGGCCAGTCACAGACAGGGAGTCGAGGAGGTAGTCCCACAAATGGGGTCCCCCGCCCCCCTGACTATGTAAGTCCCCGCTACAAGGGAAACCGACCAATCCTGGGTTATGTGTGGACTCCTCCAGCCCAAGGGGGGGATCCAGCCAAGCACCTGACCCGGGGAACTTCCCTCCTAACTTCCCCCAGGAGGGCAGAAATTCACCAAATCCTGGGCAGAACTTTTTTCCCAGGTATCCACCCAATTTCCAGCCCCAAAATCATCCATCCTTCTTTCCCCAGTTCCCTGAGCCCAGACAACCTAATCCGGGAGAGGGGAGGCCAAGGGTGGAAGGGTACCAAAATCTTCCCAACCTGGGGTACTACCAGAGAACGGCTAGCTACCCTTCCCGGGATCAGCCCAGGGGAGAGAATAGAGGCCCGTATCAGCCTCAGCGGGTTTCACAACTTGAGCGCCTGGTCCAAAATATGGCACGAGATCTGGGTCACATACTGAGGGCTCAACAGAACCCTCAGATGAGCATGCCACCTCAGAATGCCCCAAACTCTGGACCTGGTGCTCCAGAACAATGACGGGGCAGCACCCTGATAACCCACCGGTTCCCAGGGAGGAGGCACAAGGGAAAGGGGTGTGTAAAGCCTTGGAGGAAGCTTCCTTCCCAACTTGTAAACAGCCCCTGGAAAACCAGGAAACGGAAACAAAATCTCCTACCCCTGAAAGTCTGCCACCCAAGGAGCAGAGAGGAGGTAGGAGAAACAAAGTACCCGAACAGACCCAGTTTGCGGAGGAGATACAGATCTTCCAATTTGAGGGAGAGGGATCCTCAGAGGATCCTGGGGAAAGGATCTTCTCCTTTAGAGATGGGGGAACTCCTCCCAAGGAAAAATGGGTTCCAAGGGACGCCAATTCAGACTGGGGAGATGTGGAGACTGAGCTACCGCCACCCATCATCTCATCCCAGAACCCACAATACCGAAATCCCCTGGTTCAAACCCATCCTGGTGACTGCCTCCAAAAAGGGGTGAGTAGCCCAGAACCGGAACCAGGGGCACCCACAATGGCTCTGATCTCCAGTTGCCAACTTTTTCTTTCAGATTCCCAAGACTCTCCAAAGAATTCTGCCCAAATCTCTTCTCTCGCCATGTCCAAAACCAGAAAGTTAGCCCACCAGTTGTCCAAAAATGTGCATTATCTGTGCCCCCTTGAGGAGAAGGAGGGAAGATACTGTGCCCCGGTACAAGTACAGGGGCAGGGTACAATTTTGGCACTGGTGGACACTGGATCCCAAGCTACCCTTCTGTCCAAAAGGGCCTTTGAGGAACTAAATGCAGGAAGGGGGGAGAATTACCGAATTCCTCTCACCTCTCTTCCTGGACAACTGCAGAACTTTGACGGGAAGGAAATTCCCGTTGAGGGGACTGCAGACTTGGACATTAAAATTGGGCGACACAAGGTGAAACACCCGGTCATAGTAGTGACTCCAGAGGGCACCCCTTGTTTACTAGGGAATGACCTCCTGAGAAGGTTGTCACCCCTAATAGATTGTGTAAACAAGGTCCTCTGGACCCAGACTAGCCGACCAATAAAATTAAAACAGCGTGTCAACCATGTTAGTTTAAATGGCACCTGCAACATGGCTGAACAAAAATCTGACCAAGTAGAATTTCATTTCCAGAACAACCAAACTCCAGACGTGACAGTAATAGCAGTAGGACAACAGACTGGTGATGGGGGGTCCTCTCTATTTCTGAAAATCAACCTTCCTTCCAGTTTAAGGTGGTATTCCACACTGGAAGGAAACACCCTGAAATTCTTTACTAATCCACAATCAGAAACTCTCACTCCTATAGTCCAGAAAGATGTGAAATCAGTTCAGAGCCTGGGTGATATTCAGCAAATTGGAGAGCAGTTGTTCATCCCTGTTCAGTTAAATGATGGGAAGGACTCTGTTCTCGCTCGAGTGTGTGTGAACAACGGTAAGAGCTTCATCAGCGAAGCCATGTTCCGCCAACTCCCAAAAGATCCAGCCATTCCCACATTCAAACTGATAGACAAATGGGAAATGGACCTGGAAGCACCTAATTCCAAACATCTCCTGCCAAGCAGGTGTATGCTCAAAATCTCCATTGGCAACAAGAGCATAGTCCATAATTGTTGGGTCGTGCGAGAGGTCACTGCCGCCTTTTACTTAGGCAGTGACATTCTCAATCGCTTTGCCATTAGTTTGGACCTAATAAACTTCAAAGCTTGGTCCCGATTAGCGGATAATCCCATGGGCTTTGATGATCCAGAAAAAGCATTTAGGTCAGCTCAATTGCTACCTTATGCAGTTGAAATTCAGATCAAAGAGGAAGTCACCATCCCAGAAAGGACCCGACAATTCTCCCTGGAAGTGAAAGTTAAAAGAGGACAAAAATTGCAAAACCCTGATGCTTATATACATCTAAATGCTTCTCTCCAACAGCAAGGGTTGGGGGTAAACCCAACTCCATTACTCAACATAGAACATGACACCATTCCATTAGAGGTGGATAACAGCGACTCAAAGAGTATTACTCTAGCCGCAGGCAACATTATTGGAATGGCGGTTGATGACCGACATTTCTCCATTGATTTAGGAAATTAACTGTTAGAACCGATCCCCAAGGACTGTTTTGACAGTGACAGTGAGGACAATACAACACCATACAGGATTTTCACCCGTCAGGGGGGGAACTTCCTGTTGTACACTTCTTGCCCTTATGGTAAGGAAGATGTGACTTGTGACTTCAGGAGGGATGAGGTGATTTTCCAGGTCCATGAGGGCTGCCTTTCCCACCTGTAGCCTCCAGTCCAAATCAGCACTCTGACCAGGGACTTCTCCACCCAGCTGGAGGAGGCCGCTGAGATAGCCAAACCAGAAGTCTTTCCAGGCTTCAGGCAGATGGTGGAAGAGAGAGTCAACCTAGCTGATGCCTGTGTGACTCTGGAACAGAAGCAAAAGTTGAAACAAGTTTTCTTGGATTTCCAAGATCTCTTTGCGGTAGACTCATATGACTGTGGTCGCACCGACATCCACACAACAACAATTCCCACGGACCCTGGAATGGCTCCAGTGTTTGTGCAGCAATATTGCTTGCCTCTCGCATCCATGGAGTCCCTTACAGAGATAATTAAGAAGCTTCAGTCCCGGGGAATAATCTGTCCAGTCCACAGCACTTTCAATAATCCGGTGCTGGGAATATTGAAGCCAAACGTCCAGTGGAGACTCTGCGCCGACCTTAGGGAGCTCAACAAACGGGTCCATACTTTCCGATGGCCTCTGCCCTACATTGACCAAGGGCTGGCCCAGATTCAGGGGTCACAGGTATTCACAGCAATAGACCTGACCAATGGATACTGGACCGTGCCTGTCAGTAGGGAGGACCAATACAAACTGGCTTTTACCTTTGGGGGACAGCAGTACACATGGACCCGGACTCCCTTCGGACACCTCAGCTCCGGCAATGAATTCAACATTTTCCTACATAAGGCCATGCCCGACCTGGGTGCGAGGGGTAACCTGGCTTATGTAGATGATGTCCTCATCAAAATTTCATCTGTGGAGGAACACATAGCGGAGATCCGTTATGTTCTGACACAGTTGAGGGCCGCCGGAGCAAAACTTTCCTTTCAGAAAGCACAGTGGTGTAGAACCTGTGTTAATTTCTTGGGGCATGAGATTACTCCTCAGGGTCTCTTTCCCCAAGAAAAGAAAGTGGAAGCACTCCAAAAACTGAAAGACCCCACAACTCTGCGGGAACTAAGGAGCCTCCTTGGACTGACTAATTACAGCAGAAAGTTCATTGAAGGCTACGCAGAGATCACTAGACCCCTGATTCATCTCTTGAAGGGGGGGGGTCAAGTGGGAATGGGGTCCAGAACAATCTGAGGCGGTAAGACAACTCAAAAGAAGCCTCTTACAAGCGCCTTGCCTAGCTTACCCTGTCAGGAACAAGGAGTTCTTCCTGGAGACAGGGTTCTCTAATACTTGCTTGACGGCAGTATTATACCAAAAGCATGACAAGGTCAATAAAGTAATCTCCTATGCAAGCAAAACTTTATCCTCTGTGGAGGAAAATTCAACGATTGTGAGAAGGCACTCCTGGCAACGGTGTGGGCATTGAAGAATTACCACCCGTTTATCCAGGGGGAACACATCATAGTGGAGACTCCACACCAGCCTCTGCAATATCTCCAAAGTGACAGAATCCGGGCCGGAAACGTGAGTAATTCCCGAATTACTTCCTGGATTCTGTCAATGCAAGGCTTTCCTGTGGAGGTCAGATATGGCCAAAACAAGAAGAGTCCCCTCGCGCAAGGTCTGGCTGACTTGCATGATTGTGCCAGAGAAAACTGTCTGGAGGACGAAGGTCTAAAAATCAAGGACAACATGGAGGCATACCTTAATTCCCCACACAAAGTCTTTGAAGAAGACAAGTGTGAGGGAATGCCCACTGTCTATGTGGATGGATGCTCTTACCATGTTGACAACCACGGGGAGAAAGAACTGGTGGCTGGCGTAGGGAATGCATGGGTGAAGGAGTTCCCAGAACCCTCAGCTGGATACAACATTGGTCCCCGAAGTAGTCAGGTGGCAGAATTGATGGCTGTGCATCAGGCCATCCTCACTGCTGTCCAGCATCAACTCCACGAACTGGTCATAATCACAGATTCAGATTATGTACGGAACAGGTTCGTGGAGCACCTGGTCAACTGGAAAACCAGAGGCATGTTATGCGCTAATAACAAACCCCTGAAACATGGCAAGTTAATCCAAAATATTGATGATCTGGTCACATCGAATGGGTTGATCATCTACTGGAAAAAGATCAAGGGTCATTCCAAAGTAGAGGGACCAGACAAAACTGGAAATGACTCAGCTTATCAGCTTGCCAAAACCGGGGCCATCCAAGGGAATCTCATAGAAATAGAGTCCCTGTTGGGGGAAATCCAGGTCACTGCTATCACTAGGTCCCAGACAAATGCTCACAATGATCTTTCAACTGCACAATGGAGTAAGGAGACCCCTGATGCTGATTTAATCACAGCTCAGAAGGGGGATCCAATTATTGGTAAGTTTTACCAACACCTTGAGGACCCTGAGAACTTTCCCCTGACGGATACCGATTACATTGGGAAAGAGGACCTAAGAGTGTTGATGAAATGTCCAAAAATGTTCCGAATCCAAGACGGTTTGCTGGTAAGGAAATCCAAAGCTGGCCACGATCAGTGGGTGGTTCCTACCTCATTCCGAAGCCTGATGTCAAGTCACGCCCATGATGCGGCCACCGCCGGTCATAGGGGGTTTCACACAACACTGGAAATCTTAAGCGAGGTTGCATACTGACCACACATGGGGCAGGACCTCGACCAATACTTGAAGGGGTGTCTTGTGTGTGCACAATTTCAGCCATCATCCCTCACACACCGTGCACCTCTCCAAAAGAGGGGGATGACACTGCCATGGTCATATTTGCAAATCGACTTTGTAGGCCCTGTGATTTGCTCGTCTAGAGGAAACAAGTACATGTTGACCGTTACATGGTTGTTTACCAAGTGGGTGGAATGTCTCCCAGCCCCAAACTGCAAGGCAGAAACAGCAGCTGCCCTGATGATTAACCACATCTTTTCCCGTTTTGGTCTACCTCAAAGGATTGAGTCAGACAGAGGTAGCCACTTCACCAGTGAAGTAATGACAAAGATGTGGGATATACTGGGGGTCAAAAGAAAGCTACATATTGCTTACAGGCCAGCTTCTTCTGGAGCAGTGGAGAGATATAACCGAACCATTGTGAGCATCTTAAAAAAGTTTGTGGCAGATTCTGGGCCAAGTTGGGATATCCGATTACCTCTGGTCCTAATGGCCATCAGATCTACCCCTTCATCTGCAACCAAAATGTCACCATTTGAGTTGATGACTGGACGCAAGATGGTGCTTCCCCAGCATTTGCTCTACAGAACCCAAGAGCAAACGTTGATAAATGCCTCCACAACTCATGAGTATGTTGAGAATTTAAGGAAACACCTTCAGCATGCTTTTGCCTATGCTCAGCAGAATCTAGAAAGATCAGCCGAGAGCATGAAGACCCACTATGATTTAAAAACTACCCGAAAGGAATATAAGGTGGGTGATCGGGTCTATCTACACAATTTCCAAAGGAACCAGGCCAAACAGCGAAAATTCTTGCCTACATGGAAGGGACCATTTGAAATTATAGACAAGATCTCCC
Source organism: Ambystoma mexicanum (assembly GCF_040938575.1). Taxonomy (NCBI): domain Eukaryota; kingdom Metazoa; phylum Chordata; class Amphibia; order Caudata; family Ambystomatidae; genus Ambystoma; species Ambystoma mexicanum. The sequence goes on from NC_090934.1 coordinate 527,580,236, forward strand.
CTGTAGCTTATAAAATCCGCAACCCCAAAGCCAGTCTGGCGGAAGGGGAAGACAAGTGGGTCCATATTAACCAGCTAAAGTGTTGCCATCCAAGGCACACTTTGCAGCATCTGGAGGAGTCCTCTGCAATACCAGAGGGGACCGCTCCAGATTAATTCAGTTCCAACCCTAAAATATCCCACATATAGTCTCTAAAATATTATACTCTTGTAAGCCACTGTTTTTGAATGATAACTTGTATCTCAAAAGTAAAATGTTAGGTATGTTAAAGTATAAAATGTATATGTCTGCCACACCATTAGTAGTGATGGAAAAATGTCTACGAATAGGTATTGCCGCTTTTCCTTTGTCGTCCTAGGAGAAAGAAAACCTGGAGACTGCCCAAGGAGAACGATCCAAGGACCGGGAGCAAAAGATCCGAGGGGCCCGGGGTACCGCCCAATATTCCCATCAGGACCGGCGAGGAGAACCGATCGATCTAACCGGATGGGGGAAAAGATGCCGAACTGTGCCATCTACCGGAAGAAGATGAGGAAAACATCCCAGATCTTGCGAGTTCCATCAGCGAAAGGACAGAATGGCCATCGCAAGAGGGGGGGCTTGTGGGATGTTTTTACCCATGCATCCAAGCCCTACAATAAAACTGTGCAGTACTGGCATGGAAAACATCATGATGGCCAGAACTCCCCAGAGAGTGCACAGGGAAAACATGAAGAATAGGCTGCCACCCATTTTTGCCTATGTTGTGAGCACAGGAGGGCACTGCCTAAAACCACCATTGGGCTACACACACAGTAGCCTGAAACCATTGGGAATGGCAATGCTGATTGCCAAAAAAAGCAACTCAGAACTGTGGAGAATTCATTTTCTTAATCCCAAAAATGGTTGCATTACAAGTACTCACCACTATCAGAAAGCCGGCGTTTTAAAACCACCAGACTTTTGTATAAAACTGAACAAATGAAACAAAACCAGACCAAGGAAAGACTTGCTAAGAGGTGGATACAATGTAAAACTATATTCTGAAATGACTTGAAGGAAGTAATTATTTAATGTATAGGTACAAATGGTCAGTTTGATTTGAATGTAGAAAACTGGGAACAAAAAGTGACATTTAGCTGAAACCTGGTTTAGTGAAACTGGATTCTGCCTGACAACTACCCCCGACAGGAGAAACCTGTTCAGCCACTCTTCCCAGGCCTAGCTGCATCCTGCTGCCCCTTGCCAAAAGGAGTTGTCACCTCTCTGATTAGATTAGCGGTGGAGCACCTGGGAACTGGAAGGAACAGAACAATGCAACTCCCTTGACTCAGGCAAATGTTATATTGGGGGCGTCGTAAAGTGGCTTCCTCTTAGGGGAAACTGGGAGGGGAAGTGCCTCTGCTAGCAGCTGAGCTTGGGGGAAGTGGATAAACCAGTTATTACACCCTGTGATGTGGGAAGCCACACCCCTTTTTGACCAGGGCATAATTTTAAAAAGATAGATAACTCATAGTGCGGACTTGTCAGAATTATATAAGTAATATCATTATTTTTGTGATTTTTCTGTGAACATTTTGAGAGGCGTTAGGACCCTGTGGTGTATTCTGGGGGGTTGCTAGCGGAAAATAGGGTCTCACTCCAAATGTCTGCATGTTAAAAATCTGACACTTCATCAATTAATGTCCATACTCCTTGCGCACATGTGTGTAATTTTGGGTAAATGTCTGATATTGCAAAACCAGTTAAAAAGCGCAAAATGTTGTCATTTTTGAATGCAAGCCCCTAGGAAGATCAGAGGCGGACAAGCATGGACCATAAGGAATATATAATGTGCACATGTAATTTCAACAAATTGTATATCTGGGAAAGATGTATTTGAATCAAATATAGATTTGTGGGCAAACTGACCAGGGGAGGATCCTCTGACCCATAAACAGACCTCATCATGATGGCAATCCATTTCCTTCCCCCAATCATGGGAGAGGGGAGAATTGGGCCAATGACAAGTAGAGAGGGGCAGGCTTAGCTAGGCCCAGGCACACACCCATTTTCAAAACACATAAAAAGAGACTGCTGGGACAGGTAGAGGCATTCAATTCCATTTGCTGAAGAGCATGCTGACCGACGACTTCACATCCAGAGATCCAGACTTCAAATCCATCAATCTCCAAAGACCAGAACTTTACTTCAGAACTTAAAGCAAGGGCCTAAACCCACAAACTGAGAACTCTTCTCAGCAGGCCTCAGCATCCTTAAAATCATTTGCAAACTATTCCACAGCCGGGCGAGCTGTTTGAATTCTTTGGCCAAGAACAATTGCCAGAGACCAGACCAGGGATCCAGAGTGACCCAGACCGCTGTGAGCAGAACCAGAGAGCTGACCCAGATCACTGTGAAGTGCCGAGACCAGAACCGGAGTCCAGTCCAAAACCTGACCAGATCCGTGACGAGGCCTAGTTCAAATTTATATTGTGAGTACCTAGCAGAACTGTGCAGAACCAAACTCTTAGTTAAAATATTCTAATCAAAACTATTTTAACCTAAGTAGAACTGCCTCCTAGAAATCGTGTCATCTGTCATTTTTAAAGCTGCACAACTGTCACCTGTCAATTCTGCAGCTCCTCCTTATACTTTTTCCGCAATCACGATTAACGCACTCGCAAATTTTGCCGCGATTTGCAATTTGGCCTGATTTCTTTACCTGTAAAAAGATAGCAGCTTTTTGCTTTCCTTTGCTAAAAATTTGTTTGCCTCTGAATAACCATCCCTGAATCATTGCTAAAGTGAGCCTGAGCTCATCCCAAGTATCTCTCACTCACCCTGAACCTTCTTAAGGGAATTAAAAGCATTTCGGCATATTTCTCACTTCACTGCCACCACATTCAAAGCACTTGGGCCTGTGTTTTAACACTCATACCTGTTTTCTCTAAGCTTGCTGGGGTGGGAATTGAATTTCATATTGTATTTAATTGCATTCCTGAGAACTGTGTGTGTTACTTCCATCTCCTTGCATTGCATATAAGGGGGGGGGTGAATTGTCACCAGGGGAAAAGTGAACATATGATATCTTGTGAAACCATATCAGTTTGTTTCTGTACTGCATTTTCATTCAACATTGCATCCATTTGAAATCATAAAAGTATTTTTTCTACTTTATCCATCCTATACTAACTCCTCATTGATTGTAAAGAAGTGTGATAGTGCCAGATTACCCATTGTTGATCAACATCATATGTCTAAGTGTACTATCAGATATTAATTTATTATAAAGTGTGATATATATATATTGTTTAAATTCTCAAATAAACCTTTTAATTTGCAAAACAAACCTACTTCTTGGCTCAGTGGGGTCAGGGGGATTCTAAGAGGGGGTGTTATACAAGGGTGGTCATCCAGAATACTGAACTAGACATAAAAATACATTAATAAGGGTTTTCCTCAGCATCCCAGACTAGGCATTGACTTGGCTGTAGTGTTGATTGAATATCGCTTACACCATATCTGGCCTCATCTTTCCAAAGGCTTGATTATACCAGCACGAAAACTGTGTAAATATGCAATGCATCTTCCCATCATTCTCCCTGCTGCCTTTTCTCCATATTCACCCATCACTTTTGGCACACTATGTGCAAGTTTCCACATGTCCACCCCTTTCTTTCATCTCTTCACTTCACTGGTTTTCTCTCGTTCTCTTTCATCCTCCTTGTCGCCTTGCTCTGTTACCTGATAACGCTCCTTGCCCCATTTTCATTCACTCTCTCTTCCTCTCCATATCTCACTCCTATGCACTCTCTTATCTTTCTAATTCCCTATCCTTGCCATTTATCTTTCCTTCCTTCGCTCTGTGCTCCACATCCAGTTCTCCTTCTTTGTCTATTTGCCTCATTTTTCTTTCATCTCCCCACTCTGTCATCTGCACTCTCTCATTAATTCAGCCTTCTCTCTTTTGCCCACTGCCTGCTCCCAATCCCCCTTCTCTCTTTTCACTTGCCCAATCCTGTCCCTTTCGCTCCTCTATTTTAATCACCATATTCTCCTCTCTTTTACTTCCCTGATCTTCTTGTTAACCCACCTGTTTTTGTAACAACCTCCAATCACTATTGTGTAACTCAATCTGCTCTTTATTAGCCATGTCAAGGCAGTCTTTTTGAATCATTGAAGAAGGAAGCCTGATCTCACAACGTGAGGAATTATTGCTGCAATGACAGGATATTTTTACTGAAGTACATGACCGAAGACGGCTGAGAGAATGATATAGTGGTAGAGCTTCTGTGATTACCATGACAACCCACCCAAAAGGTCTGCATAGCACTGAAGGAAATGCAGGCAGGAGTTCTGACCTTCCTCTCTACCTGGTTAAAGGCTTAGTTATTTGAAGTAAAAGGCATATAGATCTTACCGGTTCAATAATGTGGCTGACTAAAAGTTGTGAGTATGCAGGTGAGGGAGTCGGAAAAGCACATAGTGATGTGTAACTATGGCAAAAGAGTGTTTGTAACTGAAACAGATATGTTTTGGTTCTCAATGAAATATACTGACTATAACCATACCTATCACACGCCACAAACTGAACTCTCTTTTAATCTAAATAAAAGGTGATATTTGTTTGTTTGTACATGGTTTACAAAAGAAAACCTTTACAACGATCAATGTTAAAACACAACACAATATCAAATGGTCAACAACGTATAAAAGAAACAGATTACAAAACCTTTACATACATATCAATTCATCACAATAGCACATTAACTACTAAATCCCCATATGCACAGATAAAAAAACAATATATCATTTAAATATCTAAAACTAATATTTCATCCATTTTAAATTTCATATTAAAGAGCAACCGTAAACTGCAGTATTTATAATGAAAACCCCAAATTATCATATTTTGCATTAATTGTATAAATCCATCGATTTAACAAATGACACAATTGTTATGCCTTCTGATGTATTCTGAATATTAATAGAGCGGGACCATATACGCTCATCATCCCAATTAACTCCCCACTTTGCAAATGTGGCCAAAAGGACCAACCTTTCAGTACAAAATGCAGGACAGGTTAGTACAAGGTGACTCACTGTTTCAGTTTCTCCCTCCTTCTTACAAAATTGACAGACTGCATCTTCTGGGTTGACCGTTTTTCCTTTGTAATTACATCTCACGGGTAGGAAAGATGTTCCAACATAATTTTAACAGAATAGTCCAATAATATCGGTTGGGTAACTGTCGGAGAAGGGGCGAAATAACCCTGCGTCTCTTATGTTCCCACTGTAGGGGGCTCAAAGATGGATATGCATGGAACCTGTCTGTATTTGTGATCCAAGCTTTTGCATACAGCACAATTTTAACCTTATCAGGGTTAGTAACCAGAGTCTCTCTATCCAGACAGAGATCCCTCAATATTTGAAAACATTTATGTCAAATTTTAAACAAAAGCATATTAGAATATTGTGCTAGTCCAGACTTATCTAGCAATTTACTGAACTCTACACTGAGTGTGTTCGGCAGTGGATCTATCAGATTTCAAAAATGGGAAAGTAGTCTTAATGTCACACGAGTCTCCAAAGATTCCATTCCCAGTATGAATCTAATAGTCGATGGCAGGAAATAATTGGGTAACTTAAGCGTCCGTCTCCACAACCCTCCCTCTAGCATTTCCCAAAAATGCTACATCTCATGATAATACAGTTCTATCCCGATAGTTGCAACATGCTACACTATTTGGTGTGTGGCAGGAGATGGTGCAGTGAGAAGTTGTGCAGCGTGGCCACCGGGTGCAGTGTTTATATCATGTGAGTATGGAAGAGGGTATCGTTGAAGTGCAGCTTATATGTGCTTGGTTAGTGTGCTGTGTGCAGATTTATTGAAGTAGGCCCAATGTTGCAAAGCTGTTTTGGTTAGGTTGCCAGTGACACAATACCTTGTGAATGGCAGTGGGTAGGGGTGGTGCAGGTTGTGGTACATTTGTGGATTCTGCTAATTGTGACACATTTTCGTGAATGGATGTTTCATGGTGTAGGGGAGTTGGGTAGAAGTGCTAGTATGTATGTTACGTTTGTGCATACTGTTAGCTGCGCACATGGTCGCATGCATATATCCATAGTGTTGTGGTGGGTGTGGGCAAGGGCTGCACTGTTGTGTGCATATCCAAGGGTGTGTTAGGTGCACTGCAGGATTTTTGGTGATGCTGAAATTGTGAATTAGTTAAAGAAGTTTCTGGTGGAGGGGATTTGGAATCAAACAGAGTGTGCACTGACAGTGTTTAATGGTAGATATGGAGTGGTGTACAGAAAAGATAGTGTACAATGCAGAGGTTTTGTGTGTGATTGCTGCATGCGTGTTTGATAATTGACAGCACCCAATGAGGGAACTCTGCAAACATGCCACTGCAAAGGGAAGAAGTATTGTGTCTGCTTTACTGGACCGTAGCCCTCACTGTAGATGGGAAAGGGCACGTGGCACATCCTGCTTTATGAGCATGCTGGCCATGGAAATGGAATTGTGGGAAATAGGCAATTAGGTGTTTGGGTATGGTTGACAGGAAGGGCAGTACCATATCTTCCCAATACTGTGTCATGAGGTTGGTCGAGATGGAGAGACACACAGTGCTTATCGTCAGTGATACCTTTGTGCGCCATCTGCACAGGTGTTGTGTGCAAATAGGCGTTGCTGGGTTGGAAGGAGTGGAAGCTTTCTGAGGCTGTCAGGGTGACCGCAGTTTTGGCGGGATGGTTCGGCTTTGCAGATATGTGGCCTCTGTCACAAACGTAGACTTTGTCATGGTGCACTATGGAAGTCTACATTTGGGTTACGTGTTGTGTGGACGTTTAATCCGTCAACTGAAGAGGTTGCTAAATGCAGTGATGCAGATTTTTCCTACTGCCAAGGTTGTTTTCTCATGCATAACACCAAGAGGAGTATGGGCCCATGCCGGTGCAATTTGTCCCCAGCCAGAGGTCAGAAGGTGTGTTATAAACAGAAGCATGTGTGAATTTATGCAGACTGCTGGCATGTTCTCCACCCACTATGAGATCATGAGGTGGCAAAATATACAGTTATTCTGTAGAAATGGCATTTACTTGAGCACCATTGGCAATGCCATTTTCCTTTACACTGTGCAAGAAGCATTGATCAGAATGTGGTAAAAATGTGAGGAGAGGCAAACAGAAACACATACAAAGAGAAATAAAACAAAAAAAGTTGCTTGCACGACCGTAAAAAAAAGAAAAAGTAATACATCTACGATGGAAGACTCCATCCCCTACCCAGATTGATATTGCTTCCCCCACCGCCCCCGCACTCCCACTTCACTATCACGAAAAGGTAGCGGATTCCGCTGTACTTTCAGTATTACACGTGCCACATCCTGGGTGACCATGTGGATGTATGCAGATGAAGAAATTGTGCATACTTTTACTGAAGTTAGCAGTGAACGTGATTTGGAAAAGCACGACACTTGTACTGTAAATGTGTAACGGTACATTTGAAGTGTTGTACAAGAGTGACAGTGTTGGATAATTGTGGCTTCAATACGATTGGTTGATGCATGTGTGCCTATTTACGTGTAACCCAATGAGGTAGTGCTGCAGAGAAGATAGTGGAAAGGTGTGTGTCCCGTGCAGTACTTTGGGAGGCACGTGCCCCAATCTTCCCTTCCCTCCATGTTCCCCAATTGACATGGGACTGTGGGGATTGTCCAATCAGGTGATTAGGTTGTGCGGCAATAGGAAGAAGGACTCCTGCTTCACTCCGGCCTAGCCCTCATTGTACTTGGTGAAGCATACGTGCCACAATCTGAGCATTCTCAACATGCTGGCCTATGGAAATGGGACTGTAGGGATTGTCCTATCGAGTGCTCAGGGTGTGCGTAGCAGGAAAGGGCACCGATAGGAAGGAGGATTCCTCCTGCTTAACTGGGGCGCGGACCTTGTGCTAGTTTGTAAAGCGCAAGTTCCACATTATGTCCTTCTAAACATGTTGGCCAATGGGAATGTGACTGTGGGGATTATCCAATTAGCTGCTTAGGTTTCACTTCACAGGAAGGGGCGGTGACATTTTCTTACATTACTTTGTGCACTCAGACTGACAGAAATGGAGAGACGCAGAGTGCTGTTACTGGATGATGCCTTTGTGGTACATTTGCACAGGTATGCCCAGGAAAGAGTCTTGCATGGCAATTTCGGGTTGTAAGGAGTGGAGGCATTGTGGTGCGCTGCCAATGTCTGCAATTTTGGTGTTGTCCTTGACCTTTCCAAAGAAGTCACTTTCACGCCTTTTCATGTTGTTGTGGTACAGTACGGAGCTCAGCATTTGGGTTACGCGCCTTGTTCATATGTGTTGCATCAACTCAAGAGATTGATGAAAGCAGTGAAGCATTTTTTTCCCACTGCTAAAATTCTATTCTCATCTATACCACCAAGAAGAGGGTGGGACTGTTCTAATGCAGTTTGTTCACAGCCAGAGGGCGGAAGGTGTCTTTGTCCAAAACCGGCAATGGAATTTACTGTTCCATCTACAAGATTCATTGAAGAGCTTACTGTAAGAATGCGCAGAGTACAGAAAAATAAAAACATCTACAAAAAGTGAAAATCCTTTTCTTATCCATACCACTAAGAAGATTATGCGACTGTTCTAATGCAGCTTGTTCAAAGAGAGAGGGCAGAAGGTGTATCATCAATGGAAGCATGCCTACTTTTTTATACAATGCTGCAATGTTCTTCTGCAACAATGACATCATTGATTCTAAAAATGAGGACTTATTCCATGACAATGGCTTTCTTTGTCCAATATTGACAATGGTATTTTGTTGTTCCATCTACAGGATGCGGTGACGAGCTCACTGTACGAATGGGCAGAGTGCAGAAAAATAAAAATCTCTATGAAAACCACAAAAAGAGTGTTTCCTTAAAAGCATCTAAAAGGCTATTTTTAGAGCCATGACTACATATGAAATCCGCTGTACTGGTTGAAATGTATTCCGCCACGCCCCCAGACAGCACGAAAAGTATGCGGACACTGCGTTACTTCCGGGATTCCACATGCCACTTCCGGCCTATTTGCAAAACGGCACGCATGGAAATGGTTATGTGGAAGCTAAGAGATTGTGCAATAAGGCTTCTGGGTGTGGTGTGAGCAAGAATGTGTTGGAAGCGTAATGTTTGCACAATAGTCACCAATGAAATATTATAGTACTGTATATAATATTGCTAGCAGGTAATTGCAATAGCTACTGCAAAGGATGGGCAGGGATTTGGACACGCATTGAGAATGAAAGCGGTCGACTGCAACTCGCTCCCAATACCCACTGTGTTCCTTTCTTCTTGCCTGTGAACAAAGGGCCACTATACAGGTTGCTATGAACAGTACAATACTACAGCGAATGTATACATCCAACGTCTGATGCACTAGTCCTAAACAGCTTGTGTAGTGGAGCTGCCATTTGTCTGAATGTCTCACTACGTGTAATGTGTTCTCACAGATATTGATCTGCAACATATTGTATGACATGCATTACGCCACAAAACTGATGTTTGTACGTCTTCAAATATAGCAAGCTGTGCATCGAAGCGAAAGTACCATAACTTGATGGCACGACATTAGCCGTATCTGTATCATTCATGGAGATGAGTACATTTTTCCACATAGGAATGCTTTTCAACAGAAAACACGCAGTTTCATTAGGCAGAGCAACAAGACAGTTGTTCAGGCAGCTGCACGCGCCACAGTACCTTTGCAACCGGCACTCATAATCTTTGAGATCCGAAGATTTTGTTGTTTACTTAGCTGCGCTTACATTGAAATGTCTGCAAGTCGGCAAGCAGCAACAGCTTTCATATTTTCCAGACTCACTACGGACTGTCATATGTACAGAGCAATATTTTATGCATCTGTGTATACCGCAGTGAAGCACTTGCTACGTAACCTCACAGAGCTAAGCGCAGAGACAGTGTGTCAGTTTCACAGGTCATGGAAGGGCAAGCAGCTCATCAATAAAAGCAATGGGCCATTTAACACGCCCACCTTACACTGGAGCATCCTGCTCCTTGCTCCCAATGGGCTTCAGACAGACAGGCGTGACGCAGCCATAAATCGGTAGCTTTGCAACACAAAATCTGTAGGCGGCAGGACTGTATGAAATTGGTAGGGTTGGCGGCAGGGGTGGCATTACCAGGAGACAGAGGATGATATAGACATACGTATAGCTGTGCAGCCGACAGGTGTCCACTGCCATGACTAATTTAAAGTGAATGAGAAGATGCGGGCATGAGGCCAGTACTGTAGTCCTACAGACACTTCCATTGTGATTGGACATACGCAGGGTAGATGCACTCTCAGTAGGAAACCTCCATTTTCCTTACCGGCAGGCATCTCTGGCAGCACTGTGCTCATAGTCACAATGCAATTACAGCACCAACGTCACAATTACGCACATATTGACAAACAGTTTACATGTACACATTTAATTTCTAAGAAACATTGCCAGTATTAGGACAGGATAGGGGTAGTAGTAATTTGTGATGCCGTCTTTGAGGTCATGGGTCTTAGTCCTTGCAGTGCACAATGGTAGCGCAAGTTATGGTGGCGTACCTTACCATAACTGGCACATTTCTGGTGTTTTTCGGTTTTACCTGTAACCATAACGTCCCTGTAGCAACATTTTTCCATTGAATCTAATAGGTTTTTTAGTAGTGCAACTTAACCATAACGTCCCTTTAACAACGTTTTTGATTGGTTTATATATATAGTACTCGGTAGCACTTTTGTTAAATTTGCAATGACCTCGCTGTTTACCGAAACTGCCAACGAGAGTGCAATCCACCCTTTTCCTACAAAAAGAGGGGATTGCAGACAGTTTATGACACTTCTGTGTCGTGCACTGTGCTGATTCCCAGGCTCACTTGAGAATAGACATGGTGCCTGGGCCTCCGGAAAAGGCACAGAGAAGCATGCTGTTTAGCATGCCTACTGCCCCTTGTTGAGAATCGGGGTCCTCGTATGTGGCATGATGGCTCTGAAGCTCCCTGCATCATGTGAGATGTAGTTCAGGAGGTGCATGTCCTCAGTCCAAGCATGCACACTCCTGAACAAGGATCATCATTGTGTGATGATGTTCTTAGACAGGGACTTATTTACAAACAATGACACCTATCCTGGAGGGAATGATTGTTGTACATAAATGCTGCTATTCCTGGACCTTTTATGACCTTCATAAGTATGTAAGACAAAGATGGCACAGGATATGTTTTATTGGCTCCACATTTGCACAGAGACATCCTCCTCAGCATTATTGGTGGAGCGTGACCAAAAGAGCAGTGCCATGCTTCTACTGACAGTGCCGGCATCTACGTTTCTACTCAGTGGTGACCTGCAGCCAGGGAATCCCATGTAATGATGGTGTAGCAATGGTTTATGTTACAGTGGAGTATTGCATTTGAGGATAAATCCTTGATGTATGCATGCCATAGATAGTGTGTACAGTTTGGCACACTTGTGGTAGATGCATATGTCAATGTTCCCACTTCAGTATTTAAGGCACTATTGGCTTAGTGATGGTGCATGGGGATACCAAGTTGTGCAGCCACACATAGCAAGGACAAATATGGTGCTCAACATACACCCATGACAGGCAGTAGCAGTTTGCATTCTATGAGATTACAGTGTCCATTGCCTGACAGTGTTATACAAAATGACAGTCAATGGCTGTTGGTCACTCACTAATGGTCAGTCATCGAATGATGCTTCATATGACAATGTCATGTGACTGGCACTGTCATCACACACAATGTCAATTTACTATGCATATTCCTGACTTCTACTAGGCATACATCAGTGGACTCATGCGGAAGACCTGGTGTTGTCATTGATGTGACACAGCACATGGTAACGGTCATATGTGTGTTCACTTTACTGCCAAACATAGGGAGCACTACACTGAGAGATTTGTGATTTGTACATCACACACATCTTTGCTGCACACATATTGCATTGTTCATTGTACATGGACTATCCGCACAATGATACAATGGGTCGTGCTGTTCTGGTCAGGTTGCATGATTGCATTAAGTTGACATGTGGCAGTGGTTGTCATGTTGGGGGGATGGAGTGGATTGCAATGGTGAGGGAATGCATGTATACCATGTCCCTATACAGCCACAGGAACAATTTACCAATGATTTGACAGTTTACCATCTCAGGCATGCAGCATATGTAGTGATGGTGCTAAATGGTTGAAAAGTCTACACGTGTGTATTGACTGGTCATGGTTATGCAGTTCTCATTTGAAATCATATATTGTGTGTCATGTTTTGATGATAGTATCGGTGAATTTTGTTGGTTTACTGATGCCACGTGATGGCCTTCAGTATTACAATGCCCATGTGCAGTACTTGTCGCTGGGTTGTGTGCTGACATGACAGTTGCATTGACCATCAGTCAATGTGTATCTCACTTTCGTACATCAATGTGTTGACTGCAGGCATAGACAGGACACAGGGAGGGGGCAGGTGCTACATATCAGCAAAAGCCATACATCCATGCCTTACAACTCATAGTGTGGGAAGTCACAATATCAGATGCTTGTGTGCCCTGCCATTCTGTGTCTGTCTGCACTTTGATGCACATGTACATTTTTGTCTGGAGGCACATGACTCAAAATGTCATTGTCTGTCCATGTGCAGGTGAGGATGCACCGGATGCAGAGGAGGAGGAGGAGTTAGAGGATTTGGTACTTCAGACCACCATCACAGGCTTGTGGTGTCGTTCACCGGTGCTAAGACGATCATCAGTCGTGCTGTGGCCTCTTCTGACTCGTTTGACTCAGCTGATTTGGATGCAGAACCATATGTGGTTGCCTCACAGAGGGCGAAGGTGAGAGACCCAACAGCCAGATCAGATGGGGCCATTGAGTCTGTGGCTGTTCGCCTGGCTTCACAAAGCCAATGAGTGGTGGGGCCCACGTTTGCAGTGGTTAATGCTGCATGGCCACCATCCCATGAGTTAGCATCAGGTTCTGAGGCTGATGTCCCATGGAGGTTTTCAGACCTGCAGCCAACGACAGGGGCACCGCAGTAACAGGCATGGTCCCTTGCACCAGTCCGTGTGGGGCCTACACACATGGTAGACGTGTGCAGGCTGGAAAGACAATGTGGGAGTAGCAAAGTTTGTGTGCCACCATCTGACATGGCAATGTGTTGGATAGAAATGCAGAGGGCATGGATCCAAATGGACAGGAAAATGACCCCACCAGTGGCCCGGGAAGTGCCACGGCTGCATGTCATGCATTCCTCAAGCCGCTCTCACAGACTGGGCATGGAGCCCAACATAAAGGGCTGACGGGCTGGTCTGAGGTGTCTGCAGGAGTCAATAGAGAACATAGAGAGGCCCTGAGGAGTGAGATGGAGACCTGAGGACTCCAATTCATGATTAACTCAATACCACAAGAACACATCTCCATGAGGAGATGGCCGCCTTGAGCCCGACAATGTCCGAGCAATTAGATGTGTCACAATTAAGTGCACATACAGACTCTATGGCCATTCGTGAGGAAGAGCATCAAGACCTCATCGCCATTGGTGTGCTGGTGCATCCATGTCATGGCTGGCCATGTCCAATGAAAACCAGGCCTTGACACTGCAAGGATTGGATACACCACCCCAACCACCAGCAGATCCATCACAGGATGGGGGGGCCCAGCACACCCACGCCTCCTGAACCACCTTTTCTGTGATGTCCATGAGGGAATTTTTCATTTTTATTTTATTTTTTTCCACATGCACCCTTCTTCTCCCCCCCCCCAGTCCCCAGTTCAAGATGGATTTTGTTTTCCTTTACGTGACCAGTGTCATCAGAATTTTTATTTTTGTTACCCCTTGAGCAGGATAATTTCTTATTTTTCTAGACCCCTGTCCTGGATGGAGGTATGTGTTGTTTTTTTACTCAATCCAAAATGGACTCATTTGTATTTATTAGTTATTTCCTTGAGAGATGTGCTGTTGCACTCTCAAAGGAATGATGAGTGCAGTAGTGGACATGCAGCCATGCACAGTGGCGTCAACTGCCATGGTTGCCTTGAGGACGACAGGATGGCACTACATGGCAGGTCCGCCCTGCACCTTTTCACGTCCCTAGTCCTCATGCCCTCTGCCAGGCACTGGCCCTCCTTTCATGAATTTGGAGGTACTGTTTCCGGTGGAGGTGATTAGAAAATCGCATCAGGCCAGCTCTGTCAGTGAGGAAGGATGTGCACTGTCTCTTGTGTTATGTCTGTATTATTGGTCACCATGGTCTTTGCATGAATTCCACATGTATGTACATACTAATTAATGACATGCATTCTCTGTGCATCTGTACTGTGTGTATTTTGGTTCTTCAACACTTACCCACTAACCATGATGATGTCTCCTTACTGACACCCTTCTACTCCCCTGCCTATTTTTCCTGTGGGGCCCTGCAGGTGTACTCCCTGTCCACTCTACTCTTTGACCTGTGCCACTGTCCACTGCACTCTCATATCTGCTCACATGACCTGCCATGCTACTATTACACATGTAACAGACATGTCCATTGTCAGGACTACACATCCTTGGCTGCTCCGCTTCATGGCATTGTCTCTGGTGACACAGTGCTGAGTATTTGTGTACATTGACTCCACAGAACAGGTTTGTCACACTTGCTGCATGTAGAGTTGTACAGATATGCGCATATGTACCCCTAACGGACTGCTCCTGTGTTATCCAACCAGGTCACTTGTTGTACATTTTTTGTGTCTGTAAGTTCTCTACACCACGATGTATTGCTTGGTTTTATGTTTGCATTACTTGTTCACCGGCACTGTGAGTGACTAAACAGTGTGTGTACACATTTTGGGCCCATGCATGTGGTATATCGTCCACTCCCAACTTGTGTTCATTTGTTGGCCCTCCAGGTGTTGCCTGGGCTCCATGCACACTTACTGTCTCACACAGTGTATGTGGCGTGCTGCAGGGTGAATGAACAGCTGCATATTGTCATGAGGTCCATTTACAGAGGTGGCCAACTGGGGCAGGGGGGGGTTGGTGGTGGCTGTAGGCATTTCTTTGTGGAGATGTTGCAGACAGGTTGTCTTTCTGCTTTGCATGCCATGGTGTGTTGTGCATGTTGTTTCTCTGATGTGAACCTGCTGATTGACCTTTGACAGGTAGCCTTTCTTCGCCAGTCTGCCCTTCTCCATCACCCATGTTTGTCCTTCTTCACCCACTACATGTGCTACTTGTCCATGTACGTGCCTTCCAGGATTTCTGACCAGGCTGCTTATTTTACAAGTATTCATATCTCTGCCTTCCTCTCTTGGCCACCTTCTCTCTGCCCTCACCCACTGTGATGTCAGACATATCCATCCTCATCTCCCCACCAGCCAGTCTCCTCCTTGCATCGTTTTTCTGTATCCCCTCGCTCTCTCCCTCTCTCTCTCTCTCTCTCTCTCTCTCTCTCTCTCTCTCTCTCTCTCTCTATATATATATATATATATATATATATATATCTATATCTCTCTCTCTTTCTCACTTTCTCTCTGTCTCTCTGTCTCTCTGTCTCTCTCTCTTTCTCTCTCTCTCTCTCTCTCTCTCTCTCACTACTATACATTCATCATTCTGTGTCCTTTCTCCCTGTTGCCCTCTTTCATCCTTCTCATCAGCTATCACACTTGTACTTCCACTCCCGGAACATCACCTCCTCACTTGGTGTCCTTTTCCTACCCTGCATCCATGGTTGACACAAAGGTACACATGAGACCTGACAGTGGGTGTGCAGAACCTGTATGCCTGCAATCAATGTCCCTACTTGAGCCCGCATCCCAGGGCTGAGTGACATGTGTTTTGGCGTCTATTTGGGTCTCTTTGTAGGCCCGGACCACACTCTACGAGGTGCCTCGTGCAAGCATCTCGACTCAGCCTATGTGAATTCCCTGCGAAACACAGAATAGTCGATTTCGGGAATTGACGATGTGGGGTTTTACACAAAGAATGGCACACATCCTGTTTCTCCCTGCAATAAATTCCATGAATCAGGCCCTAAATCTCTTTAGATTTTGCCTCTGTGATAAGCACATCTGGTTTGGTTAATTTGGCATTGGCTTTGAGATAAACACATGGCAATTTGTTCTGATGACTATTTATCTGGCTAGATTGAATGTGTTCACAATCACAATGTCTTCATTAGTGGAAACCTTACTCCTGTATTCTAACAGTGCTTCTCGATATTTGTTAGAAGCATGTTTGTACAATCTTATAACATTTTATTTCGGGTAACCCTAATTCAACAGATTAGAACTTAAATGTTGGGCCTCATAATCAAAGTCTGCTTGGGTGGTGCTATTTCTTTTTAGGTGTAGACATTTCCCAAAGGGAAGGTTTTCTCTAGTCTGTCGCGGGTGGAAACTTGAAAACAACAGTAGAGTTGTCATCAGTGCCCTTATGGAGTAGTTTCACCTTTAAAGTATTGTCTATTGTATTGAAAAAGATAGTAATGTCCAAAAAGTTAATTGCTGAGTGATCATAACTCGACGTGAATTTTAGGAACGGATTTTGATTATTCAGCCAATTGAGAAATGATTCAAATATGTGTGACAGATCATAACGACATCATCACTATAACATTTCCACACGCGTATATGATTTGTGAACAGGTTTTCATCAGACAAGATTTTACTTTTTTCACGTCCCTCCACATATAAATTGGCTAATGTTGGATGACTGCAGAGCCCATAGCTGTACCATGTATCTGGTGAAAAAATCTGTTGTTAAACACAAAATAGTTTTCAGTTAAATACATTTCTGTACACCATAAAATGAAAGAATTCAGGTTCCGACCTCCCTGTCTTTTGATGCGCAATAGTTCTTCAACCATATTCCGGGCAACATCTCGTGGAATTTTGGTGTATAGCAATACAATATCAAGTCCCACTATTTATTCAACCTGTCTATCAAATGGGGGACCCTCGATCATTCTGATAACTTCTGTGGTATGTTGAATATATTACTGCATTTCTTTTACAAAAGTCTTCAAAAAGAAGTCTGTACATTTGGCCAATGGTTCTAGGATAGATACGGTACGCAACACTATTGAATTTTCCCAGAGGGTTAACTAAAGTTTTGTGAAGCTTGGGAATTGTATAAAATGTAGGTATATTGGGGCTTGATCGGCCTCGTGTTTCGATATCCATATTCTATGATATGCCTTTTCAACTTTAATATTAATTAATGTTTTTAACCTTGTCCGGTCACTGGGAATCTCTTCGTAGAAAGATGCAACGCTCAGTTGTCGGTTGCATTCTTCACTATACCACCACCTTTGTCAGCTTTCCTGAAGACGATTTCATTATTTGATTTTAAAGAATGAATCGTCTGGCGTTCCTGTTCAGAGATAATCTGAAACCCCTGAATTTTTCTGTTACTCTGCAATGGAGCTAATTCTCGCATTGCTCTATTCTCGAACACTTTTGCTTCTTAAGTGTGACTCGAGGAAGGGGGCGAAAAGTAGAGGGTTAAAAGATATTTTACAATGGAATAATCAGTGGTCGAAGTGTACGAAAAGAAGTGTTGGACCTATGTTCCATACTGGCCTGCACCTCTCCCCACAAACCGCATTGCCATGCCGCTTCCCATGCACAATACAAACCCCAAAACACAAGCACCTGCTGCATAGGGGAACGTTCAGTGCACTGCACTGAAAGTGCGAGTTTCAACTGCTTCCTACACTTTTGTTTTAAAACGAAACCATTCCGGAACGTTTTTTTTTTTTTTTTTAAAGTATAGGAACGGTAAAAATGTATTAAAAGAAGTAGAGGAGCACCGCTCCCGACCGCTCCCACCCACTTTGACCACTGGGTATAATACATGGTGCAGTATGCTTCCTTTTGCACGGTCCTTTCTGCACGGGACATTTCAGTGCAATGTGTTTTCCACAGATCCCTTTTCGGCACACCCTGTTCGTCTTGGCCTGCAGGGTGCAGGGATCTAACCACACACTGGGCCTCATTCCAAGATTGGAGGTAGCCATGGTGCTATTAGCACCATGGCTGCCTCCAATACCGGTACCGACTCCGAACTGGTTCAATGGGGACTTACCGGTGTAGTCCGATCTTTGCGGGAACGGTAAGTCCCCATTGAAAAAGGCAATCCCCATTCCCATTTGAGCCCCCATAGGGTACAATGGGAATGGGGAAGGAGCTAATAACGGTACCGCAATTTGTGGTACCGCTATTTGCTCCCTGTTCCCTTTGCGGCTCCCGCTAAGGGACATCGTAGGAGGGCGCAAAGGGATTACTGGCACCGATGTCCTTAACGGTGCCCGGTATCCCTTTGCGCCCTACTCGGAATGAGGGCCACTATGCTTTTTCTTTAAATATATTGTTTTCCAAAGCACTAATTCATGCATTGGTTTGGATGACAGTATTTTTATGGAACACAATGGGCCTCATTCCGGGTTCGGGGGTAACCACGCCGCTATTTGCGGCATGGCTGCCTCCGAACTCGTCCAAACTCCGGCCTGGTGAATGGAGTAATTACCTGTCCATTCCGGGGTTGGAGGGACCGGTAATTCCCCATTCACCAGGGCCATTCCCCATTCCCATTTGAGCCCCCATAGGGCTCAATGGGAAGGGGGAAGTTGGCAATAACGGTACCTTAAATTACGGTACCGTTATTGACCCCGGAGTCCCTTTGCGGGTCCCATCCTTAACGCCTGCTAAAAGCAGGTGTTAAGGAAGGACCCGCAAAGGGAACTCGTAGTAGGGCGGTAAGGGTTTAACAGCACCGGTCTTGTTACCGGTGATCGTTAACCCATAGCGCCCTACTCGGAATAAGGCCCAATAGGTGCTTAGTAAATCGAGCTATCCTGAATGCTCCATTCACCAATGCGTTGCTGTATTCCGGCATCCGGGGCCCGGCAATGTATTTGTAAATGGACCGCTTAGTTAATGGACAGTGTTATCCTTAAATGTACTTTCACCCAAATCCCTACATTAATGAGTGCTTATGATGAGAATATATTTAATGATTGGAAGGGCTGGGGAGCTATGACTACAACGGGGCAGCCAGTGTGGCTGTTTACAGTGGCATGGCATGTTTTACTGGCATTAAATGAGCAAACCCATCTTCAGGAGTGTTCTTATGGATTGGAGCAGTAAAGAGGGGGGGCTGCATTGGGGAAGCCAATGTGGATATTTATTTTACAGTGGCATGACATGTTTTACTGGGTTTATATGGGGCAAGCAAACTTGATTGCTCTTAAATAGAATACTGGCCTACGTGAGATGTGTTCTTATGTGGGCATGCATGCAAATATTGACCTAGTTTGGTGCAGCCAAAATGGCTATACTCTTACAGTGGCATTCTGGGACAACTCAACAGATGTATGTTCTTTAGTGGGGACAGCTACATCTATTAGTAGAGCTAGCATGGATATGTTTCCATATGTTATTATTACTAACACTCTGGGCAAAGTAAACATGAAGATGTTCTCAAGTGGGAATACTGGCATATATTGGAGCAGCCAGCATTGACATATACAAGTACAACCAGCATGAACATGATTATTCTACAATGGAAGAATATATGTTGGAAAAACGCTCCTGTGAAGAGCGGGTGACTAGGCATCCAGTGGATCGTTCATGTGTTACCCCACCACTTGTAAAATGTGTGGCTTTTCACTCAATTATTCACCAAAAGTGTGCTATAAAATTCACCACTTTAGGTAATTATTTGAAAGATATTCATGGGGTGCTGTGGGTCGGGTAAACTCCCCGAACCCTGTTCTGTTACTTCAGGCTCCCTCACTATACTTGAACTCTCCCACATACTCATAGGAAATGTTAACGCCCCACCTTTCAATGATATAGCCACATAGGTGAAAACAGTGACTATTCACATAAAAGACATCACAACGTTTATTTTTCTCTTGGCTTACTTCTGGCAACTAATTTTAATGTAACTTACCATGATCCTCTCAAGTATTTAAGGATTGATCTGTGATGTAACTTTTTGCGATGTCACAGATATAATTTCATACACATATTGAAGGCCCCCACACATCTTTTGCTTCCCAAGTCGCCTCAAATTTTAGGGCCAGCCCCGAGAGTGTCTTAAATATTTTCTGGCTGGGAGCATTGCAAATATTTATATGAGTGCCGTGCAGGGTGGAGGGGCGTGCCCCTTAAATATTAATCACGGGTCAATGGAATGACCTTGGATCTCCCACATTGCAAAAGGATGATGGGTGTGTGGGATGCCCTGAGGATGCATGAGATGAAGGGCCTGATTCATGGATGTGTTTTATAATGGTGCAATCCCATAGGAAAACGCTCCATGAATCAGGCACGAAATCTCTCAATGCACCAACAGCACACTCAAGTCACTAAGTCCGACGCCACCCACAGGCCAAA
The DNA here is from genome assembly GCF_040938575.1 of Ambystoma mexicanum. Taxonomy (NCBI): domain Eukaryota; kingdom Metazoa; phylum Chordata; class Amphibia; order Caudata; family Ambystomatidae; genus Ambystoma; species Ambystoma mexicanum. The sequence goes on from NC_090934.1 coordinate 527,600,638, forward strand.
GAGTGGAAGACCACCCAGAGTTATCTACTGGCACAAATAAGTTTAAGATGACCGAAAATGTTCTTTTTGTAACGTAGAAACTTAAAAATACATTTCACAACTTAAATCAGGATTGTTTGCTCGGCTTGTTGTCAGTTTCCTTTGTGAACAGATATGTGCTGCTTCAAAACAACAAATCTCTGCATGAAGTAAAAAGGAAAATGCCCATTTGCCAGTGGCCTCCTTTGTGTTCTGCTGCTGTAGGAACAATTACACGCCTCTTGAGCAACTATGCCCGACGAGCGAGCTTATCCTTGATGCTACAGGAATAACTCACTCTGAAAACCCCCTCTGCCTGTCTGCGCGGTTATTGCAAGCTTTGGCTGCCGTTTTCACCAATGGCAAACCTAATTTCTGTGTCGCCTCTTGGTATACATTTCATTATCATTGCTGCTTTAACGTTTTTCTTGACTTCAACTTCACATTGCGTGTTTACGATTTTTAAAGCACACAGTCACAAACCACAAACTGAATTGTTCTTTTGGTGTCTGCTTGAGTAAGGCCGGGTCGCCTTGTACCACTGTGCAACGTTGTATTTTACGATATAATATAATAATTCATTTAAAACAAATGTTTCAGATAACTTTCTACACCAAGCCCACAGCTCAACAACACTTCACTGATGTTGTACTCAATCCTCAACCTTTCCCTAGCCCCATGTCAAAACATCACTAGTTCTCCGAATAGCTAATACATCCTGTTCCTTTGTTTGTAAGCTAGATTTGAAGGTGCCAGGCTATCTTTTGTAGATGGTAAAATGTCTGAATCAGAGTCTCAAAGCTTTTCTGGCAAAAAAAAAACAAAAACAAAAACAAAAACAAAAACAAAAACAAAAACAAAAACAAAAACAAAAAAAAACAATGTGCTCATGCATTCTGTTCAATTTGTACACAATTACGTGTGCCCTATTCTAAAAGGCAATCTTTCACTTTTTATCATAACAGTTTTTAAATGTAATATAAGCATTTTGTTAATAGTGATTCATGCTGTATTCCTCCAGTTTCTAATCCTATGGTACTAACTTATTATTTCCCAATGTATTGGCATTCGGTTTATCAAACTTGGAAGTATGAAGAAGTGAATGAGTATTGCAGGATTTTAAACTTGAGCGCGCGGATTGGCCCATGTCATAGGAAAGGGCTGTACGCATTAGCTATCCATATGGACCTCAATATAAATCAGTATGTTGTACTCCAGTAAGCTAGGGGAAGAATCGTCTTTTCTTATGGACTACCCATTTGCCATCTAAATTACGTATGTGTATCATGATCTTCCTTTTATTTTTTTATTTTTGTATGTTGGTGAAGTCACAGAACACTTCACAACACACCTAAGGGAGCAACAGGTTGCCACGGTATACAATGAACCGTTAAGGAAAGAGATGGTGGAAGAAATAAGGAAAAGGTGGAGGGCAGAAAAGAGGGATTGGGGGAAAAACTAACCACTACAGCTTTCGTTATAGCAGTTCATGAGATGAACAAAATGCAATATGGCAGCACAAGAGTCCAGTACAAATGATTTGAAAGTGTTTTATGGTATCAAGTTGCGGACATTTTTTTTTGTTTTGACAGTATGCTAATCTACGTAATGTAAAGTGGTCTTATATGGTGCCCTGCTCCAATAAAGTTGAACCTCATATGCCGCATAAGAAAGGGGACAGGCTTGTTACTTTGATTGTGGAAGGCAGATGTATAAACCTGTGGTGTTAATGGATGCAGGTCATGAATACTCTCTGTGTTGCTTCTGGTTGGAACAGACCAGGCAGGCTAGCTGTATGGTCAGTCCCCAGGTTGTGGAGTGCAGAAATTGACAGAATGGTTCTTGACAGAGGATGCATAGGGTCTGAGCGTGTTAAGTATGTTTGTCCCGCCTTCTCCTTTTGCAGATCCTCCAGAGCCCCTGGGGACCAACTCCGTTGGTGACGGTGCGAGGTACAAATACCTTTAACATTTAACATTTAACATTTGGTGGTCTGAAGAATTGTGGGAAGTGTAAGGAATCATGAAGCAAGACACAGACAACAGATTCAGAATTCATAACGAAATACTTTATTGACTTAAATGTCAGGATGGTAAAAAGGCCTAACTTCTTCTATGTTAAGGTGGGATTTCCATGCCTAAATACAATTAAGGAAAGTCTGAGTCAAAGAGTTCAACTTAAGAATTTGTCTGTGTCCAAAACCTATACTTGCCCTTACAACTAATCTATACAATGTGGAGGGATGTCAGCAACCAAAAGAAACATAGCCTGATTCACAGAGCATTGTCCTATGGGATTGCACCATAATGAAACACTTCTGTGAATCAGGCACACAGTGTCGAACATAAAGTTCTGAGCTTCTTCCAGCTCCTAGTATCCTTTCAGCTCCCTTCCCCAAGTATAAAACAGTTCCAACAAAAAGTCTCAAAATGACCTTGCTTCAGTTCAGGATGATACAATTGTAACCAATACTTGGGGTTCCCTTCCCTAAGTACCAAGTAACACAGTTCCAAATACAAAATAATCTTGAGAGTCTGTCTCCAACTCAGTAAATGTTCCAAGTCTCAGGCGTCCCTTGCCCCAAGACTTAGTTTCCGAATCGCAAAGAATTATTCTTTGTCTTCATACGGTTCTTTGTCATACTTGCACTCTCTTTTAAATGTAAACATCTTGACTGAGCTGGATTAAACCTCATGGTCAGTGTTAATTCACCGTTCAATTTATATTTCTGCTGTAAGTAGTTTTCACACAATTTGATATTCAATATTCCTCTTTTTGTTTCAATGTTAAAGTTTCATTCATTTTAGAATTCAGCATAAGTTCATTTTACTTGAGTTCAAAGTTTTGTTCAATTTAGAATTCAGCATACAACTTCAACCTTCTCACCTCTCACTAGAGACAGGAGTTCTGTTCTTTCAGTGTTCTGTAATTGTTTGTACGCACATCCAGGCCCAAGGTGGTCTTGTTGATCCAGCTAAACCTTTCTTTGATCCATTTCCATGTTGAGTTTTCGATTGCTAACTGCAACACACTGAACATGTCTTTCTGCTTTCGGAATCCAGCTCTTCTAAAGAGCATTGTGTAATCATCCATAGTCCTTCCATTCCCTATGTATATACGTTGGCGCATTACCACAATCTATTCACTACATAGCCAGTCTGAAAGAATACTTTGTCTACTTGCGTTGCTGCGACTGTATATTTATAAAATGATTCAATAACTTCTTCATTATTTCTGTAGCTTGAACATCCTCATTTCAAGATCGACATGTTGCTCATCTTTAATACCTTCTACTTTGTTTCTATAGAATGCTTATGTTCACTGGTCTCGACATCTCTTCTGGGTGTGTCGATTCTGCTCTTCATGACGTCACCAATCTGCTTCCTCACTTGCTTTTCCTACTTCCTCCAGGATTTCATTTAAATGGCTATCCGATTGTCGTGTATGCATGTACGGCTTTCTCAATGGAAATCTTTTTCCAGGTTTCTCTTTGGTATAGGTATTCTTACTGGCAATGCACATGTTTCACATTCTGGCTCCCAACATATAGGCAACATGGGGGATGAGCTTTGGGTGGGGGTACTTGGCTCCACCTCTACAGTTCCGTTCTGAACTTAAAATTGAACAGTTCTGCTTATTTGTACAGTTTTCATTCAGTTCTATATTGAATAGACATGGGTTGCACTCATAAGTCACTTTCATTTCCACCCGCTGTTTAATGTTCCTTTAATTTGCTTTATATTAACTTTCGAAAAACGTATTTCCTTAAAAACATGACCACTCTGATACAAAGTAGTCCTGGTAGTTCAATAGATAAGAATGGTTTAAACCAGAGACTTTTGAAAACGTGTTTCCTTAAATACGTTACTACTCTGATACAAAGTGTTCCTTTCGAATGCAAAAGTTCAAACGCTTGCACACCGAGTTGCTCAATTTTTGAAAACTCACTGGTCACATTCACAGCTTTCCCAGCAGCACAGGTTACACAGCCTTCTGCTTTTCATGTCAGTAGTCTACCTCCGGCCCTTCAGGCACTCCTGTGGTGACCTCCTAAAACAGGGGAACGGGCCCCTTGAACGCCAGGAAAAGGGACAGCCTTTCCACACGGCTCCCTTCATAACATCCAGTCTGCTCCTTAGAACCTCAGCTCCCACGCCATGCTTCCATAGCTTGCTTCTCTCTGCAGATCTCAGCGTCCTGGCATGCTTCTCAATTAAGGTTCCTTGCTGCTTGCACCGGCCTCCTTGCTGCTTCACCTGTCGTTCTCTGCCTTGCTTGGCGGGTCTCCATTTAAACACGTACGGCCCCTTGACGGGCAGCAGGTGTGAATATTCAATTAGTCCTGCCTGACTACAATCAAAGAGACAAACCTGTCCTTCATAGCTCTTAGTAGGCATCTTCCTCAACCCAGTACCAGAGTGGTAAAAATGTGTAGTCTTCATTGCTCTTAACTGGCTTTTCTGCATCTCAATACTGTCAGGGGTAACATGTGGGGAAAAAGAGGGAGCTGACTTACAATAACCTATAAAGATTGGGGAAAGGTTGGGTTGGTCATCAATAGGCAAAAGGAGAAATCATGTCTCGACCAAGGGCTCCCCACTACCAGTCCCCAAGGACCCTTCACCAAGGTGATCCTCCCTCGCTTCTCAGCCCACAGTGTCGGGATCCAAGAACGATGGCCTTTCCCTGGCACCTGCACAGACGATCCAAAGGGTTTAGGAGTGAAAATACCCCAAAGTTTCTCTTCTCACAGGATACAACATTTTAGTTGTGAGGATGTAGTTGAGGAATGATATGGAGGTGGTAGAGAGGTGGAAGGGAGTTTGGGTATTGTTGCTCCCTGCCTTTTGGTTGTAGATTTGACTGAGATTCAGGTGTAGACTTGTTTCACAAAGCAAAGGCTCAATAAATAAAACTGATTTCCCACAGATGATAGTGCATAGAGTTTCCCAATTGCTTGTCTTAATGTAGTGTGATTTTCTGTTGCACAATTTTTAGTCAGTTGCTATTATCTTTCCTATCTTTCAACGTAACTGGTTGGAAGGTTTTGAGCTGCTTCCTGAAAGATGTGTAGTACATCACCATGCAAGGAAGTTTGCCTAGGGTGATCCATAGTTTTGTAGACAGAATAGAAGCAGAACATCTTCTTTGACATTTCTCATTGAAGTTAAGGACTAGTACAAGTACAGCATTGCTGGACATACGTGTTGTTGAGGGAGTGTAGTGTTCAAACTTATTTCTGAATGAGAAAGCCCCCCTTCCATGGTATACATTGAAGACGAGGCACATGGTTTTGAAATTAACATTTGTATCAATGGGTAGTCTGTGGAGATAGGGTGATAGCTTGCCAGGTCATATGGGTCAGTTCTGGGCTTTTTAAGCAGAGGTCTGATGTATGAAGATATTAACTGAGCTGGGACTCTTCCAGTGCTGAAAGAGTTGTTGAGAAGGGATGGGAAGATGGGCGTTAAGCCTCGAGATTTCAAAATGGATTTGTAAATATTGGAATGGCATGGATCCTCAGATGATCCTGACAGATTGCAATCAATGGTAGCCTGTAGGTCCTCTGCACACAGAAGGCAGAAAGATTATAGAGAGGAGGTAGTGGGAGGTGCCGGTGGAGTCTCATTGCTGGTATATGAGTGGAAGTGTCCTTTATTGTTGAGGTGTGTTGGGTGTCCTGACCCACGTTTGGACTATTAAGCTGCAACATTTGGTGCTGTGGGCTTAGAAAATCCAAGATGGCGGAAAAGCCCACATTTGTGCCAGAATCTGGGAAAACCGCGCAGTTTGTGCGCACAACAAAATGGTTGCCTAACCTGCCACCCACCAGTGCAAGCATGATGGGCCAGGAGTGCCATGAGTGAAATGTGTCGCAAAGGAAAAACAGCAGTGCCGGTTGGCTAAAAAAGCGCTTTAAAATCACCTTTTTTTCCCGGAATGCAAGCACAAAATGCCTATTTCAAACATTGCAGGAGATTCAAAAATCTTACTGAACACCAGCAGACATCTGGCAGAATGAAGTTTTGTGTGCATGCAAAATTTGTGAGCCCAAAACAATGTTTATAACAAAACTGACTGAGCTGTGGATGTCAGCAGCTTAACTGAAATTGGATTTAAAACCACTAAAATCGAAATGTTTAAATTAAATGAGTGACCTAATTTTGAGTGTCACATAGTTTGCAACTGTTAAATGTCATAGTTTTGAACTTAGAATCAGCATTCTAGCTGCATGTGTAAAAATTGTGAGTTTGATTTGAATGAAGAAAAACTGGGAACAAAAGTGACATTTAGCTGAAGCCTGGCTTAATGAAACTGGATTCTGCCTGACAACTACCCCCGACAGGAGAGGGAATTCAGCAGCTGTGTTCCCAGGCCTGGCTGCATCCTGCTGCCCCTGCCAAAAGGAGATGACACCTCTCTGATTGAATTAGGGGAGTGGTACCTGCAGACTGCAGGAAATTGAACAAAGCCCTGTCCTGGACTCAGGCAAATGTTATATTGGGGGGGGGGGGGTCGTAAAATGGCTTCCTCTTGGGAGAAACTGGGAGGGGCACTGCATCTGTGAGCAAGCTGAGCTTGGGGGAAGTGGATAAACCAGAAATTCCACCATGTGCTTTGGAAAATCACACCCCTTTGGGGCCAGAGCATAATTTTAAAAAGATGGATAATTCATAGTGCGGACTTGTAAAAATTATATAAATAACACCATCATTCCTGTGATTTTTCTATGCACCTTTTAAGAGGTGTTAGGGCCCTGTGGTATGTTCTTGGGGAAAGTAGCGGAAAAAAAGGTTGTTACTCCAAATGTATGCATGTTAAAAATCTGACACTTTATCATCTGAAACCCATATTCCTGGTGCACATTTGTGTAAAATCTGGAAAGGTTTAGAGCTTGTGATCTGGATGAAAAGGGCAGAATTCTGTCATAAGTGGACACGACATCTTACAAAGACAGGGATCGGATGGTTTGGTGCTACAGAAAATATATTAACTGGACGTATAATATTAGAAAAATGGTACATAGATAAATATGTATTTGGATCAGAAATAGATTTGCGTGCAATTTGACAAGGGTAGGATCCTCTGACCATAAACCTACCTCATCACTCTGACTCACAACCCAGTTCCCCCAATCAAGGAAGAGAGGAGGAACTGGCCAATGATAAGTTGAGAGGGTTGGGCATGCAGAATTAGCCGACCCACCCATTTTCTAAACACATAAAAAGAGCCACTGGAAGCCAGATAGGATTTTTCTTTTTCACTTTCTGCGAAGCATTTTGACTTTAGACTTCACATCCAGAGATCCAGACTTCAAATCCATCAATCTCCAGAGACCAGAAATTAACTCCTGAATTTGTAGCAGAGAGGCCTGAATCCACAAGCTGAATTCTTTTCAGCAGGCCTCCAAATCATTTACAAACTATTCAACAGCCGGGCAAGCTGTTTGAATTTTTGCCAAGAACTTTTGTCAGAACAAGAGACCAGACCGCCGTACAGTGCCGAGAACTTTTGTCAGAACCAGAGATCCAGACCACTGTGCATTGCCACTAGCAGAGCTGACCCAGAAGGTAGAATTATCCAGTGAGCAGAACCAGGCAGAGACCGTCCGTGGCGAGGGAACCGCAGTCCAATCCTGACCCGATCCGTGGCGAAGTCGCATTCCTGTCCAAAATATAGTGTGAGTACCGCAAGAACTGTGCAAAACCAAATCTCTTAGTTTAAAATAATCTAATCCAAACTATTTTAACCTATTTAGAATTGCCTCCTAGAATCGTTTCATTCTGTCATCTTTAAACCTGAAAACTGTCATCTGTCATTCTGAGCTTTCAAATTTCAAATCCGAAAAACTATCTTTAGTACATCGGCCGTATCTCCGGAACCGTTTATGATAGAAGCGAGATTACACTTTTATTTTGAATCTGAGATTCTAAGCTTTCGACTAAATTGCTGCGATTTGACATTTTGCTTAATTTCAGCCATGTGTAAAAATATTTGTCCTTGCTTTCCTTTGCTGAAATTCATTTGCAACCTGACAATCATTTATAGAGCATTGCTAAAGTGATCCTGAACTAATACAAAGTAGCTGTCACCCACCCTGAACCTCCTATAGGGAATTAAAAGCATTTTTCACATATTTTTCACTTAATTGCAACCACATCAAAGTATATTGCCTGTGTTTAAGACTCCTACCTGTTTTCCTCTAAGCTTGCTAGAGGGGAACTGAATTATATTTGATTGCATTCCTGAGAACTGTGTGCTTTCCTCCCATCTCTTTACCTTGCATAAAGTGGGGGGGGGAACTGTAAAAGAAAAGTGATTACATTGTCTTTTGTTGAAGTCATATCAAGTTTATTTTCTGTTCTGCATTTTCATTCATCTTTGCATTGTCCTTGAAGCCATAAAAGCATTTTCAGCTACTTTATCCTCTCTATATCACTTCTAAGCCATCAAAAAGAGTGTACCACTGTAACATTATCCATTGTTGATCACTATCATCTTCACAAGTGTGCTATCAAATATTAAGTTATTATAAAAGTGTGATATATATATATATATATATATATATATATAGTTTAATTTTCAAATAAACCTCTTAATTTGCAAAACAAACCTACTTCTTGGCTCAGTGGGGTCAGGGGGATTCTAAGAGAGGGGTGTTATATAAGGGTTGTCATCCAGAGTAAACGAACTGGACATAAAAATACATCAATAAGGGCTTCCATCAGCATCCCAGACTAGGCATTAACTTAGCTGTGCTGTTGAATTGAAGTCGCTTACAAAGTGGGGACTCGTCCAGGATATTCTGGGTAAGATTTACCACTTGTGCAGCTTAATACATTGTGCCAACTGACCGGATACACATATCCGGTTAGATCACCACGCTGTTTTACACTGTGAAAGCACCCCTCAAAGGAACGCTCTCAGGAAACGGTCTGTTTTGCAAAATAAAATACAAACTTCTGTAAGTCGGAAGGAACTCAAATTCCAGAATGACGACACTGTTAGACATCAAAATAGCCAGAGAGCACTTCTTACATAAGCTATTTGTGAGAGGTGAATGGACTGAGCAGGGCCAGGATGAGTGGTTGCAGGCAATCACACAACAGGTCACTGCAACTGGGTTAGATATCTGGAGAGATCAGGGTCCCTTACATGTGGCCCTGAGTGAACTATACATGGCTCCTAAAGCTAAAGATGAACACGACAAGATGGTTAGGATAGCGGCATATTTGTATCTATATATGGGAGCCATGCAGGACAAATGTGCTGAAGGCCAAGATCTGGCAAATAGGCAACAGATCGCGTTGGCCCAATCTGACCTGGTCTCTTCAGAGCAGAGGATGCACAGAAGCCAGGAGTTAGAAAATGAGAGCAGACAGTAGCTCATTAAAATCAAAGAGGACATGTCTATCCTGCAACAGGAAAAGTCTGACCAGGAGACCAGATTTCTGGCCTTGCAGAAGGGGTGCCAAGAAGGTTTGGACTCCCTACTGCAGAGCCAGAAAAAGCTGGAGCAACAATTAGATTTCAATAGGGCATGTGCTGAGCAGGTAGTTACCCTGCAAAGCCACCTAAATAGGGAAAAGGCAGAGAGCAATAAACTGATCCTGAAAGACCTGGATACCCAGGCAGAGTTTGATCAGGAGCGCCAGAAAGCTGGTGCCTTTCAAAGGCAAAGGGACGACCTGGCGGCACAGATGCAGACTCTTAGTCAGGAAAGGGACACCTTAGGCCAGGAAGTCTGCCATTTAAAAAGAAAAACTGAAGAACATCACTTGGCCCTCCAGGGGCTCGGTGACCTCCAAAAAGAGCATCAGAACTTGTTAGAGGACACCAGGAGGGTGGAAGAGGCTCTGGCAAGAAAGGAGCAGGCCAGTAGGGGTGGGACCCAGGAGGTAACCCTCCTGCAGCAAAGACTGGCCCAGTACTCCAGGACCAATCAGGAGGCACAGAGAGAGAATGAGGCTCTCTGACAGCACAATGATAGGCTCCAGCAACAGGTAGCCATGCAGGAGAGACTGATAAGTCTAGTAAGGCCTTAACTGAGGAACTGAAAGCGCAGGCTCTTGCATTGCAACAGGGAGCAGGGGCTGATAGAGATGAGGTTCGCTGGGAAAGGGAAACGCCTGAGCATAAACTCAGGAGCCCTAGTACCAGAGGCCTTCATCTCTCCCAGTCCCTGGACTCTGCCACCCCCATGTCCCCTGGCGCACATGAGCAGAGGGCCACAGGGATGGCAGATTACTATCCAGCCAAAAGGATGGGGCTCATAGGCCAGTACCACCCAGGAATGGATGGGCAGGCATCCAGGTATGGGCACCTAAGTACAGTGCAATTTAGTGGGGAACCCCAGGAGAGTAGGTCCACTAAGGGCATACTGAAAACCTCTGCCCAGTTAGGTCAGTGGGGGGGGTACCCATCAAATCCTGGTAGCAAGGAGGGATCTGAAAAATCCTCTGAGCGTCACAGGAGACTAGGTCCCCACATTCTGCCAGCTATTCCCAGGCTCGCAGAATCCGGGAAAACCTGGAAGATCAGACGGGCACCTCTGGGAGCAGTGCTTCTGAATCAGAGGATGAATGGACCAGGGTTACCCGAACCAAAAAGGCCAATAAGGTGAAAAGGGCCTTGCTTAAGGACCCCTTAAAACAGATTAAGGCAATCAGGAGTGTCATCACGCCTTATCATAAGAACGCCAAGTATTCTGTTTGGGAACACTTGGAGCTCTATGAGCAAATGATGGAGACTTTCCATTTGAAGGACAGCAGTAGCTGCATCCAGTACGTCAAATGGACATTCTCCCCTGAATACTCCATTTTCTTTGCGGGGCTGGAGGACCGAAACCATTCAAGATGGTCCACATATAGGGCGGCCATCTTGAATAATTTTTCTGTACATAGAAATTCCCAAGAGGCTCGCAAGGCAGCCTACAATTTGCAATGTGGGGAGGATCAGGCCCCACAAGAATTTGTGCAGGAATTGAAGCGTGCCTTTGCTCAGACCACCAGAAGGGTGCGCATGGACAACATAGAATTCATCAACACATTTTTCCATGCTCTTCCCAAGTACATAATGACCCAGCTCGTGAGAGATTTTCACAAGAAAAGATTTTTAGACTGGGTCATTGAGCAAGCCACCCGGATCTATGAGGTGCAGAAGCCCATAGAAAATAAAAGTAATGCGCAGAAAAACCCCAACAACCAACAGCACCCCTGCTGCTGCCAAGGTGGCGGAGGTAAAGGTTGCACCTGTTTTAGATTTGGAGATGGGGGGCCTAAAATCCTGCCTGCGCAGAATAACTCTAACACCAGAAGGCCCTTGGGCCAGTCACAGACAGGGAGTCAAGGAGGTAGTCCCACAAATGGGGTCCCTCGCTCCCCTGATTATGTAAGTCCCCGCTACAAGGGAAACCGATCCATCCTGGGTTATGTGTGGACTCCTCCAGCCCAAGGGGGGGGGATCCAGCCAAGGGCCTAACCCAGGGAACTTCCCTCCTAACTTCTCCCAGGAGGGCAGAAATTCACCAAATCCTGGGCAGAACTTTTTCCCCAGGTATCCACCCAATTTCCAACCCCAAAACCATCCATCCTTCTTTCCCCAATTCCCTGAGCCCAGACAACCTAATCCAGGAGAGGGGAGGCCAAGGGTGGAGGGGTACCCAAATCTTCCCAACCCAGGGTATTACCAGAGAAGGGATAGCTACCCTTCCCGGGATCAGCCCAGGGGAGAAAACAGGACCCCGTATCAGCCTGAGCGGGTTTCACAGTTAGAGCGCCAGGTCCAAAATATGGCACGGGTTCAGGGTCACATACTGAGGGCTCAACAGCACCCTCAGATGAGCATGTCACCGCAGAATGCCCCAAAACCTGGGCCTGGTGCTCCAGAACAATGACGGGGGCAGCACCCCGATAACCCACCGGTTCCCAGGGAGGAGGCAAAAGGGGAAGGGGGGTTTAAAGCCTTGAAGGAAGCTTCCTTCCCAACTTGTAAACAGCCCCTGGAGAACCAGGAACCGGAAACAAAATCTACTACCCCTGAAAGTCTGCCACCCAAGGAGCAGAGAGGAGGTAGGAGAAACAAAGGACCCAAACAGACCCACTTTGTGGAGGAGGTACAGGTCTTCCAATTTGAGGGAGAGGGATCCTCAGAGGATGCTGGGAAAAGGATCTTCTCCTTCGGAGATGGGGGTACTCCTCCAAAGGAAAAATGGGTCCAAAGGGATCCCAACCTAGACTGGGTAGATGTGGGGATTGAGCTGTCACCGCCCAGCATTCTACCCCAGAACCAACAATACCAAAATCCCATGGGTCAAACCCATCCTGATGACTGCCTCCAAAAAGGGGGGGGACCGGCCCAGAACCCGAAACCATTTCCAGTTGCCAACTTTTTCTTTCAGATTCCCCAGGCTCTTCACAGAAATCTGCCCAAATCTCTTCTCTCGCCATGTCCAAAACCAGAAAGTTAGCCCACCAGTTGTCCAAAAATGTGCATTATCTCTCCCCTCTTGAGGAGAAGGAGGGAAGATACTATGCCCCGGTACAAGTACAGGGGCAGGGTACAATTTTGGCAGTGGTGGACACTGGATCCCAAGCTACCCTTCTATCCAAAAGGGCCTTTGATGAACTAAATGCAGGAAGGTGGAGAATCACTACATTCCTCTCACCTATCTTCCTGGACAACTGCAGAACTTTGATGGGAAGGAAATTCCCGTCGAGGGGACTGCAGACTTGGACATTAAAATTGGGCGACACAAGGTGAAACACCCGGTCATAGTAGTGACTCCAGAAGGCACCCCTTGTTTACTAGGGAATGACCTCCTGAGAAGGTTGTCACCCCTAATAGATTGCATAAACAAGGTCCTCTGGACCCAGACTAGCCGACCAATAAAATTAAAACAGAGTGTCATCCATGTTAGTTTAAATGGCACCTGCCACATGGTTGAACAAAAATCTGACCAAGTAGAATTTCACTTCCAGAACAAACAAATTCCAGGCGTGACAGTAATAGCAGTAGGACAACAGACTGGTGATGGGGGGTCCTCTCTATTTCTGAAAATCAACCTTCCTTCCAGTTTAAGGTGGTATTCCACACTGGAAGGAAACACTCTGAAATTCTTTACTAATCCACAATCAGAAACTCCCACTCCTATAGTCCAGAAAGACGTGAAATCAGCTTAGAGCCTGGCTGATATTCAGCAAATTGGAGAGCAGTTGTTCATCCCTGTTCAGTTAAATGATGGGAAGGACTCTGTTCTCGCTCGAGTGTGTGTGAACAACGGTAAGAGCTTCATCAGCGAAGCCATGTTCCGCCAACTCCCAAAAGATCCAGCCATTCCCACATTCAAACTGATAGACCAATGGGAAATGGACCTGGAGGCACCCAATTCCAAACATATCCTGCCAAGAAGGTGTATGCTCAAAATCTCCATTGGCAACAAGAGCATAGTCCATAATTGTTGGTTCGTGCGAGACGTCACTGCCGCCTTTTACTTAGGCAGTGACATTCTCAATCGCTTTGCCATTAGTTTGGACCTAATAAACTTCAAAGCTTGGTCCCGATTAGCGGATAATCCCATGGGCTTTGATGATCCAGAAAAAGCATTTAGGTCAGCTCAATTGCTACCTTATGCAGTTGAAATTCAGCTTAAAGAGGAAGTCACCATCCCAGAAAGGACCCGACAATTCTCCCTGGAAGTGAAAGTTAAAAGAGGACAAAAATTGAAAAACCCTGATGCTTATATTCATCTAAATGCTTCTCTCCAACAACAAGGGTTAGGGGTAAACCCAACACCATTAGTCAACATAGAACATGACACTATTCCAATAGTGGTGGATAACAGCGACTTACAGAGTATTACTCTAGCCGCAGGCACCCTCATTGGAATGGCGGTTGATGACCGACATTTCTCCATTGATTTAGGAAATGAACTGTTAGGACAAATCCCCAAGGACTGTTTTGACAGTGACAGTGATGACAATACAACACCAGACAGGATTTTCACCCGGCATGGGGGGAACTTCCTGTTGTGCACTTCTTGCCCTTATGGTAAGGAAGATGTGACTTGTGACTTCAGGAGGGATGAGGTGATTTTCCAGGTCCATGAGGGCTGCCTTTCCCACCTGAAGCCTCCAGTCCAAATCAGCCTTCAGACCAGGGACTTCTCCACCCAGTTGGAGGAGGCCGCTGAGATAGCTAAACCAGAAGTCTTTCCAGGCTTCAGGCAGATGGTGGAAGAGAGAGTCAACCTAGCTGATGCCTGCGTGAGTCTGGAACAGAAGCAAAAGTTGAAACAAGTTTTCTTGGATTTCCAAGATCTCTTTGCGGTAGACTCATATGACTGTGGTCGCACCGAAATCCACACAACAACCATTCCCACGGACCCTGGAATGACTCCAGTGTTTGTGAAGCAATATCATTTGCCTCTTGCATCCATGGAGTCCCTTACTGAAATAATTAAGAACCTTGAGTCCCGGGGAATAATCCATCTAGTACATCCGGTGCTGGGAATATTGAAGCCAAACGGCCAGTGGAGACTCTGCGCCGACCTTAGGGAGCTCAACAAATGAGTCCATATTTCCCGATGGCCTCTGCCCTACATTGACCAAGGGCTGGCCCAGATTCAGGGTCCACAGGTATTCACAGCAATAGACCTGACCAATGGATACTGGACCGTGCCTGTCAGTAGGGAGGACCAATACAAACTGGCTTTTACCTTTGGGGGCCAGCAGTATACATGGACCCGAACTCCTTTCGGATACCTCAACTCCGGCAATGAATTCAACATTTTCCTACACAAGGCCATGCCCGACCTGGGTGCGAGGGGTAACCTGGCTTATGTAGATGATGTCCTCATCAAAAGTTCATCTGTGGAGGAACACATAGTGGAGATCCGTTATGTTCTGACACAATTGAGGGCCGCCGGAGCAAAACGTTCCTTTCAGAAAGCACAGTGGTGTAGAACCCGTGTTAATTTCTTGGGGTATGAGATTACTCCTCAGGGTCTCTGACCCCAAGAAAAGACAGTGGAAGCACTCCAGAAATTGAAGGATCCCACAACTCTGCGGGAACTAAGGAGCCTCCTTGGACTGACTAATTACAGCAGAAAGTTCATTGAGGGCTACGCAGCGATCACCATACCCCTGATACATCTTTTGAACGGGGGGTCAAGTGGGAATGGGGTCCAGAACAATCCGAGGCAGTAAGACAACTCAAAAGAAGCCTCTCACAAGCGCCTTGCCTAGATTACCCTGTCAGAAACAAGGAGTTCTTCCTGGAGACAGGGTTCTCTAATACGTGCTTGACGGCAGTATTACACCAAAAGCATGACAAGGTCAATAAAGTAATCTCCTATGCGAGCAAAACTTATTCCTCTGTGGAGGAAAAATTCAACGATTGTGAGAAGGCACTCCTGGCAACGGTGTGGGCATTGAAGAATTACCGCCCGTTCATCCAGGGAGAACACATCATAGTGGAGACTCCACACCAGCCTCTGCAATATCTCCAAAGTGACAGAATCCGGGCCGGAAATGTGAGTAATTCCCAAATTACTTACTGGATTCTGTCAATGCAAGGATTTCCTGTGGAGGTCAGATATGGCCAAAACAAGAAGAGTCCCCTCGCGCAAGGTCTGGCTGACTTGCATGATTGTGCCAGAGAAAACTGTCTCGAGGACGAAAGTCTAAAAATCAAGGACAACATGGAGGCATACCTTAATTCCCCACACAAAGTCTTTGAAGAAGACAAGTGTGAGGGAATGCCCACTGTCTATGTGGATGGATGCTCTTACCATGTTGACAACAACGGGGAGAAAGAACTGGTGGCCGGCGTAGGGAATGCATGGATGAATGAGTTCCCAGAACCCTCAGCTGGATACAAAATTGGTCCCCGAAGTACTCAGGTGGCAGAATTGATGGCTGTGCATCAGGCCATCCTCACTGCTGTCCAACATCAACTCCACGAACTGGTCATAATCACAGCTTCGGATTATGTACGGAACGGGTTCGTGGAGCACCTGGTCAATTGGAAAACCAGAGGCATGTTATGTGCTAATAACAAACCCCTGAAACATGGGAAGTTAATTCAAAATATTGATGATCTGGTCACATCGAATGGGATGACCATTTTCTTTAAAAAGATCAAGGGTCATTCCAAAGTAGAGGGACCAGACAAAACTGGAAATGACTTAGCTGATCAACTGGCCAAAACCGAGGCCATCCAAGGGGATCTAATAGAAATAGAGTCCCTATTGCGGGAAATCCAGGTCACTGCTATCACTAGGTACCAGACAAATGCTCACAATGATCTTTCAACTGCAAAATGGAGTAAGGAGACCCCTGATGCTGATTTAATTACGGCTCAAAAGGGGGATCCAATAATTGGTAAGTTTTACCAACACATTGAGGACCCTGAGAACTTTCCCCTGATGGATACCGATTACATTGGGAAGGAGGACCTTAGAGTGTTGATGAAATGTCCAAAGATGTTCTGATTCCAAGAAGGTTTGTTGGTAAGGAAATCCTAAGCTGACCATGATCAGTGGGTGGTACCTACCTCATTCCGAAGCCTGATGTTTAGTCACGCCCATGATGCGGCCACCGCCGGTCATAGGGGGTTTCATACAACACTTGAAATCTTAAGAGAGATTGCATACTGGCCACATATGGGCCAGGACCTCAACCAATACTTGAAGGGGTGTCTTGTGGGTGCACAATTTCAGCCAACATCCCTCACACACCGGGCGCCTCTCCAAAAGAGGGGAATGACACTGCCATGGTCAGATTTGCAAATCGACTTTGTAGGCCCTGTAATTCGCTCGTCTAGAGGAAACAAGTACATGTTGACTGTCACATGCTTGTTTACCAACTGGGTGGAATGTCTCCCGGCCCCAAACTGCAAGGCAGAAACAGCAGCTGCCCTGATGATTAACCACATCTTTTCCCGTTTTGGTCTACCTCAAAGGATTGAGTCAGACCGGGGTAGCCACTTCACCAGCGAGATAATGACAAAGATGTGGGAGATACATTGCTTACAGGCCAGCTTCTTCTGGAGCAGTAGAGAGATACAACCGAACCATTGTGAGCATATTAAAAAAGTTTGTGGCAGATTCTGGGCCAAGTTGGGATATCCGATTACCTCTGGTCCTAATGGCCATCAGATCTACCCCTTCATCTGCAACTAAAATGTCACCGTTTGAGCTGATTACTGGACGCAAGATGGGGTGTCCAGTCAATTGGTCGACAGCAAACTGGTCGACTGCAATTTGGTCGACACCATTTGGTCGAATGCCAAATGGTCGAATTTTTTTTTTTTTATATATATATATGTGTTTTGTGGGTTTTCGTGTGGGGAAAAAAAATAAAAAATAAAAAAAGGGGGTTGGGGGGGGACCCCCCCAAAAAAAACCAAAAAAGGGGTAAAAAAAAAAAAAAAAAAATCGACCATTTGGCATTCGACCAAATGGTGTCGACCAGTTGTCCTGTCGACCAAATGTTTTCGACCAATTGACTGGGAACCGCAAGATGGTGCTTCCCCAGCATTTGCTCTACAGGACCCAAGAGCAGACATTGATAAATGCCTCCACAACTCATGAGTATGTAGAGAATTTAAGGAAACACCTTCAGCATGCTTTTGCCTATGCTCAGCGGAATCTAGAAAGATCAGCCGAGAGCATGAAGACCCACTATGACCTGAAAACTTCCAGGAAAGTATATGATGTCAGACCGTATCTATACAATTTCCAAAGGAACCTGTTCTGACTTGATGGGTCCGACTTGATGGTCGTGCAGTTATAAAATGCCTCCGTCCCCAAGTACCGCTCGAGCAGAATATAAACACTGCCCGAGCAATCTTTGAGGCCACAGGAAGGAGTGTTGTCGTCAGCCTGGTATTGAGAACGCCGGAAGGACCCCTGAGTGCTGTAAGGCAAAAGGTTAATATCAGGAATGTACTCTATAATGGCAATGGGCAATGGACAGAAAGGGTTAAACAAGATGCAGTGACACCAGCTTACCTAGTAGAGATGGAATGTAGGTAGAACACCTACGCAGGGAAATCCACGGCAGGCTGGAATGATGTAATAGGCACTCCTTCCCAGTACCTCGTGGAGCGTGGCGGGATGTGTAACAAGGCTTGAAGCAATCCGAAGGTTGCAAAACAGAAGGGCAATCCAAGAGCAAGTCCAGAGTATAACAGGGGTCGGATGTCCAGAAAATCAGAGAGCACGCCAAAATCCAAGGATAATCCAATAGCAAATCCGAAAAGAGTTCCAAGGTCGAAGCAAACAAGAGCAAGGGTAATGCGTGACAGTCCTCCGTAGCAGTTGAAGTAGCTGTGAAGCAAAGAATCTTGTTTGCCGGCTTCTTTTGAAGGGGCGAGCGGTATCACGTGACGTATCACGTGACTGCTCGCGTACGTTGCATGGCGCGCAACGCGGCCAGCGATTGGAGCTGCCGGCACTTCCTGGTATTCTGATGTTGCCGGCTGTGTAAGAGGCGCCATGGCAGACGCCAACGCGGAAAAGGGCGAAACGAGGCAGAACCGCCCAACATGGTATTCCGCCTGCCGTGTTTTCCCTGCTGGTGGTGTGAACGGGAAATACTACGGCGCGAGGCGCCTGAGGAGGAGGGGTGCGAAGAGGGAAAGGCCGTGTGAGAGGGCGTGACAGAACCAGGCCAAACAGCGAACATTTTTGCCTACATGGAAGGGACCTTTTGAAATTATAGACAAAATCTCCCCTGTAGCCTACAAGATCCGCATCCCCAAAGGCAGTTTGGCAGAGGGGGAAGATAAGTGGGTCCATATAAATCAGCTAAAGTGTTGCCATCCTAGGCACTCTCTACAACAACTGGAGGAATCCTCTGGAATCCCAGAGGGGGCTGCCCCAGATCAATAAAAGTTCCAACCCTAAAATATTTCACATACCAAAAATATAGTAACCTAATTTCAATATTTCCTGTTATATCTTGTTTTTTAAAAATAATACTGCAAAATGTATTCGGATGTATAAAACGTATATGTTCGCCACACCATTAATAGTGGGGGAAAAATGTCTAGGAATGTGGACGACCCGGGGACCGGCAGCAAAGATCCGAGGGGCCCAGGGTACCGCCCACTATTCCCATCAGGACCGGCGAGGAGAACCGATCGATCTAACTGGAAGGAGGAAAAGATGCTGAACTGTGCCATCTACGGAATTGGAAGAAGATGCTGCAGACATACCAGCGCGTGGATCAAAACATCCTTTGCACCCGACTCCTCCTCGACTCGCAATAAAAGTGCAGTCGGGCGGGGGGGCTTGTTGGGTGTCCTGACCCACATTTGGACTATTAAGCTGCAACATTTGGTGCTGTGGGCTTAGAAAATCCAAGATGGCAGAAAAGCCCACAGTTGCGCCAGAATCCAGGAAAACCGCACAGTTTGTGCGCACAACAAAATGGTTGCCTAACCTGCCCCCCACCAGTGCAAGCATGATGGGCCAGGAGTGCCATGAGTGAAATGTGTGCCAAAGGAAAAACAGCAGTGGTGGTTGGCTAAAAAAGCGCTTTAAAATCACCTTTGTTTCCCTGAATGCAAGCTCAAAATGCCTATTTCAAACATTGCAGGATATTCAAAAATCTTACTGAACACCAGCAGACATCTGGCAGAATGAAGTTTTGTGTGCATACAAAATCTGGAAAGATGAAGAGCCCAAAACAATGTTTATAACAAAACTGGCTGAGCTGTGGATGTCAGCAGCTTAACTGAAATTGGATTTAAAACCACTAAAATCGAAATGTTTAAATTAAATGAGTGACCTACTTTTGAGTGTCACATAGTTTGCAACTGTTAAATGTCATAGTTTTGAACTTAGAATCAGCATTCTAGCTGCATGTGTAAAAATGGTGAGTTTGATTTGAATCAAGAAAAACTGGGAACAAAAGTGACATTTAGCTGAAGCCTGGCTTAATGAAACTGGATTCTGCCTGGCAACTACCCCCGACAGGAGAGGGAATTCAGCAGCTGTGTTCCCAGGCCTGGCTGCATCCTGCTGTCCCTGCCAAAAGGAGATGACACCTCTCTGATTGAATTAGGGGAGTGGTACCTGCAGACTGCAGGAAATTGAACAAAGCACTGTCCTGGACTCAGGCAAATGTTATATTGGGGGGGTCGTAAAATGGCTTCCTCTTGGGAGAAACTGGGAGGGGCACTGCATCTGTGAGTATGCTGAGCTTGGGGGAAGTGGATAAACCAGAAATTCCACCATGTGCTTTGGAAAACCACACCCCTTTGGGGCCAGAGCATAATTTTAAAAAGATGGATAATTCATAGTGCGGACTTGTAAAAATTATATAAATAACATCATCATTCTTGTGATTTTTCTATGCACCTTTTAAGAGGTGTTAGGACCCTGTGGTATGTTCTTGGGGATAGTAGCGGAAAAAAAGGTTGTTACTCCAAATGTATGCATGTTAAAAATCTGACACTTTATCATCTGAAACCCATATCCCTGGTGCACATTTGTGTAAAATCTGGAAAGGTTTAGAGCTCGTGATCTGGATGAAAAGGGCAGAATTCTGTCATAATTAGACACGACTTCTTACAAAGACAGGGATCGGATGGTTTGGTGCTACAGAAAATATGTTAACTGGACGTATAATATTAGAAAATGGTACATAGATAAATATGTATTTGTATCAGAAATAGATTTGTGTGCAATTTGACAAGGGGAGGATCCTCTGACCATAAACCTACCTCATCACTCTGACTCACAACCCAGTTCCCGCAAACAAGGAAGAGAGGAGGAACTGGCCAATGATAAGTTGAGAGGGTTGGGCATGCAGAATTAGCCGACCCACCCACTTTCTAAACACATAAAAAGAGCCACTGGAAGCCAGATAGGATTTTTCTTTTTCACTTTCTGCAGAGCGTTTTGACTTCGGACTTCACATCCAGAGATCCAGACTTCAAATCCATCAATCTCCAGAGACCAGAAATTAACTCCAGAATTTGTAGCAGAGAGGCCTGAATCCACAAGCTGAATCATTTTCAGCAGGCCTCCAAATCATTTGCAAACTATTCAACAGCCGGGCAAGCTGTTTGAATTTTTGCCAAGAACTTTTGTCAGAACCAGAGACCAGACCGCCGTGCAGTGCCGAGAACTTTTGTCAGAACCAGAGATCCAGACCGCTGTGCAGTGCCGCCCCAGAAGGTAGAATTATCCAGTGAGCAGAACCAGGCAGAGACCGTCCGTCGTGAGGGAACCGCAGTCCAATCCTGACCCACTCCGTGGCGAAGTCGCATTCCTGTCTAAAAATATAGTGTGAGTACCGCCAGAACTCTGCAAAACCAAATCTCTTAGTTTAAAATAATCTAATCCAAACTATTTTAACCTATTTAGAACTGGCTCCTAGAATCGTGTCATTCTGTCATCTTTAAACCTGAAAACTGTAATCTGTCATTCTGAGCTTTCAAATTTCAAATCCGAAAAACTACCTTTACTACATCGGCCGTATCTCCGGAACCGTTTGTGATAGAAGCGAGATTTAACTTTTATTTTGAACCTGAGATGCCGACTTGCTACTCCTCATACTCCCTCCGTAATTGTGCTCGACGCACGTGACTAAATTGCCGCAATTTGACATTTTGCTTAATTTCAGCCATGTGTAAAAATATTTGTCCTTGCTTTCCTTTGCTGAAATTCGTTTTCAACCTGACAATCATTCATAGAGCATTGCTAAAGTGATCCTGAACTAATACAAAGTAGCTGTCACCCACCCTGAACCTCCTATAGGGAATTAAAAGCATTGTTTGCATATTTTTCACTTAATTGCAACCACATCAAAGTATATTGCCTGTGTTTAAGACTCCTACCTGTTTTCCTCTAAGCTTGCTAGGGGGGAACTGAATTATATTTGATTGCATTCCTGAGAACTGTGTGCTTTCCTCCCATCTCTTTACCTTGCATAAAGGGGGAGGGGGAGGAATTGTCAAAGAAAAGTGATTACATTGGCCCTCATTACGACCCTGGCGGAAAGGGGTTTACGCCGGCGTAAACCATGGCGCCCCTTTCCGCCTGAGTACGAGTTCCCTTAGCGCCATGGTGATTTTAACGCCTGCTTTTAGCAGGCGTTAAAATCCATGGCGCTAAGGGACCTTGTTGTTAATTACGCCACCATAATTTACGCTGGCGTAATTAACGCCTTCCCCACTCCCATTATACCCTATGGGGCAAAAATGGGAATGGGGAAGGGTAAATGGGGATTGGGGACTTACCGCCCCGCCAAGGTCGGAATGGGGCGGTAAGTCCGCCAACCACCATGGCGGAGTTGGCAGCTTAGCGCCATGGACCATGGTGCAAATAGCACCATGGTTCTCCGCCAAGGTCGTAATGAGGGCCATTGTCTTTTGTTGAAGTCATATCAAGTTTATTTTCTGTACTGCATTTTCATTCATCATTGCATTGTCATTGAAGCCATAAAAGCATTATCAGCTACTTTATCCTCTCTTTATCACTTCTAAGCCATCAAAAAGAGTGTACCACTGTAACATTATCCATTGTTGATCACTATCATCTTCACAAGTGTGCTATCAAATATTAAGTTATTATAAAAGTGTGATATATATATAAGACTTATTCTTTTACCCCTGCCTACATGCACTTTATGTGACAGTTAACATTACATCATTTAGATAAAAACACATGGGACCATCATTTGGCAAAGGAGTTACTAGCAGTTACCGTTAGAAGCAGATGTTGGTCTTACTGTGTCGTATTATACAACAAAAAAGAAAAAATTCCTTTATTATATTGGAATATTTTAGAGAGATGCTTATAGTTTGCATCATGCATTTTATAATACGACAGGAATATTCTGTATTATCCCATATGAATTCATTATATCATAGGAATGTATTGTTTATACAAAAGCACTGTGCACTTTATTTATTTTTACTGAACGCTACATACTCAGCGAAGATAGTTATCTCGCCTCTAGGTACTTCGTAACATGGCAAGATGCGTAAGCAGTCACTTCTTGGCTTTGTAAATACTTAAGGCAGATCTATATTATTACCTCTGCCTTTATGCATCTAATAGGAAAAATAACACCATGTTACTTACATAGGAGTTTTAATGTTTCCTTATTGCCCTTATAATTGTGGTTTATGTCATATACTATAAGTTGGTTTTTAAGAATATTCATATTTAAAATACCAATCGTATTTGCATGTGTCTTTTAATGGCGAAAAGGTATGTTTAACATCTATATATGTGTTTATACCATTCAGTAATGCGAATTAGTAGCCCAAGCCAAGATGGCTAATTGCCATTATTTTTAAGACTTTAAGTCACCTTTTTTATGTCTTTCACTGTGGGGGGAGTGTCTGTTATATAAACAAACACTCTATGGGTGATGAGTGACTGTGAACAAGCCACTGGTTAGTGGTGAAACGCGTCAGGCTGCCGTCTGGCAAAGCATATATTGCATTGGGAGAACACTTTTTATCTGCTGCATTTCTTAAATAAAGGCTGTTATATTTCACACAACCGAAGATGCAGTGTTTTGCTGTTGGATTTCCGTGATGATTAGAATCATTGAAACACTTTCTTGTTCGTGGAGTGCTGCTCGCCTGAATAGTTTCTGCAGAAGCTGTTTGTTTTTTGAAATATATATATATATATATATATATTGCTTAATTTTCAAATAAACCTTTTAATTTGCAAAACAAACCTACTTCTTGGCTCAGTGGGGTCAGGGGGATTCTAAGAGAGGGGTGTTATATAAGGGTTGTCATCCAGAGTAAACGAACTTGAAAATACATCAATAAGGGCTTCCATCAGCATCCCAGACTAGGCATTGACTTAGCTGTGGTGTTGAACTGAAGTCGCTTACAGGTGTTCCTCGAAGTCGAGGTACCTTTAGTTGAAGTCTGCTACAGGCTGGTTACAGAGTTCTGGTATAGGGGTAGGTAATGCATTGGAGGCTGTTGAGTTTTTTAAATTCTCTGATGATATTGTATGTTTCCCATATGCTCTGATGCAGTGAATAAATGTGTTTGGAGTAGTGCACTTTTGTCATTTGAATACATGAGCCCAGTAAAGGCATTATTGTTGATGGAAGGCACATTTGTATTGTGCAGATTGCTTTTCCTTTAAGCATTTTCCAGTTTCCAATGTTCTTTTTTTTTAGTAGTTGAGTTTGGGTGTGAACCATTTAGCTTGTTTGTTTTTTGAGAGTTCATGATATTTCTCTGTGGGGCTTTAGAGTTCAATGTGGTAATAATCCGGCTGTAAATGCTGTGGAGTTTTGCATCCACCGTGGTAGTTGGTCCTTCTGCTCGGTGGATATATTTATTTGCTTCTGGTCTTTCTAGAAGGGAGTTGATGAGTATTTATTTACAAAGTCTGGTCATGTGTGCTGGTTCTGTTGAAGGCACTGAGAGATATGGTGTCTCAGTGACTACTGTAAAAGGGATAGATAAGTGATTTCCAAAGATCGGGTGAAATGGACAGCAGACTATGATTATGTTTTAATACAGAAAATGCTATCCAGAGTTTCACTGGCTATGTGAGTGGACTTTTTAGCCATCTGTTTGAGGTGCAATGTGTCAATGTTCACTTCAAGTGAGTTTGCAATAGCTGTGTCTTCTTTCTCAAGCCAGATGTTGAAATCTCCAAGTATAGTTAGTCAGTAGCAGTCTACGTCCAGGATGGCGGTAGAATCAGCACACTTTCAGTAAAGTTTGAATTGTGGATTGGTGTCTTTAGATTAAGAGGAAGTGCAACTTTTGGAGAGATGTACAAGGTTAGAGCGAGGTATTCATATTCTGGGATGATGTCCATGGAGGGTGTTCAAACTGTGAATTAATCTTTGTGCACTTTAGCTATGCCACCTCCTCTGATATTATTTTGATTAGCACATATTATCTTGAAGCCTGATGGGATAGTCACATTGATAATTGTGGACTGATTGTCAGAGAGCCACATTTACGTGACAAAGAGTAAGTCTATCATTTCTTCAGAGAGAAGGTCTGACATTTCAGAGTGGTTGGAGACACAACCTGCA
Source organism: Ambystoma mexicanum (assembly GCF_040938575.1). Lineage (NCBI taxonomy): Eukaryota > Metazoa > Chordata > Amphibia > Caudata > Ambystomatidae > Ambystoma > Ambystoma mexicanum. The sequence goes on from NC_090934.1 coordinate 527,625,702, forward strand.
TTGATCATGAGGCATCTTGTGCCTGTAATTTCAGGGTGGGTTCTGCTTCTTGGAGAAGTGCTGTTGGGTTATTCATGGTTGCTTTGGTTCATTTACCAGGGTTCCAAGTTAAGGCTTTCAGATTCAATGAGGCTTAGCAGTCTCTTCATTGGGTCTGGAAAATCTATCAGTTCCCGCCGAGTGGTTTGGGTTGATGGTGCATGGTGTCTAGTGATGAATGGAGTAGCAGGTGTTGTTTCTCGCAGGTATGGTGTTATGGTTGGTTAGATGCCTTTTGGGTTAGATGTAAGCAACTGTGTGGGGTCATTGGTGAGTTTTATTTTTCTGACCAATGTTTGTTCATAGTAATGTGACCTAGCATGGTGCTTCAGGAAGTATCTGGAGATAAAAGATGTCAATGATCTCTTAAGGTGAGGTAGTAGAAAGCATGTCGAGTCTTGGTGTGACTGGTCCCCTTGTCTTTCTTCCTTTATGATTCTGCTATGTGTGCAGTGTCTAAGTATCTTGTTACTCTATTCTCACCTTGTATTTGTTGAGGGTCAGGGGAAGTTTAGGGAAAGGAATGATGTAGTAGATAGAGATAGCAGGGGAAATATGACCCATACAAATGACAGTTTATTCCATGTCACTTTTGGATTACTAAGGATCGCTTCATTACTTAACAATGCAATGCCTTATACAATTTTGGATTAAATTCACTTTACTTCAAATTACATCAGGCCACTTTGGATTCTATTCGATTACTTCAGATTTCTTTGGATAATTTATTTTAGATATATTCTTTCACTGGATCATCTCCGATTTAATCATTAATTATGGAATAACATGTCTAATCGACAATACAAGAGGAATATGCCAATTCAGAGATGAGAACAAAATGTGCTCAACAGATTAAAAAGCTAAACAGTTTGAGATACTATTTTAACCTCAAATGAAATGAGCACCACTAAAACATTGCATCCATGTGTGTTTTATGGAGGACTTTACGGCTTAGAAATCAAGTACCCTAAAAGCACACTTTCTCAAAAAAGGTTTGCATTTTTCATCTTTCAGAAGGCTGGTGTTGTTCTAATTCACTATAACATTGCACAGATTAAGAGAAGATGGTTCAATAGCTTCAGTTAGCCCATTACCTTCAAAACAGCAGGTTTTAGGTGTTAAAAATAACAGTAATGTGACATGACTTCTGTTAACACAAAGAGCCAGATACCAGTTATGTGATGGATGTAGATGTTACCCTCTACAAATCCAATCATACCCTTTTGATACAGAAGATGATTGACCACACATTTGTCACTGATGCAAGCAACAACTACCAATATCTAAAATGATACTCTCCAGGATCACAATGCTTTGTAACACATTCGCAGATTCCTAACAGTGTTGTTGACTTTGTCTTTTCTGCAACTCTTTACTCCTATACGTATATTGAAGGCTTTCATTTGTACCAGCGTTTGCTCCTTTTGATATAGTTTTGTTTTTGTTGCGCTTTTTATTACAATGAACTTTTGTCCAGTGTTTTTCTGATGTAGTGTTTGAAGTGAGTGGGAACGGTCAGCATTGGAGTTCCAATGCTATTATTTCTTTCTGTTTGCAGTTCCACTTCTATTTACAACTATACTCACCATTCCATACTGCTACCTTTTGAAGGGAACGCATACCTTTTCACTGTACCATCTTATAGCAGCTGCAGCTAAACTGAAAACTGAGCCTACATTTCTGAAGCCTAAGTGACATAGCCTAGATGGATTCTAGCTGGCTCCATCTTAGCCAGAAGAAGATGGGGGAGGTATTAGTAACACTAAGAAATACCCTCTCTTCAAATTCCATCCCTCCCAAATCTTTGGAAATCAAGTTGTTATATCAGGTAAAATACTTAAGACAATATAGTTTCAAAAGGACCATGCCATTTACATGAGATATTCTTTTTATATCAGGAGGCTATAGAAAATGTGTGCATCCGTGCCCCTTGGTAAGTGTAATTTTGAAGTAAGAACCTTAGTGACTAGTCACTTTGACTCTTACCATATACTTCTGGGGGTTACCTCAATGAAAATTATAAGCAGCTCCCAGGTGGTTCAAAACTGATTGTTTCATGGATAAAGTAAAAGGTGGAGCAGCACTGAGTCTTTGGTGGTGTGCTGTGTGGGTTCAACTCTGTCTGCACTGCTTCTTCGTGAGAAGAGGAGCTCTGCTTTCACATACTTAACCCTAACGCAGAGCATCGCAGAGTCAGTGCTGAGTCTTTTCGGTGGTGTGCTTTGTGGGCTCAAGTCTGTCTACACTGTTTATTCATGTGAGGAGGAGCTCTGCTTTCAAATACCTAACACTAACATGGAGCATCACAGAGTCAGCGCTGAGTCTTTGGCGATGTGCAGTGTGGGCTCAAGTCTATCTACACTGTTTCATCATGAGAGGAGGAGCTCTGCTTTCAAATACCTTACCCTAACTCAGAGCGTTGCAGAGTCTGCGCTGAGCCTTTGGCGGTCTTCGGCGTCACGGAGGGTGAACAGATCAGGATTAGATGTGGGCAGGTACCTCCTTCCATCTTACTGAGTCAGTTGTGCTTAGACAATTTTGTTTGTGCTAAAGATCATTGACATTTGTTTGCTGCTATAAGGGCTGTAGCCAAATGCCAATTGCCTTGAACCCATCTGACTTTTTGCAAGACTTATTTATTGTGGGTGAAGGTTGTGTTGAAGGCAGCCTACTTTTCTCTTCCTGCCTTTTTTTCATCTAAATACCCTATCTGGTGACTGTGGGGTAATTTATTCGGCCCTTTGAGCCAGTGATGGTGTGAAAAACAAACATCACTTTCAAAATAAAGGTTTTTTGAACTGGCCTGAGGAGCCATCCAGTACTGAGAACATGCTTCAGCCTACCCCTCAAAAAGTTCTTACCTGTACAGGAGACCCAAGCTACTCCTATGAAAGAATCCTCATCAGATGAACTTATAGAAAACCACATATCAATCACTCATGAAGCACAATGCACTGATATGAGGAAGCAGGAGACAATTATCTCCAAAAGCAAACTAAGCAGTATAGTGCATCCTCGATGGTCACCTATAGCAGTGAAGAAAATCACAGACTTCTTCCCCAAATCACTGGGCTCCAGTACTGAAATACGGGCTATGAATCCTACTAGATGTACAGCTATTCTAGACTGTGCTCAGATGAATGTACTAACCGATTTGAGTATCATTGAACATGCGGATGCCGTTATTGGAGCAAATATTACTGAAGATCAGAGAAGTGTGATTCAACAGACCTGTGATGCTTTGCGTACAGGATCTCCATCAGACCTAACTGACTTTATGGCTCAGGAGATTGGGGCTATAGCATCCCCTATCCCTTTCTGTATTTACAGAGCACACAGATGATGGTCCTATCTACTATACACTACGAGAGGGAGACAATATGGTTAAGTTACCTTTGCCTAGTCTCTCTGCTCTCAATATGGTGTTGAGTTCCTTTGTGTGTCCCTACAACAACATCTGGGAGGAAGTGAAATGTCATACCACAATGTTGAACTCCATTGGTATAAAGTTTGAATTTCTTGAAGCTTGCCTCCGCCACATTGTGTTCTTTTGCCCTGTTTCGATTTTGGAGAAAAACACAGAACATTCCCACATCTGAGGAAATAAAAATGAAGTGATAGTTTTCAATGAGTCTACTATGGAAGCTCCCATACTGGCCTTCAAGTCTATCAACAATTTGTATTTGTATTTGTAATCATTTTATTTATAAAGCGCACCTGGCCCCAGGGCCTCTGGGCGCATAACTTGGGATGCAGTCAGAATAGGCATTTACAGATAATATACAGGGATGCATTTACAAATAATATACAGAAGGGGGCGTCAATTGACAAGAAAATAACAGTTACGAGTAAGTAAACATCAAAAATTTGCAAATGTACAGCAGGCAAAGGAAGGTTTGTCTAGGCATGTGGGTGGAGAATGAGCAGTCTGACTCAAGGGTGGTTTTGGGCAGACAACCATGCTTTAGCTTGCATTTTGAACACTGGGAAAGATGGTTCTGCTCTGAGGGGGTTCAGAAGTGAGTTCCAAAGTTTCGCTGCCAGAACAGGGAAACTGGTCCCCCCTGCTCGCTGAAGGTTGAAATGGTGTATAGCTAGACAATTGGACTGGGCACTTCTGAGCGGTCTGTTAGCGGTATGGATAGAAAATCTGTTGGCGAGATAGCAAGGTGCTTGGTTGGCGATGCATTTATGAGTAAGAGCAAGGGTTTTTAGGGATACTCTTTGTGTTACTGATAACCAACAGAGAGTTTGTCTGGTATCAGAGATGTGATGATTCCTAGGGATGTTTAATGCAGCTCTAATAGTATTGTTCAGTATAATCTGTAGCTTATTGAGGTCCCCTTGGTTAGTGCCAAGATAGAGAGCATTGCAACAGTCAATTTTAGACATTACCAGGGTCCTGGCTAATGTTGTGCAGTTGGCTGGAGATAGGAAGTGGCAGCAGGCTGTAATGATCTTGCAAGTGTAAGCTGCTGTGGACGATACTGCATTGGTTTGCCTAGAGAGAGAGAGAGGGTGGAGTCAATATAAATGCCTAGGGTTTAATTGTCCTTTGAAACTTTAATGATGTTGCCATCAATGATGAAGGAATTAAACGAAGGGTCAAGTTTGTTGAGTCTTTGATGGGTGCCTAGGATGAGAAGCTGTGTCTTTTTGTCATTCAGACAGAGTTTGTGTTGTGCCATCCAGGCTTGGATGACTTGACAAATGGAGTTAACGGCGAGTGTGTCCGCTGTATGATTGCTGGTAATAGGTATGAGTATCTGGGTGTCATCCACGTAGTTGGTATAGATGACACCCAGATAATCCAAGATATCGAAAAGTGGCTTCGTAAACAAATTGTATAGTGTGGGTGAAACGCATGATCCTTGTGGTACTCCACATATGACAGGGGAAGGTTCAGCAGAAACGGACGGGGAGAAAACCCTCATGGGCCTATTATCCAGAAAGGAACTAATCCAGGACGTAGCTTTATCCGATAAATGGGCAGTTAGTTTGAGGTGTCGGCAGAGGATCTGATGATTTTCCAGGTCAAACGCCGCGGATGAGTCAAGAAGGAGTACGAGGGCAAGTTTACCTTTATCTTTGAGATCCTCGATCTAGTCTTGGATCTGCAGATTGGCCGCTCAATCAAGCATTTTTAGCAAGAATGGCACAGTAGTGATGGGTCTGTAGTTGGTAGGAATGTTAGCCTCCAGTGAAGGTTTTTTAAGAAGTGGGGTGACCTATGCATCCTTAAGGTTGTCAGGGACAATCCCAGAGCTGCAGGAGGAGTTTATGAATGCAGTAATGAAAGGTGCTAGGTTATGAGACGCTAATAGTGGCAGGGCATGAGTCACCTTGGCAATTCAAAGGTTTGAGGTTGTTGATAATATTTTCAACTTCAGAGATAGTAAGGGGCGAGAAGTTAAATGGTTTCTGGGAGTGGAGGTTAATATTTGTTCTGATTTGGTGAGATTTAAATTGTGGGTCGATCTGCAGGCTGATTGTTTTGTTGTTCATTTTGGTTTGGAGAGTGGCTATTTTACCAAGGAGTGCCTTTTGTATATTGGCACACCAGGAACTTTCTTTAATACAGGTTTCAGGAGGAGAGACTGAAGATTCCATTTCTTTTAGTATTATGAATTGCTCTTTGGTGCTAGATTTAGCTTGCTCAATGCACTTATTATAAGTATCTTTTTTTGCCTGAAGTATAGCCTATTGGTAGTTCAAGGTGGCTAAAGCTAAGCTAGCTTTGTTCATTTCAGTGGGATTACTTTTCCAACATGCTTCTAGATTACGTTTATCTTCGCGTAGGACTCTCAGCTGAGGTGTAAACCAGGAATTGAGGTGGGCCCGTGGTTTAGGTTTTCTTAATTTAGTGGGTGCAATTTGTTCTAACGCTTTTAGTAAAGTCTGGTTAAACATATCTACCATGACAGTGGATCAGTACAGAAAGAGGCGTGTTCATTGAGGATAGGGAGGATAAGTGGGAGCAGTGGTTCACATGTTATGTCTCTCTTGTTTCCGGTAGAGATAGCTGGTGCGATGTCAGGTTTGATGCAGGTCATTTTGCCAGAAATGCTAAATGTGATTAGCTGGTGGTCTGTCCAGACACACGGTTGGTTAGAGTCAACATTGATTTCACAGTTTAAATCAGATATCCAATCGAGGATTCTGCCTTTGGAATGTGTTGGCTCATTAATATATTGAGTAAAACCTATGCTGGTGAGCAAGTTGTTGATGTTGTGTGCTGCAGAGTCATTGAGGCCATGTAGACTCAGATTAAGATCACCTAGTACGATGATTTGAGATTTAGTTGGAGGCAAGAATGTGAGATAGGTCTTCAGTAAATGTAGAGATAGAGCCGGGGGGCCTGTACATTAGATAGAGTGTGATAGCCTGACTAGGGGTAAGTGTTCATTTGATTGTGAGTATTTCCGCTGACGTGAATTGCTGTGCATTAGAGATGCAGAGAGTAATAGAACTTTTATGAATTAATGCAATGCCGCCTCCTTTGGTTTGATTGGTGTTGCAACTGTTTCTAATGATGGTATAGCCTGTAGGGATAGCTAACAATAGGAGTGGTCCTGAGGTCGGGTGGAGCCAAGTTTCTGTGATGGCGATAAAGTCGAGATTATGTGTAAGGATAAGGTCAGCTATGTCAAGTGCATGTGCTGTAAGTGACCTGGCATTAATCAAAGCCCCATTGATCATGGTAATAGGGGCGAGTTGCGAGTTTGTGTCATGATAGGTGTTTGTAAGTAGATGAGGGAGGTGGGGTGGCGTGGGCTGTTGCAGTAAGAGGATGCCTGTTTGCGTGTTTAATAGTGGTGACGTAGTGCTAGGAAGCATGGGGTGTCTGAAACCAAGTCTGTAGTTTCTTAAAGATGTAGTGCATGGTTGGTTAGGTGTAGGTTTCGTGGCAAAATGTTCAATCCAAAGGGTAGGCGAATTGAGGTAAGGGTTAGTGGCATGTGCAACAAAGACAAAGTCGGCCATCTAGGACTGTGCAAAGTGCCTCATGGCAGGCAATGGAGAAACACTGGCAAATATCAGCAACCAGCTAAAAGGCGGGTTGCAGGATCCACAGTGAGGCTTCAGGGTGACATCAATATGTAGGCCAGGAATATTAGAGCAGAATGTCCCGTTGTAGGCGTTGAGGGGATAATGCGGCCACATTTCTGCAACAGATTGCAATGAGCCAACAGGCTTACCTCTTGATGCAGCAACTACTCCGGTCACACAGAGCACATGGGCACTGCTCCTACAGTGTTAAAGGGGAGCTCCAGCTCCTCAGAGATATCTGCGCAGGCTGAAGACAGGAGTCAGCCTTTGTGTTCTGTGCCTTAGTGCTTCTGGGCTGGCTGATCGCCTGCCAGCTACGGATTGGCCCACAAGAGGAGGGCACCAGCCAATGGGAACCGTGGCTCGTGGTGTTAGGCAGGACCAGCAGCAACAAAGACAAAGTCGGCCATATTGGACTGTGCAAAGTGCCTCATGGCAGGCAGTGGAGAAACGCAATGAATCCGGTAGGAGGGGTGATGCTGTAAAATTGGGATGTGTAAGGGTTACAGAACAGAAACCCCATGTAGATCGAGTTTTGGCAAATAATGGCAGGTTGAAGAAGTCTAAATAGCAGAAATCCACTCATACTAAAAATTCTTCCTCAATTAAATGTATGCCAAATCAAAGTAGGAGTATCCAGAAGGAACCTAATACAGGTGTTGACCCCTTTGCTGGAGGAAGGTTTGTCCGTCCTGACACATTCGGCAAAGAAGGTGGTCTTGCATCCAGATCCCTTGGCAACACAATCTTTAATAGAGGGAGATGTTATCTTTCCTACTCTACTAATACGGATTCAAACATTATGGGGGTTCACCTGTACTTTTTGTCTTTGAAAGGTCCGAGAGGGTAATCTATTATGGAGAAGGTGTAAGGAACAGATATAGAAACTAGCTCTAGGGTCGAGTGGAAGTAGGCCTACCAACTGAGCTTAATGCTTGGTATACTTCACTGGACCACCAGCTGCAAGGGTCAACCCATGTAGGGGATGATTCTCTTAGCATCTGCCATCCACCTTCTCAATTCTTGTCATTGGCAAATACTCTGGTCCATCTTACTCAGGGAGCAATGACAGCGTGTGTTCAGACAGAGGGGAGTGGACTTTCAAAGAGCAATGCCACTACACTCACTGATACTTAAACCTCTTCTTTGCTGCAGGAAAAACATAATCCAAAGGGGAGGTTGAAGATGGGTCAGCAGTTGTGGTCTTATTTTGCTCTGGATACGACAGTTGGAGGAGCCCCTCCAGGCATCTATAATAAGTCCTCCACAAACTTTAAGTTGATTGTTGATCAACATAACCCAGTTTCCGCTTCTGGGGCATAAGGAAAAACTCATATAAAATGAGATCTAAACAATGTAAACAGGGGCCTGAGAAACCTTACAATGTTCATGCATCTGCAAGGATTGGCCCTCTCGTGGCTCATCACTTCGGACCATTAAAGATCCCTCACCTAATGAATCAGGCAAATTCTCAACCTATTTTTGGCCCTGGTATGAGGAGGGTGGCCTCCCTGGGTCATAATGTTCTTGATCTAACCAGTCTTTTAGGTGACAGAGTCCATCTTTGCCTAAACCGCACAAATGTCCTTTTCATTTTTGCAGAACTTGGACAACTACGCTGCCTGGCTTCTGCAGACATTGATAGAGTTTTTTCCAGACAGAGGAAACTCAAAGCATGCTTGATTATATTTTATCTCCTGAGTGGTGATGGATTTGACACTGTCTCAAAGGGAAAATTTACAGTGGTTAGGTTTTGATGTGGTACAGGGAAGTGAACTTGGTTCGAAACTACTTCCTCCTTGGTTGAAAGCTTCAATAGGACAGCGCAATGCAAATTTTGGTAATGAGCAATTGAGGCAACTGTGGAGATATGAAGGGCTGGCTGTGCTAGCAAGGCACGCTGTGGCTCCTACTTGGGCCAATCATATAGGATGATCCTGATAGGAGGGTATTGTCCCTCATACCAGATGTAACAGATCTAAAATTATTGTCCTGGAACTCATTGGGTAATACCCATCTTCTAACAAATGTGGAACCAATTGATTCCTTGAAAAGGGGTCTGTTATTGTTCTCCAGGAAACCTGGTTTACCACTCCACTAATGCTAGATGGGTTTTGTATTTTTTTCACAGGCAGCAAAACCATGCTCAGGGGGCCACCTTGCGGGTGGTCAGCCATTGCTATTCGCATTGGTATGGGCTTAACAGCCCGAGAAGTGTTAAATTCTGCATATGGGCTATTAGCGGTGGAAGTCATAAATCTGGGTGAACAATTTAACCGTTTATTGGTTAATATCTATTGGAATAGGGGTATGGGTTCTTTGGAGGAATTTATTTGTTTCCTAAATTACCTTATCTCCTTGTGTCAGTTGAAGAGTGGTCTTCGACAGGTTGTCCTGGGTGATGATTTAAATGCCGTCCATCTTCCTGAAATTAAAGTTAATCAATTGAACAGGATTTCGACCATGGCAAGAGTGGGGTGGAAATCAAATGCATGGCGAAAATGGCTCTGTGCTGCAGCCTCCAAGGGGCTGAAACTCTTAAATGATCAGATTGGTAATCAGGGGGCAAAGGGGAGGAATTCCATATGGTTTATGGGATCTGGTGAGTCCACTCTGGACTACATTTGTGTGGGGCAATTGCTTTTTGACCAATGCACAGAGTTTTGCATAGAAACAAACTCATGGAGTGGCCATTGTATTATTAGTGCAATATTTAATGTCAACTTTAATTATAAACCTGCACAATACTTGGACAGCTGACCAACAGATCTCACTGTTCTATCGGGGCTGTAATGGGATTAGGTGGTCTCCTCATAATATAAAATCTCTAAATGATTCATTAAAGTAGGCAATTTCAGCCTCAACACTTTAGTTGAAGTTGCTGGTGTCTAATGTTTCGATAATAGTGGAACTATTGATGAATCTAGTTAGAGGGGGAAATAAGGACATAAGGCAACACCCTAGGTGACACTTGCACGCATATGATGAAATGCTTACCATTAGGAAATCAGCTATGAGGCGCAAAATGAAAACGCTTAGAGGTGGGGTAAGGTTAAGCACCTTGCAAGTTGAAAAAATTAAATTACCAAAACAAAGATTTAAGAATTTCTGTAAGCATTAAAAAACTGAACTTATGAAAATAGATGCAGAAAACATGCTTCAGGTTCTTATTAGTAAGGAGGTTGGTGCATTGTTTTCACTGATTAATGGTCTTGATGTTCCACTACTACTGTCCCAATCCAATACAGTCTTTGCAAAAGACCGGGTTACTCACTTCTATGAAATGTATTTTCTGGGGAAAGTGAAACAGTATCTCTGGTTTTAAGACCATTTACCGAAGTTCCAGTAGGAATTGAGGTGAGGGTTGACTTTGAGAGCGTTGATGATCTAATAACGTCTTTTAAGCCCTCTAGGGCTGCTGGTCCAAATTGATTAACTAATAGCACCTTAAGTGCTGACCCCATTAATTGGACAAATGCTCTGGCCATTCTGTTTAACAGCATAAATGAACTAAACACTCTTCCCCCTTCTTGGCATACAGCAACAGTGGTCCCTATATTCAAGAGGGGTGCAAGATTGAATCCAGGGAACTATAGACCACTATTCCATTTGGATTTGGATATTAAGATCTATGCATCTCGCCTGATGCCCCATCTAGAGGATTGGGAGAATGATGCTAATAGATTTACAATTTTCCAAACAGGCTTCCGTAGAGGTCACTCTACCGATGTTAATGGTTTGGTGGTAAGGGCTGTTCAGGAAAGTTCATGATCAGATAAAATAGCTACTTCCTATGTTGCCTCGATAGACCTTTCAGGAGCCTTTGATCGAGTAGACCGTATCAGCCTGTGGTGAAAATTGGACTCCTTGGGAATTTTTAGAGGCATGTTAAAGCTTATTATGGTCCTTCATGAGAACTCAAGGGTGAGGGTTCATTTGAATAGAGATGGCCTTTTGTCAGACTTCATTCCCACTCGGTCCGGCCTAAGGCAGGGTTACAAACTTGCTCCATTTCTTTTCAATTTGTATGTATCTGATGTCCCGACGTACCAAAGGATGGCTTCTTTGGTTTCTACCAAGTTGGGTGAGGAAAATATTTCATGGCTACCATATGTTGATGACTTCTTGTTGTTCGATCGGATACGGGTAGGCATAAGGAGGCTACTTTCCACCTTCTCTAAAATTGCAGCTGATAATGATCTTTTAATTAACTCCACAAAAAGAAAATCCTCTGTTTTAGTAGAGGGACGATAATGTCCCTGCTTGTATGGGCAGCGGAAGGGACTATTCCCTCGCCCTCTCCGAGCATGATATATCTGTTTATTTTTTTATTTTGGCAGGCCCCTCTACCTACACTTGATCTCTAACAAACCTTGACTCAAAAGACCTGTCTCCTGTCTAACCAAATGGCATTGTAAACCAAAAATGTGTCCATTATTCAATCAAACCGGAACAAAAATTCTATGAAGGGAAATGTATCCCTAAAATCATCTTTGGCCTAGAATTGTATTTCAGGGTGGTTGCAAAGTGGTTGGATCGGATAGAGGCTAGACTATGGAGGTGAATTCAGGGAGTTCCAAACTGCATCCTTATAACAGCCATTAAAGATTAGCTGGGGTTAATATCTTTAAGATCCTGAGTGCAGTGGAACTGTTTGCAATTATAAACTTCTTTCCCCTACGGATGCATCGCTATATGGGTCATTGGGTAAGGCCACGATACTGATTCCGAGGGTGAAGAGAGTACATTTTTTGTCAGATTTGCAAATATACTGCACTTCGATTTTGGAAGGTCTGAGTGTCGATATAGAGTATTTTATGGCCAACCCAGACAAGGTTAAAAATAGATTGCATGATCAAGATAGGGTTGAGACAGTTGACACATGTCATAGTTATTGGTCTATGAGTCATCTGACACATGAATACAAAAAAAGAGGCACAGTTCCTATGTACCTCGTTTTGCTTCTTTGTAATATCTGTAGAGCAGTGTTCCTACGTTCTTGGTGGCACCTGCTCTCTACTGGTGAGATTTTACAAAGGCGGGGGCTGATTGAAATGAACAAAGAAATGTGTAGATTCTGTAAAATACACAAGAGTATAGAAACGACCAAACATCTAATGATAGACTGCCCAGCCTTGAATAATTTGTGTATGAGCTATCTAGGAAAGATGTTCCTTTTAGTAAATTGGACCAGTGACGAGTCTGTGTGGCAAAGATGTTTACACTCTATAAATGGGTCAGATGCATTAGCGGTTGCATGTTTTTTTATTTGATTACTTATCTTTTACATAATAAATTTTACTGATTCATTTTGAATTAAATTGTTTGTTTAATATTGCCTTTTTTGGTTGTTAGTGTTCTTGTTGTTTTACAATTGTATGAATGTATGAATTTAAACTCCTAAAGTGTTGTAAAAGGTGTATTGCTAAACCATAAACAAACAACAAAAGTCAAAGCGATCATGTCCAAGCTGTTCTCAGGAACCAGGTGTGGCTTCCAGTAGAGTAGATCATTCATCTTCAGGAAAGCATCATAGATTATATCCCAGGATGGAACCTTTGGTCTAAGGATGATCATAGACTATTCATCCCTAAAACTCTGTCGGGACAAAGGACATAAGAGATTCAATTCTTGGACACAAGATTTGGAGTAATTTACCAAATTCTGGTAATGACAATGAAAGCTTTTTCTATGTCCATGCCCCTGTTAAAGCTGCATTTGTTCAGGTGTTTCGGCATACATTCTAGTGGAGATTTGATAAGCGAGACTAGGCAATATGTAAATGATCTCACAGACTGAGGAAAAAAAGAAAAACAATACTGGGGCACCGCAAACTTTCGCCTGTTCCAACCACGTGGCTTTCAACCTGCCATGACTGCAAACCCTTGTCACATGTTGCACAATGCTCCCGACCTATCCCGCCCCCCACCAAGGGATAGTTCCACTACTATTTGTAGGTGCACTTCTACCACTGTCCTGATTTGTGTTATAGATTGGCTTTTCTAGACTATGTGGACTCATTGTATTAATGTTTGTGACTGTAGTGAAGAACATTACTCTTTAAAGAAAGGAAGATAATCCTATTTAGAATTACCACTGACAAGTTGAGACACCAGAGAACACCCAATTTTGTGGGAACTATAGAGCAAATAAAAGGAATTCTTCTTTGTGTACAAAAACTGACTAGGGAATGAAAGAAGCTATATAATGAGATAATATACTTGCAACAAGATGTGGCTGTTAGATGTACAGCAGTGTTAGATCCACTAATTTCTGGTTTGCATACACTCAATTTCTATAGAAAGCCAAATAACTGCATCACTGTATTACAAACAGACACATCTTTCGAAACACACATCATTTTGCTTTCACTTGAGCACTGGCAGTGGAGAATCCTGCTTCATCGATTTAATATGGAGAGTTGCAGTTGCAATACTAAAATCAATGTTTGCTAAGCCTTAGGAAACCATTCATTCTGAGTGGATGTAGTTGAGATTAAACCACATGTTCAAGACATCCAGATATACCAAGGTAAAAACACAAACAAAACAATATGCAGATGATAATGAATGGCCACCTATGAGTAGGTGCACCAAGTTTTGATAAGGATATCGTTTCACTTAGTCTTCTTCCAGAAGCTGGAAGTTAAACAATTGAAGGTGAGAACAGGTTAAACAGGAAAATAAGGCCCAATCAACGTCCTCGGAGAAATGATTCCTCTGCCACAAAAACTGCTACGATTTAGTTGTGTAGGACATCTACTGCAATGATACACCATGGTAAATTATGTATATTGAATAGGCAATATTTTTGGGAATAAGTTGGTGTACCCCTCATCAGATATGGACCAATTAAGGACCAATTCATGCCAGGACAGAGCAGACTTTACAAGTCATTTAGCAGTTATTGCACTATTAATAAATGGTGTGCTGCATTTGTAGATACTCCTCAATAAGAATAGATAACCATTGTTTATGAACTGAACATTTTCAGAAATGCTTTAAAGAATGACCAACAGTTTCAAAGTGGAATAAGAGCCTGGAAGTTGTACAGTAGATGTCATCGAAAATTGTAATATTGGCTGACGAGCACACATATATTCTTTTTTAACCCATTGAAAAACAACCTATGTCTCTCCACTCTTTCTAAAAGGTGGCACTAGACACAAACTACACTGCTCATGTGCTAGGTGTTGGTCATGCCTAACAGGTCACACAATCTAGAGCACAGACTAAAATAAAATCACCAAAATGTTACAGCGTGCAAAATGATGTATGGTGGTGTACTGTGCATGCTTAAACGCGTGTAGGCTTCCATGATCTTCATGATCACTGCATTCGCAATGTAGAGGCTTATGGGCCACTTATGGATCTCTTGAGGAAGCATGAGGTCGGATACCACTCCTATGCCGAAGACACCCAGATTTGTGTAAAGCTGGGAAACATTATGGACTCTTTCCATAACAATGGACAATGTTTGGAAGAAGTTGGAAACTGGATGGCCCGGAATTGGCTTCGACTAAATCCGAATAAAACGGAAGTGGCTTTGTTTGGTCCCAACACTAGATACATGATAAAAACGTTGTCTTCCCATGCCCTGTTTTTTTTCGGCTCCAGTTTGAGTTTTGCCTACATAATAAAAAAATCTCGGTTGCAATGGCAAGATGGTCTTGGTTGTGACAAACAGGTGGGAGTAAAAATCCAATCAGTCTTTTATGCCCCACGTTTGCTCTGTCTTACCATCCCATGTGTTCCAGTAGAGGACCATGCACGATTGTGGGTGCATTGGTCAACTCCTAATTGGACTATGGTAATGGGATGCTACCAGGTATTCCGTGGGGTCACCAAAACGGGTTGCATAGGGCACAAAATGCGCCAGTCATGTTGATCTATAAAGTCCCCAAATCCTTACCAATGTCTGCATTGTGTCTATACTTGCACTGGCTGTCAGTAGGCAACATAATTGATTTCAAACTCCTGTGCCTGATTTACAAATCTTTTAATTATTTGGCTCCAGTATATTTGACTGAAAAAATATGGCGATACCGACCGGCACAAACTTTGTGCTCTGCAGACAAACTATTGTTTGGTGGTTCCATCATACAGATGTGTCTCTCGGGGAGACAAACGGTTTGCGGCCTATGGACTGAAATTATGGAACAGCCTGCCGGAAGATCTCAGGAGGAACACTTTTGCAATTTTGCAAATATTTAAAAACATTTCTCTTTAAGTAACTGATTTAAAGTATGGTGACAACAGGAATTATGTGTTCACTGTGATACTACTGGTGCCCACTCATCAGCGCCATCTGCGCCTAGATGCAGTTCATTCTGCTGAGTTTGTGGGATACAAATATCTCAGTCAATCAATCGATTAAAGCTCAATTTTTATTTTTTAACTGTGTAAAATTGACTTATAATGTCTTACAGTTAAAACAAAATGAAATGTACTGACCAGGAGTAAAAAGTATTTTTTTTAAATAAATACATGCTCGGCTGGAGAGTGGCAACAAAGACTAGAAGCACAACAAGGTACATTACAGAAGAGCACCATTTGATTACACCACTTCTTGTATTTACTGTCTTGTTTGATATTTCATTTTAGGGACGCAATCACCTCATGACTTGGTAGCTAAGGGAGCCTACCACTGCCTGCACATGGGTAGCAGGAGATAGTACATCCAGAGGCCAAAGTGTTTTGAATCTCTGGGTGATCAATGTCATTTTTTTTTCTTCTACAGTCAGAAGCGCACCGTAATACTACAATTACAAGTCAATGTTTGACTGAAATGTGACCTACTGTGTGTTGAGCAATTCTCGGGGGCACGGCAGCATATCGATCCATCCAACTGAATTGTTAAATGTGTGTCATGTAATTTATTTAGGACTCCGTGTCGTGTAATAAATGTTATATGGGAATAAAAAAACATTCTCCTGAAGTTCTTGTAGAGTAAGATTAACAGACGCTGCCCACTCCCGTCTCAATGGAATATTGTCCAACAAAACTGTCAGAGGTTCTCTTTGATTGAAATGCATTCGTTGTTTGTTAACAGGTCGGCTTAAATGGTGCAAGGATGTTAGTGTAGGGCCTGGTGGGTAACATGCAGGGGGGTGCATGTTGTCCCAGTGGGAAGAGACGTATGTTTCGGGTTTTCACTTGCATCTCCATGCCCATTCTGCAGCCTGCAAACCTTCCTCTGATGTTGACTAGTCTTGAGTTCCCCACCATCTGGTATGTCTGTCACTGACCAACAGCCCTCTGTAAATGCCACTTGGAAAACGCGAGGGGGGCAGCTCATGGACTACGTGTTAGTCTTGGAAGCAAGACAGTGCAGAGCAACACAGCTTTGAATCATGGTCCTATGCTTAGAGGTTAGTCTACGCTTTTACGCGTATTATGCAATGTTAATTCATGAATTAAAAGACTCAAATGTTGCTATGCCACAAGGACCGTCTGTTTATTTAATATGGACTTTCTTATCATCCATTTTTCCAAAAGGCTATGGCAAGGTTATTACCCGGTTTTTCCTGACACTTATTGTAGGTGGCTGCTCATTGTTGAGGTAATTGTTTTATGCAAAGGAATCCATCACTGTTGAATAGGGTCCACACTTTTTAAAATGATAAAATAAATAAATAATGTATATTCTTTGTTAAAAGAACTGTAATGGGTTACGCGTCAGTCGTTCCAATTAACAGGACTCCTGGGAATTAACTGACAAATAGTCACAGGGTTTTTTTTAATTTTTTATTCCGACATGGGAAGATGAACTCTTGGTTCCATGAAATATAGATGCCATGAGACCATTGCTTCTATTCTAATAACGTGCTAACTGAAACCGTATTTTTAGAGGAGGGCAGGCTTTTTATGTGCCTTCTGCTTCCCTTATCAGCCTGCGTATTTTTCTCACTTCACACATTCCTTGTCCTCGACCTACTTCCACGACCATCTCAGTTTGCCAGCTGATTCGTTTCTTAATTGCCCTTCAATATTCATACACAAATATGGGCAATGGCAGATCTATCATGGTGCCAAAGGGTGATGCGCCTCTAGTAATTCGACTCTTTCTCACAAACGTCGAGAATGTTTGACGTAAACCACCCTTCCAGCTTCTACTCGTTTCACACCATGTCAGATTCATCACACTGATGAGATTCACATACTACCACATGCCTTCTGTTTTAGATATTGTGCTTTGCTGTCCAAGAATTGTTTAAAATGGCACTTTTTTAAAGTTATTAAATATTTTTGACCACTGTCTTCGAATTACATAATTAAAAGGAGAGCCATCCCAGACTGTAGCATGCATGCCCGCACCATCTGTGTGCCCCTAGCGGGTGAACCACCCATAAAGTGACCTGCCCATATTCACGAATCACCAATTCAAAGGGCTGATGCCATGCACTAGCACCTGCCTCAAAC